>NC_043963.1:10517181-10877181 GCF_902148855.1 Sphaeramia orbicularis | reverse complement strand
GTTTAATCAAATACTATAAAAATGCATAAAACAATAAGACATAACACACCACAAATTTAAAACCTAAGAGTGTCTCAGTGCTAAGGGTACTTTTTTCACTCTAAAACAAAGATGAGTTTGGTGTTGACATTATTCACAGGTTATTATGCTTTTACTTTCCTGGTCCGACCCAGTTTAGATCCTCTTGGACTATGCTGGGCCCCTGAACTAATAATGAACTCAACACCCCCTGCTGTATATTGAAGCAAAATTATACTGTTAGGTCCATTAAAAAAAAAGAAAAGAAAAGAAACCGTTACAAATCTCCAGATCTGAACCCCATTGAAAACCTCTGGGGTCTGATCAGGAGGATGATGAATGATCCCAGTCCAACGGAGCTCAGCTGCTGCATGTTCACCTCATCAGCGGCATAAAGTAAAAAAACACAGTGAAAGGCTGGTGCTTATTCCACTGAATGGGACTTTTCCATTTTCATTATGTCTTTTTCAGTTTTCAGTTGTAGTTGTTTTGTATCTTGACGCCAAAAGTACCTGGTTTTATGGAAGAAAAGATCATAGTTTGACATAAAAAAATAAGATTCTTTCAGAAAATTACGTGCAGAATTAAAAAAAAAAAAAAATCCTTTCACAAAATTAAGTGCTGATTTGAGTTGAAAGCCTGAACTCCCAGAAGTCCTTGCACTCCGGTTCAGACATCATTGGAGTATGAATGGCATGGTTGACCCGTGAACATAAACTCGTTTCATTATTTTCTTTTCATTCACGTAGTCGGTTTAAATAGTACTGTCATTATGTCGCAATGAGTAGATGAGTGGCCTTGACAGAACTGTGCTCATTTTAGTCACATTTTTATATATAAACACATAATAGTAAAACCAGTGGTGACTTATTTTTATTTTTTATTTTTTATTATTGCTGTACATTATTTCCCAATACATATTCCTCCTTATGTGAAATGACATTATACTGTTGCAGAAGTGAAGCATTTAGCTGGGTAATAGTTTTCATTCAAGCATTAAACGCTGCTAATTTCACTGTTGTAAATATCACAGCCCTTACATTTAAACGATGGTTTTAGCCTCATAGCATGTACCTCGTACATTATATGGACAAAAGTATTGGGACACATTGAATTCAGGTGTCTTTTCTAACAGGGGTCTGGAAGAAAAGAAACACCTGAATTCAGTGTGTCCACAATGCTGAAAAATAATAATTTTCGACCACAACTAGCCATCTTCTTTCTTCACATTTCACCGAGAAAGAAAAATCTCCTGTTAAACGTTTAGGAAATATTCATGTTTTTATATCAACTCATCATGAACAGGACATCTTACAGCTGTAAACATGATGTGTCCCAATACTTTTGTCTGTATAGTTTATAAACATCAATGTTTCCTTAAAGTTTAACGGGAGACTTTTGTTCCTCCAGTGAAACATGAAGAAAGTAGATGATTAGTTGTGGTAGAAAATTATTAACATACAGTATATATATATATATATATATATATATATATATATATATATATGTGTGTGTGTGTGTTTATGTTTATGCATTTGGCAGACGCTTTTTTCCAAAGTGACTTACAGGGGAAAAAAAAAAAAAAAAAAAAAAAAAAAAAAAAAAAATTATATATATATATATATATATATATATATATATATATATATATATATATATATATATATATTCATCTCTTGTCAAAATATCTCATCACACTTAAAAAAAGACTGAATAACTTTTCAGTGAGATATAAGAACTCATTTGTAGACAATAGATCTGGAAAATCTTATTTCAGGAAATCTTCCCAAGATAATTTTCATTTGTTCCATTGGCAGATTCTTTTTTTTTTTTTTTTTTTTTTTTTTTGCTTAATTCAAGAAAAAAAAAAAAATCTGCCAGTGGAACAAGTGAAAATTATCTTGGGAAGATTTCCTGAAATAAGATTTTCCAGATCTATTGTCTACAAATAAGTTCTTACAGGGTGGGGAAGCAAAATTTACAATATTTTGAGGCAGGGATTGAAAGACAGTGTATGACCAATTAGTTTATTGAAAGTCATGAGAATTTATTTGCTACAAGAAAATTTCCATAATAGAAAATGTTTTTATTCTATGTGTCCTCCTTCTTTCTCAATAACTGCCTTCACACGCTTCCTGAAACTTGCGCAAGTGTTCCTCAAATATTCGGGTGACAACTTCTCCCATTCTTCTTTAATAGTATCTTTAAGAAAGTTGACATTACGGTGTGATGTTCTATTGGTAGTATGTTCTAAAATGCCCCAAATAGCAGAATCCAGAGGGTTTAGATCTGGGCTAGAAGGCGGCCATAAACATGATTCCCAAAAATTGCTAAAGTTGGATTTGCAGAAATCTTGTATTTTTCTAGCTGTGTGGGCTGGAGCACCATCCTGTGTCCATACATAAATTCCATCTGGGTAGTTTGCTTTAAGCCATGGCAATACCTGGTATCTAAGAGTCTTGTAGTAAGTATTAACATTGATTTTTTCATCAGCTTTGTAGAATTTTATAGGCATTTTCTTTCTATCGGAAGCCACAACACCAAAAGCCATAATTTGAGCAAGATGTTTTGTTCTGAATGTCCCCTTAACCTCAGCTTTCAATTTTGCGATAAATCTGTCATTATCATTATCTGTCATCATAAATCTGTCTGACAACTAAATGTTCATTGTAAATTTTGCTTCCCCACCCTGTATATATATATATGTATATGTCAGGGTAGAGACTGCGATCTGGTAGGATCAGCGATTCTACCAGTAGAGACTCCGATCGTAGTCTCTACCAGTAGAAACTCCGATCAGAGTCTCTACTGGTAGAAACTCCAATCCGAACCCTAACCCTAACCCTTCTACTGGCAGGATCGGAGTTTCTACCAGTAGAGACTCTGATCAGAGTTTCTACTGGTAGAGACTACGATCGGAGTCTGTACTGGTAGAATCGCCGATCCTACCAGATCGCAGTCTCTACCATGACATATATATGAGAAAGGAGAAGAATCATCTCCCATTAAATCTTGAGGCTATATTGATATTTATAAACTATATGGACAAAAGTATTGGGATGTATCATGTCTACAGGTGTAGAATGTCTTGTTCATGCTGATTTGAGATAAAAACATCAATATTTCCTTCAAGTTTAAAGGGAGAGTCTTTCTTCCTCAGTGAGATGTGAAGAAAGTAGATGATTAGTTGTGGGAGAAAGTAATTATTTACTGTCAGAGCAAGAGAAATATTTTAGTAATTTAGAGGTGAAACGTTTAAAATCCTAAAAAAAAAAAAAAAAAAAAACCCAAACTCAATGTTGAGAGAAATGAGATAAAAACCATCCCTGAGGCATTTTGGAATCAAACACAACAACTTACTCCATCATCTCCATCATCCGTCACGTCCGTTTCTTTAACGCCATAACCAGGTGTTTTCCTGGTTCCACCGTCACCTCCATCCTCCATGAACTCCCTCAGCTGCTGCTCTCACTGCCGTCCACCATTACCCGGATCATAGTTCACGTGGGCTTCAATGACACTTCTCTTCAACAGTCCGAAGTGACGAAGGTTCATTTTAAAAACCTCTTTGATAAACTGAAAAGATCCGGGAAGGCTGTTTTCATTTCCGGGCCCCTCCCCTCCTTTGCCCGTGGTGTGGGCCGTTTCAGCCGACTCCTCAGCCTGAACACCTGGCTCCAGTCCGCCTCTGCTCTGAACGGCTTCAGTTTTATTGATAACTTTAATCTGTTCTGGAACCGCTCCTCCTTCTACAAGTCCGATGGCGTCCACCCCTCTACACTAGGCAGCAGCGTCCTGGCTCAAAACATTCAACACGCTGTCCAGACTAAAACCACTCCCACACCTATGTGACTACGCTCCCCGTCTTCTGCTGCAGTCACCTGCTCCCCCTGCTGGTCACATCAAACATCACCACGTTCAGAGTCTCCTGTACAGTCTGTAGTCAGACTGAATACCACCCCAGCTGATCTCTCCTCCTCTCCCAGCCCCTCACTAATGACAGCTACACCCCTCACTCACACCAGCTCACCTTTGAGGAACAATCTCTCTACTGGTCACCATCCCATTCCTGTTATTTTCGGTTCACGTATGGGGTTTCACACTGCTAAAAGGCATCGTAATATCACCAATCTCCGCCCATTAATATACACCGCAGTCATTGGTGCGTCCTTCTCTATAGGGTTATGGAATTGCCAATCTGCAGTGAACAAAGCAGATTTTATTGCTGCCTATACCAACCATCACACACTGGACATCCTGGCTCTCACTGAAACCTGGATTACGCCTGAAAACAATGCAACCCCAGCCGCACTTTCTATCAGCCACACATTCTCTCATACCTCTCGTCCATCTGGACGAGGAGGTGGTGTGGGTCTGTTAATTTCCAACAAATGGAAACACAATCAACTCCTACCTTCAGTCAAATACAACTCCTTTGAATACCATGCCATCCTAGTGACAGCACCAGTCAAACTTTACATAATTGTCATTTATCGTCCACCAGGGCAACTGGGTGATTTTCCCTGATGAGCTTGACACTCTGCTTCCTCCATCCCAGAGCATGACTGCCCCATGCTAGTCCTCGGTGACATGAACATCCACTTAGACAATCCCAGCTTCTCAGATTTCATGTCACTAATACTCTCTTTTGAGCTACAGCGGGTTTGCAGTCCTCCAACCCACAAAGCTGGTAAAGAGCTCGATCTCATTTTCACCCGAAACTGCATCACAGATGCCCTCACAGTCACACCTGTACACCTGTCTGACCACTATTTCATTCAGTTCAGTGTGTCTCTCCCTGAAAAACACTCTGCTCCCTCCCCATGGTCTCTTTCCGCCGCAACCTCCGCAATTTGTCCCCCACCCACTTCTCCACTGTCCGTAGCCTCGCTCTCCCTCCCCCCAGCACTTTTTCCTCCTTAGAGGTTAACGATGCCACTGAGTCTCTGTGCTCTACACTTAGCTCCTGTCTGGATAATCTGTGCCCTCTATCTACTAGACCCGCTCGATCCTCCCAGTCCCACCCATGGCTCAATGATAACCTCCGGTCGCTGCGTACCAACCTCAGAGCCGCAGAGAGAAAATGGCACAAAACAAAAAGCTCTTCTGACCTGATCACATTCCAGTCACTATTGGTATCCTTCTCATCCAGTGTCACTGCTGCGAAGAAGGCTTACTATAATAACAAAATTCATTCTGCCACCGACACCAAGAAACTATTCTCAACCTTTTAAAACACTACTCAACCCTCCACCTCCACCGCCCACTACTAATCTGACAGCAGACAATTTTGCTTCATTTTTCACAAATAAGTGTCTACTATCAGCAGTCAGTTCACTGATCCACCCATAGACTGCACGCCTCCTTCTTCAACATCATCATCATCACACACTGCTTCCTCTCCCCTGACTATGGCTACTACTAACTCAACTGATAAAAGCCCAACTGCGTCATTCCCCTCATTTACTCCCCTCACAGAGAACGAGGTGTCTAAACTCCTTTCCTCTAGCCGTCCTACAACATGCCTGTTTGGACCCTATTCCATCCAACCTCTTACAGTCTGTAGCCCTACTATCACAGCACCAATCACACATGTGATTAATGCTTCACTGACTTCAGGAACATTTCCTA
This sequence comes from Sphaeramia orbicularis, assembly GCF_902148855.1. Taxonomy (NCBI): domain Eukaryota; kingdom Metazoa; phylum Chordata; class Actinopteri; order Kurtiformes; family Apogonidae; genus Sphaeramia; species Sphaeramia orbicularis. The sequence goes on along the minus strand of NC_043963.1, from coordinate 10,871,532 downwards.
CAGTATTTAAACAAGCGCAGGGTAACACCACTACTCAAAAAACCTTCCCTCACCCCCACTCAAGTGGAGAATTATCGACCAGTCTCACTCCTCCCATACCTTTCTAAGATCATCGAAAGGGCTGTTTTCAAACAGGTCACAGAATTCCTCTCCAAAATAACCTCCTGGACATCAACCAATCTGGCTTCAAAATCGGCCACTCCCACTGAAACGGCTCTGTTGTCTGTGACAGAAGCCTTGAAAGAGGCTAGAGCAGCAGCCAAGTCTTCAGTACTCATTCTACTGGACTTATCAGCAGCATTTGACACTGTCAATCATGATATCCTGTTATCCATACTCTGGAACATGGGCATCACAGGCCACGCACACTCCTGGTTTCAATCTTACCTTACTGGTCGGTCCTTCAGTGTGTCCTGGCTAGGGCACACATCAGCAGTTCACCGCCTCACCACGGGGTCCCCTAAGGCTCTGTGTTGGGCCCCCTCCTTTTTGCCATATACACCACCTCACTCGGTCAGATCATCCACTCACACGGCTTCTCATATCATTGCTATGCTGATGATACCCAGCTCTATCTGTCATTCCCACCTGATGACTCCACAGTCTCAGTGCGGATCTCAGATTGTCTCTCTGACATATCTGCATGGATGAAAGCCCATCACCTTCAGCTGAACCTGTCCAAAACTGAACTGCTGGTCTTCCCAGCTAAGCCAACCATACAGCTGGACATCTCCATCACTATTGACTCCATACCTCTGGCTCCTACCAGTGTAGTACGTAACTTGGGAGTCATGATTGATAATCAGTTGACCTTCACGGATCACGTTGCCTCTGTCACCCGATCATGCCGTTTCACTCTGTTCAACCTAAGAAAGATCAGGCCATACCTAACCGAACAGGCCACCCAGCTCCTGGTGCAGACTATGGTTATCTCCCGTCTTGACTACTGCAATGCTCTTCTAACGGGCCTCCCAGCTTGTGTTGTCAAACCACTACAGATGGTCCAGAATGCAGCAGCGCGTCTGGTCTTCAATCAGCCTAAAAGGGCACATGTCACCCCCTTACTCATTGAGTTACACTGGCTACCCATAGCTGCCCGCATCAAATTCAAATCTTTAATCCTAGCCTACAAAATTCTCCGTGGGTCTGCTCCTGTCTACTTAGGTGCACTAATAAAAGCTTATGTCGCCCCACGACCACTCCGCTCGTCTGGGAACGTAGTCTGGTGGTCCCCAGACCTTGTACAAGACAATCCAGGCTCTTTTCCATGGGTCGTTCCACGTTGGTGGAACGCTCTACCAAGTGCTACAAGAACAGAGTCATCCCTGCCTATCTTCAAGAAGCTCCTGAAGACCCAGCTCTTCCGAGAGCACCTCCTGTCCTAGCACTTTCAAACATTCCATTTTAAATATTCTAATAAGGTTTTTTCCCAGGACAACCACAGATTCTTTCACGATTATCTCTGGACCTGCTGCGGTGGTCCGGCCTCTTCCCTGCCCTCATCATCACCACTCACTTATCTCAACCGCCTCCATGTGTCTCCCCCTACTCCCCCCTTCTCCCCCCCTCCCCCCGTCCCCTTCTCTATCGCTCTCCTCTTTTTCCCCTTCTCTACTCTCTCTCTTTAACCCCCACTGGTCAAGGCAGACGGCCATCCTCCAGGAGTCCTGGGTCCTGCTCCAGGTTTCTGCTGTTAAAGGAAGGTTTTTTCCTTCCACTGTCACCAGTCACAAGTGTTTGCTCCAGGAGGATTCTGTTGGGTTTCTGTAGAATTGACTTAGAGTCTGGTTTTGACCAACTCTATATATAAAATGTCAAGAGATAACTTTCTTGTGATCTGGCGCTATATAAATAAAATTTGATTGATTGAGTGATTTAATTGGTTTTCCCCTGTAAGTCGCTTTGGAAAAAAGCGTCTGCCAAATGCGTAAACATAAACATAAACATAAACATAAACTAAACTAAGAAATGCAATGATATTAATCCCAATATAAAACTATATTGTGAACATTTTTCCAGACTCCTGTAAGAAAAGAAACATCTGAATTCAAAATGTCCCAATATTTTTGTCCATATAGTTTATAAACATCAATATTTCCTTAAAGTTTAATGGGAGATTTTCTTCCTCCAGTGAAATGTGAAGAAAGTGGATGATTACTTGTGGGAGAAAGTAATTATTTACAGTCAGAGCATGAAAATATTTTAGTAATTTAGAGGTAAATCATTTAAAATCCTAATTAAAAAAAAAAACAAAACATCAATGTTGAGAGAATGTATGGAAGCAAATCTGTGTCATCAGATTTTGAATTATAAAAGCCATGTTTTGTTTTGTTTTTTGTATTGGATTTTTTTTTTGCACTGAAATTAAGTATCTGAATTTTTTTTGCATCTGATTTTTTTAATTCTAAATTTATGAACTTAGTTGAATTCAGAGACAAACAATTCAGATACTTAATTTCCGTACAAACAGAAAGTTCAGGTACGTAATTTCAGTGCAAAATTTCAGATACTTAATTTCAGTGCAAAAAAAAAAAAATTCAGCTAGGTAATTTCAGTCCAAAAAAAATTCAGATACTTAATTTCAGTGCAAAAAAATTGAGATACTTAATTTCACTGCAAAAAACAAACAACAAAAACAAAAACAAAACAAAAAAATCAGATACTTAATTTCAGTGCAAAACAAAATTCAGACACTCAATTTCAGTGAAAAAAAACCATACTTAATTCAGTGCAAAAAAAAATTCAGATACTTAATTTCAGTGCAAAAAAATTCAGATACTTAAATTTCAGTGCAAAAAAATTCAGATACTTAATTTCAGTGCAAAAACTAATTCAGATACTTAATTTCAGTGCAAAAAAATTCAGATTCTTAATTTCAGTGCAAGAAAAAAACAATTCAGATACGTAATTTCAGTGCTAAAAAATTCAGATAGTTAATTTCAGTGCAAAAAATAAAATAAAATAAAAAAATCAGATACTTAATTTAGTCCAAAAAAAAAAATTCAGATACTTAATTTCAGTGCGAAAATAATTCAGATACTTAATTTCAGTGCAAAAAAATTCAGTGTTACAAATTCAATGTCTTTAATAATTCCAAATCTGATGACACAGATTTACTTCCATACTATTCAGTAAAAACCATCTCTGAGGCATTCTGGATGCAAAGATAACAACTTAAACCAAACTAACCAATGAAATGTGATGATCTGTATGACAATATAAACTATATTATGACATTTTCCAGACCCCTGTTAGAAAAGAAACACCTGAATTCAACCTGTCCCAATACTTTTGTCCACATAGTGTATAAATTATGCAATTATGCCATGAGGCTAACAATATGAGTGTCTGTTCACGTGCAGAGACCGTCGGTGTTACTTAGAAGTGCAGTTTTTGGGGTCTTTTCCTCGGTGGTGCTGGGATTATAGCACCAAACATTCCCATCACATTTCATTTTCCATTTGACCCCCGTCCCCTCTGCGTCCTCCCTTCCTTCAGAATCTCTCATCCTGGCAGATTAGAGGACTGTAAAAGAATTATAATCATCCTATTAGGCTCAGCATTTTGGATACCTGAGCTGTATGGTAATTAGTTTGTCTCAGCTTGTGACCAAACGTTGGCTGTGCAGTCTGCATCCTGTCAGAACGGAGCTGACAGACGAGGCATGACTAAAAAAAAACAAAAAACAAAAACAAAAACGAAATGACAGCATAAGCCAGTTACACATGTTTTCTACTGATGTGACTAACTTAATTCTGCATTCCTAATTTACGAAAGAGAAATGTTTGCCGAGAAGATGCTTTAATTTGAAGTCAATTTATTGGAAATATGACTGAATGCACGCCAATAATAAATACTATAATAACAGTCCAGGAATTAGACTGTTCCAACAGAACAAAGACAACACTTTTCAATATTTATTTCTCTTTTTATATGAACACTAACATAAATATTAATGAAAGACACCATGAAAACTGTCAGGAAAATACAGAGAACAAAATAAGGAATGCATCTGTCTGTCTTTGAATGTCCCTTAAGCTAATGCCAGGAAATAGACAGGCCCCAACATGTTACCATAGCAGCAGATGCATTCAATAAATTTCAAATAACGTTGTCCGGAATCAGGTTACGGTTACAGGTTACTCATTTTATTATCACTGCAGGGAAATTTGGTCCCTGCAATTACACATCTACCCATCCTAAAAGATGCACAGAGTCAAGCTTTAGCATTATCACTTAGCACATTAGCACATTAGTAGCAGAGAGATACCATTGAACGTGTTCAGGACCAACTCCAGCACCGTGTTAAGGGAATTTACTTATATTTATTTATTTTATTGAACCTTATTATCCCTTAAGACCCCACTGCTGCCTTTGTGGTCATTTCCAAATGTAAGTTTCGGTATTTTTAACACCTTTCTTGAGTGAGTCTATCACCATTTACACTCTCACTGATCCGCTATATTTTGCAATTTTAGGTGACAATCAGGTATTTTTCCTATATTTTTTTAAGTTTATGGAACAGTATTCTAGACCCGCTGTATATCTTCATTAAAGCTCAGATTAAAGTGAGGTGTTATTATCCCAAAACAGAGAAAACCTGAAGAAAAAAGTAGGGTTTTTTTTTTTTTCTGCAAAGTATGCATCTGTACGTCTTTGATGTCCCTCAGGCCTTACTGCCATAAAAATAGACAGGCCAAACACGTTACCAAGCACAGATGCACTCAACAATATGAATAAATGTCCAAAGTCAGGTTTAAGTTTAAAGTTCACTCATTTTAATTATCACTGCAGGGAAATTTGGTCGCTGCAATTACACATCTACCCATCCTGAAAGACGCACAGGTATCTAGCTTTAGCTTTAGCATTAGCACTTAGCGTATTAGCAGCAGTGAGATACCATTGAAGGTGCTCAGGGATCAACTCCAGCACCATGGTTAAGGGAATATGCTAATATTAATTATTTTATTTAGACCCATAAAGATCCCACCGCTGCTTTTGTGTCCATTCCCAAATGGAATTTTCTGTATTTTTTAAACCTTTTCTTGAGTGATCTATATCACCATTTACTCTAATATTATGCTCTGTATTTTGCATTTTTGTGTGAAAATCTGGTATTTTCCTAATATTTAATGTCCTGGTCATGTATATCTTCATTAAAGCTCAGATTAAAGTTGAGGGTTATTATACCCAAAACAGAGGAAAACTGAAGTAGAAAAGATTTTTTTTTTTTTTTTTTTCCCGCCACATATGCATCTGTCTGTCTTTGAATGTCCCTCAGGCTAATGCCAGGAAATAGACAGGCCCAAACACGTTACCATAGCAGCAGATGCACTCAACAAATATCTAATAAAGTGTCCAAAATCAGGTTAAGGTTAAAGGTTAACTCATTTTATTATCACTGCAGGGAAATTTGGTCTCTGCAATTACCCTTCTACCATCCTAAAAGACACACAGTATCTAGCTTGAGCATTAGCATTAGCACTTAGCGTATTAGCAGCAGTGAGATATCATTGAAGGTGCACAGGGATCAACTCCAGCACCATGGTTAAGGGAATTTACTTATATTATTTATTTATTCAACCTTTATTTATCCCATAAAGACCCAGTGCTCCTTTTGTCGTTGTTCCCAAATGGAATTTCTGTATTTTAACCTTTCTTGAGTGTTTTTTCACCATTTACTCTAATATTATGCTCTGTATTTTGAATTTTATGTGACAATCAGGTATTTTCTACTATTAAATGTACTGATCATGTAGATGTTCACTAAAACTCAGATTAAAGTTGAGGGTTATTATATCCAAAACAGAGAAAACTGAGGAAAAATATTTTTTTTCTGCAAAATATATTGTTAACTGAACATAAAATAAGTGTTTCCATCCACTGTTATTTATCGAACTCCATGGGTTTTACTGGTGAATCAATGTGTAGAAGATGACGGTGTTTCCATGATAACTACAGAGCCTCTGAATGTCCAAATGGGTCATATTTGATGACGATGAAGAGACGACAAACTGCATTTTACACCGATTATTTACAAGTATAGATAGGATTAATGGATCGACAGGTATTAAACAGTTTAGATCAGTAGATGGTTTCAGTCTCCAGTGGTTGTTTGGGTCTTTATGGGTTAACCAGATAAGTTAGTTGAGAACTGATTCTCATTTCTTTTTTTTTTTTTTTTCGTACCTGTAGTTACTTGTACAAAGTGCGTAGAGAAAAAAAAAGAATAAGAGAGAAAAAAAAGGATAAAATCAACAAAATCAATGCCACTGGGATGATCTTTCTATCATTTGTTATAATATTATCTTCTCCATTTAGTATTTTTTCTTTGAAAATCAGGCATTTTTCTATATTTCATTTACTGATCATACTGATGTTCATAAAAGTTTAAAGGTGATCATATGAAAACATATAGAACGGAAGGAAAAGTGACTTTATCATTAACTGAAAGCATCTACAACCTCTGTTATTTACCAGACTCCTTGGGTTTCACTGGTGAATCAGTGTTGTAGAGGATGACAGTGTTTCCATGGTAACTACAGAGCCTCTGAACATCCAGATGGGTCATATTTGATGACCATGAAAAGACGACAAACTGTATTTTACCTGAAATATTTTACATGTATTGATAGAATAAGTGGATAAAAATTATTAATCATTTTACATCAGTAGAGAGTTTTAGATGCTAACAGCTGTTTAGGTCTTTAAGGATTACCCATAATGCCATAGTGGTGCCTGTTTCTTCTCCAGTCATGTGATCGACATAAAATAAACTTTATACACAAAGCATTATCTTTATATGGGTATATTAACTCATCCTTTACCAGTTTTACTATTTTAAGATGCTGTTTCTTTAGCTATCAATATTAAGAGACTTTATAAACCAGATATGAATTATGAGAAACCCATAAAATAGTCTGACATTTACAAGTGCTGCTTTTCTTTTCTTTCTGCTGTTTACGAGGTCAGTTGGTGCTCGTTGTGGGCTTTACCGGCCACGATCTGTGTGTTTTCAGTTGGTTCAGCAGACGTACTGTTATGATTTGTAAGTACTTTCCTACAGCAGAGGTCTGTGGAGAATCTTTCCCCTCACCCTCCGTCTAAACGCCCATTACACGTAATAAATAATGACATTTTTAAAAGCTCCAGCTCTGCCCAGCGAAAACTGAAAATGACTCGTCTATTGATTTGAGATGAGCTCAGTAGAGCAAGAGAGGAAGCTGATGATTGCGCGAGGCTTTAACGGACCACATCTTCCAGCAGGTTGGACTCTCCACGGGCTTTAACCCCTTCCATCTGAGGTCAAAGTCCACTCTTGCAGCGGGAATAGTGGAACAACAGGGTGGTTAAGCCTTTAACCCCTTAGACATGATTCCAAGTAAATGTTCTGCAGTGAATTAGTCTGTTTCAGTTTCATAAAAGCTGCTTTTAGTATGTGTTTGTTTTCCTTTTCTTCAGTGGTTTTGTTACCTCAACCAGGAGGTATTGTGATCGCTTTGCTTTGTGTGTTTGCGTGTTTGTTTGTTTGCTTGTTAGCAGGATAACTCAAAAAGTTATGGACGGATTTTCATGAAATTTTTCAGGAAATGTCAATACTGGCACAAGGAAGAAATGATTAAATTTTGGTGGTGATCGGGGGGTGGGGGGGTGGATGACACAGATCTGTCTTGGTGAAGGTCTGCGCTCTCCGTGTGCTTTTCCTGTTTCACTGTGTGTTTAAGGGTCAAAACAGGGTGGAATAACGGAAAAAATCCAAATCTTACCAAGTGCATTTTTCCTATTTCTAGTCAAAAGATCTCATCACGCTTAAAATAAGACATAGAGTAACTTTTCAGTGAGATATATAGGGTGGGGAAGCAAAATTTACAATGAACATTTAGTTGTTTTTTCTCAGCAGGCACGACGTCAATCGTTTTGAAACCAAACATATATTGATGTCATAATCATACCTAACACTATTATCCATACCTTTTCAGAAACTTTTGCCCATATGAGTAATCAGGAAAGCAAACGTCAAAGAGTGTGTGATTTGCTGAATGCACTCGTCACACCAAAGGAGATTTCAAAAATAGTTGGAGTGTCCATAAAGACTGTTTATAATGGAAAGAAGAGAATGACTATGAGCAAAACTATTACGAGAAAGTCTGGAAGATACTATTAAAGAAGAATGGGAGAAGTTGTCACCTGAATATTTGAGGAACACTTGCGCAAGTTTCAGGAAGCGTGTGAAGGCAGTTATTGAGAAAGAAGGAGGACACATAGAATAAAAACATTTTCTATTATGTACATTTTCTTGTGGCAAATAAATTCTCATGACTTTCAATAAACTAATTGGTCATACACTGTCTTTCAATCCCTGCCTCAAAATATTGTAAATTTTGCTTCCCCACCCTGTAAGAACTTATTTGTAGACAATAGATCTGGAAAATCTTATTTCAGGAAATCTTCCCAAGATAATTTTCACTTGTTCCTTTGGCAGATTTTTCTTTTTTTTTTCTTTTTTTTTCTTGAATTAAGCAAAAAAAATCTTGAATTATGCAAAAAAAATCTGCCAATGGAACAAATGAAAATTATCTTGGGAAGATTTCCTGAAATAAGATTTTCCAGATCTATTGTCTAAAAATAAGTTCTTATATCTCACTGAAAAGTTATTCTGTCTTATTGTAAGTGTGATGAGATATTTGACAAGAAATGAGAAAAATACACTTGGTAAACTTTTGATTTTTGCAGTGTAACAGAAAAAGACAAAGAGAGGAATTGAATTTTGACAGGTTTTTACTAAATAAGGCACTTAGAATGTACATCAATAAGAGATTTAGGAAGTTGAACATGAATGTGAACTGGAACACACTGAACAACATGTATTGGAATTTTGGCCCAGTAGTTTTTGTTTTGGGGCTCTTTTTTTTTTCTAAGGCTATGTTTAGATGGTAACGATCTGAACTGAAAATGCAAAAGTGGTATTGTGTTTTCACTTTTAATACCGCATTTAGACATGCATTTTAGATGGACACACAAAAGTGTGTGAAATTTCATATTTATCGATGTATTTATCGATGTAAACACTCTGCTGTTTGCACTGTGTATAGGCTAGGTTAGGTTGTAAATATGTGCTATTATTTTTATGTAGGTATTTTAAAGTTTAATTTTAGATATATATTTTACTGATTTTAAATTAGCCTTAGTTTTAGTCGTTTTTAATGTATTCATTTATTTATTAGTTATTTATTTTATTCATATGGCAAATACGGGTCCTCAGAAACCAGTTTTGTTCTCTTCTTTGTGATGGAATGACAAATAAAACTCCTTTGTATAGTTGCAGTACAAACTAAAAACTACAGTGCAAATGGTGTTTAACCCTTTCATGCATAGGTCACTACAGTGGACCGTTATTCTTTAGCTGTTCTCTTGGATATTCATGGGTTTTGATGTTTTAGTTCCATATCAGCCAACACAGTGGACACTTATGCACCATCCCATACACTGACATTCAGATCATTACTGTAACTTTGCTGTTCTTGATAAACCTGATCTGCACTAACATGTTTAAGTGTAAATCAATTGTTATTTGTTAGACAAGAAGGGTTTTTTTTTGCATATTGTCTCCATGAAGTGAGTAATTACTAGCATTAGAATATGTTAAAATGTGAGAAGACATCAGATTAGCAGCATTAAAAATGTTTTTATTTCATTGTTTTCATATTACTTTCTGATATTGGGTTTTAAACATGTTTCTTTAATAATAATAATAATAATGATAATAATAATAATAATGGATTGGATTTATACAGTATAGCGCCTTTCTAGACACCCAAAGCGCTTCACATTATTGACCCATTATTCATTCGCTCTCACATTCACACTCTGGTGATGGTAAACTACATTTGTAGCCACAGCTGTCCTGGGACAGACTGTGACTTTACTTCAAAAAATAAATGCATGGATATTTTTATAACTCCATAGAAAAAAAACTCGATCGCATTGTTCTTTTCATGCCTAAGGAGGAATAAAAACACTGAGGAAAAAAATCTTGACTAAGGTTCTCACAATTCATGCATGAAAGTGTTAAAAAAAAAAAAAAAAGCCCAAATTGTCAATTTTTGAAGTGAGTTGGTGTTATTCACTGCTCTGTGTTTGACCCCACATTACACAGGTGGCAGGGAGCGCACTGAGCATGCTCAGATGTCTATGGAAAGTACAAGGTCTTTTCTATCAGCAAATACAGAAAGTTTTGTTATTGAGCAAACGGTTGAATTTTCTGTATATTGAACATAAATCATACGTTCAGAACGCTCACCACAGACACGCTAGAGGTTAAAGGGTTAATAGTCGGCATTGATCCAGAATGCAGCCACTCGGAGTCTCGCAGAATCCCGTCCATGCGAGTCGGTCTCTGAACACAGGAAGACCAATGACTACCTGTCCTCTGAGGCCTCATGGGAAAATGCAAGATAAATGTGCATCCTTCAAGGTGGAACGTATGTTTGAGGTCAGAGTGGAGTAAACGGCGAAGTAAAGACGTTTAACCCAGAACCAAATGTTTTCAGATCGTAGATTAGACACAGGATTAAAATGCCAGGTCGATCAGTTTGTCTCCAGAGAAAAGGTTTTACTGGTTGGGTTTGATTTAAATGTTGAGCAACAAAGAAGCTTAGAGTTGATCTGGGTGTGAATACGTGAATACAGGCTGAATTCAGATGTAAGAGGTGACAGACAGAAGGTAGGGATGTTTGTTAACCATTTGATTAGGAGATTATACGTGTTTGATTCATTTAAAATGTCATGGCAAGTTGTTTTTACTTCATTGGCCAATGAAGCAGGAGCTGTTGGGAAGGAGCTGTGTCCGCCATCTGCTTTGTCATTTGTCTTTTTTGTCTTTGGCGGCACCTTTGTCGTTCTTGTCATCTTCGTCGTCATCTTCTTCATCTTTGTTGTCGTCGTCTTCGTTCTCACCTTCCTCTTCGTTGTTCTCTTCGTTGTCTCCATTGTTGTCATCTTTGTTGTGTTCGTCGTCTTCATTGTTTTCGTCATCGTTGTCTTCATTGTAATCTTCGTTGTTGTCTTTGTTGTCATCGTTTTCATTGTCTTTGTCATCGTCATCTTTGTTGTCTTCATCGTTGTCATCTTCATTGTTGTCGTCTTCATCCTTGTCGTCTTCATCCTTGTCATCTTCATTGTTGTCATCTTCATCGTTGTCTTCATGGTTGTCATTGTCTTCGTCGTTGTCTTCATCTTCATCATCTGTTGTCTTCATCTTTATCGTCTTTGTCATTGTCTTCTTTGTCATCTTTGTCATCTTCATCATCGTTGTCATCTTCATCTTTGTTGTCATCTTCGTTGTCATCTTTGTCGTCTTCGCTGTCATCTTCATCATCGTTGTTGTCATCGTTGTCATCTTCGTTGTCAAGTTTGTCATCTTCATCTTCATTGTCATCTTCGTTGTCATCTTCGTTGTCATCTTCGTTGTCATCTCCGTTGTCCTCTTCATCTTCGTAGTCCTCTTCATCTTTGTTTTCATCTTTGTCTGTCATCTTCATCGTCGTCATCTTTGTCATCTTCATTGTCATCTTCATCATCGTTGTCATCTTTGTCATCTTCTATGTCATCTTCGTCTTTGTCGTCATTTTCATCATCGTCGTCTTTATTAGCAACTTCTTCCAACATCTTCTCAGACGAAACTACTGGTTGGATTCAGTTCAAATTTTATTTGTCAGTGTCTACAAAGTTTCTTCAGTTTTGACACATTTGGATTCTTTCATTTAATTCAACATTGTTTTGGTGGTAGAAGAATGAATCAAACTGTAGATATTGTGTTATATAACTTGTGGTATAGTTTTATAAATGTGAATCCTGGGGAGACATGAAACTGATGTTCTTCAGATTGAAAGTCTGTGAAGTTCTGATCCATCCTCCAATGGCTTTAAAGGTCTTTCCAGTCTGAACCCCCGAACCCCACCCCCCTCCCCCACAGATGCTCTGTGTATCTGAACGGCCCATGAACACTGAACAGTTTGATAAGGATGGAATATTATACGCAGTTAGAACGCCATGTTGTGTTTAATGACCCAGAATATGGCTCACAGGGGAAATTCATTCAAAGTAAGCTTTTGGATTCTCTAAAGATATTTTTGCAAAACTGGCCGAGGCTGCTGGCAACACCTGACAACACTCAGTTTTTTTTTTTTTTTTAACATTTATTTACCCTTTGTTTATTGTGAGATAAGAAGATCCTTAAATTACATGTACAATTTACTCTTAATAATTTAAAGTTTTTCCATTTAATGTTACCTTTGTATTGTCTGAAGACCACATATGAGATATTTGTTTTAATAATTGATTAATTGATCTGAATATTATTATTATTGTTGTAGCTTACAAATTATGGAATCACAGGAGTGCCAAAATTAAAAGGAAATAAATGTGGAAATAAAAAGAGAATCAATGAAAGAAATTTGGAAATAAAAAGAGAATCAATAAAAGAAACGTGGAAATAAAAAGAGAATCAATAAAAGAAATTTGGAAATAAAAAGAGAATCAATAAAAGAAATTTGGAAATAAAAAGAGAATCAATACAAGAATCAATGATAAAAAAATATACAAATGCAGTCATATCATTGCTTTTGCTTATTCCATTTTGACATTGTCTTTTCCATTTGCTTATTGTCATTGCTTTTACCTGAGGTCAAGCTGTCAATCAAATGGCTGTGGGTGGGTCTTTCTGTCCAGGATAACTAGTCGATACCTGATCAGACGATTCCGGCTTGACAGTGGCTATGCAGTAGCTCTGTTTATGTGTTAGCTCTCAGCGCGGGAGACCAGAAGTAGCGTCATGGACCAGGATGTAGACACACATACACATGTGTCAACTAGAACCATGTTCTGCATTCGTCAGTGCAGATATTTCTCCCAAGATTTTCCATTACATCTTCCACCAACCTTAAAATATAGTCCGTTGGAAAATTTTCCTCCACATACCGAGCAATTGCTAATAATTCTCGTTGAACGCCTCTCTCAATTTGTTCACATCAAACCATATTTAACTTTCCTCTTTTTACTACAGATAAATGTGTATGTGTGTCTACGTCTTGTCCGTGACGCTACTTCTGGTCTCCTGCGCTGAGAGCTAACACATAAACCTAGCTTACTGCATGCCACTGTCAAGCCGGAATCGTCTGATCAGGTATCGACTAGTTATCCTGGACAGAAAGGACCCGCCCACAGCCATTTGATTTTCAGCTTGACCCATCAGGTAAAAGCAATGACAAAACGTAAATGGTAAAGACAATGTCAAAACCCAAATGGAAAAGACAATGTCAAAACCCAAATGGAAAAGACAATGTCAAACCGTCAATGGTAAAGACAATGTCAAAACGCAAATGGAAAGACAATGTCACAAACGTAAATGGAAAAGACAATGTCAAAATGGAATAAGCAAAAGCAATGATATGACTGCATTTGTATATTTTTTTTATTATTGATTCTTGTATTGATTCTCTTCTATTTCCAAATTTCTTTTATTGATTCTCTTTTTATTTCCAAATTTCTTTATTGATTCTCTTTTATTTCCAAATTTCTTTTATTGATTCTCTTTATTTCCACATTTCTTTTATTGATTTCTCTTTTTATTTCCAAATTTCTTTTACTGATTCTCTTTTTATTTCCACATTTATTTCCTTTTAATTTTGGCACTCCTGTGATTCCATAACAAATGTCCTCTTCTGTGACATTCAGCTGTATATCTGTACATGTGAACTAAAAAAGATATATCAGAATTAAGGCTGGGTAAAAAAAATCAATTTAATCAATCTTAGATCGATTTCGTTTTAATTTTGCATAATCAATTAATAGTGGATGAGATCGATTTTTCAGAGCAGGACCGGGAGTACGCGGAAGCGCGGCCACCTCCGTCTTGCGAACCCCTGGGGAAGACGAGGCGTTTTGATCTCGCTTGTGATGGCTCTGGTGCGGAAAAGACACGAAGGAAGGGTGGGGAAAACCCCTCCGCTGGAGGTCCTCCGGCCTTCAAACTCGAACCCGCGTGTGAAGAAAAATGGCCGCCCAGAGGTTCTCTGAGGTGAGTCACAGAAGCTGGTCGTTCTTGGAATAATAACTTGGATCCATACTACCACCTATGGCTGGGTATGGAGTTAGAGGAACTAGTAAAACGACAATTGACTGACCGCTACGCTACCCTCCCACTCCCCGACCAACAATCACGGAGCACGCCACCCCCCCCCTCCATCCCCGCTCCAACCCACAATCACGGAGCGCAACCCCACTCCAATCACAGAGCGCAACCTGCCCCCCCCAGCGAGTAGAAGCCATCAGCCATAAAACAGACTAAGATGACGAAGAAGTCCGTTCTGAGCCACTGTAGGAACATGGTAAAGTTTCTGTCCCGTTCATTATTTCAGAGCAGATTCAGCCTCCTTCCTGCTGAAATGTCATATTTATTTCCTTTCTAATATCAATATTGATACCAGTATTGATGTGTTGCATGACTCCGCTACTCATATAATCAGGTTACAACTCAAAATTGTACTTTGGTATCACTAAATGAATCTGAGTCAATCAGTTAATACTGAATCGAATCAATATTGGATTGAATCAAATCGTGATTAATTGATCAGAAACTCATGAATCGAAATCGAATTGATTATGGAAATTGGTCATGATACCCAAGCCCTAATCAGAAGGTAATCTTCAATTTTGGAAACTACTTTTTCATCTTTGTCTGACATTTTATCAAGCTATTAACTCATTTATTAATCGAACAGGTAATCAGAAGTTACTACACAAAGAAATAATTGTTAGCTGTAGATTTAATTGCAGTATTATTAATAATCATACTGTATGTTGTATTCTGTACCCAAGATCTTTAGATTTGAAATTTTACAACTTCCATTTATCATATTTTCTGGTTTTTACTGGATAGTTGTTATGCATTTATGGTGATTCATTTTATTTATTTATTTATTACTGAATTTGCACCTCTCCTGCTTATAAGTACTACACAAAGTACAATTAATGTCGTTAAGCATGACCAGTCAGGTTCACTTTAAGACTTTTGCACAGTATTGTGTATGTTTTTAAATAACTACTTAAATAACTACTATCTGGGATGATTCAGCTATTAGAGGTTAACCGACCTTGTCCTCATGCAGTTGTTTTTCTTTAGCGGTCCACATCACATTCAGTTCAATACTATTCTTATCTAACTCACCCATCATCGATGCATTTAAATTGGAAACTTGGGCGGAAGTGTTTGTGTTTACGTGTTGGGCAGTAGGTTGACTTCCATGGAAATGAAGTGTCAGAGGATTATACACAGAGGACATATATGCTGTGAAGTTCTAGTGGAGGCTTGTTTCTATGTTAGTGCTGATGTGTCCGGCTCTGTGCTTCCTCTTTGTGTCGGCTTGTCTCTTATCACGGAGAGAAGCGTTATCTCCGAGATCAAAGGCTTTGGCCTCAATTCTGGAGCAGGTTTCACACAGATATCGGTCCGTCTCTGCTGCTGCGCTCAGACCTGCTCTGATTAGTGGCGGTAAACACGACCTGCAGGTGTGTTTCTGGAACGAAGAATGCACCAGAGGAAGTTCATCTTTGTCCATGAATATGCAGGTACTCCTCTGAAATCTGCAAACAGGGAATGTTCCACAGATGAATGTTCTGGCACTGTTTTTGTATTAATACTGCTGAAATTAAACTTTTTTTTTTTTTTTTTTTTTTTTTTTTTTTTTTATAATTCAAATTTTTATTAGAGTTTTCACTTGGATCATGACATTCATACAGTGTTGCTTAATAATAACAATAACATTGAGGGCTTCTTTACATACATGAAAAAAAAAAACAACAAAAAAACAAACAAACTACAAAGCGTGGAAGATCTTAAGAAAAAATAACTAAATAAATAAAATGATAATTAATTAATTAATTAATTAATTAAATACATGAGGGAAGTAGTTCAACTATCATCCTGCTGACTGTCAGTCATAGTTATGTAAAACCAGAATGACTCCCAAACTGGTGCTGTGGTTTTATCCCTGTTATTGACCTTATGAAGCATACATTCATATGAAGCAGTCTTTATCATCCTATTGACACCAACATAGCCAAAGTAATGCCGCTTATAAATCGAAAGGATGCTGAAAAACTGGTCCGTGCTTTTATCTCCAGCAGACTGGACTACTGTAATGCACTCCTTACAGGTCTCCCAAAAAGCACCACAGACAGACTTCAGCTGATTCAGAACTCTGCAGCTAGGTTATTAACCAAAACCAAGAAGAGAGAGCACATTACTCCAGTGTTGGTTTCCCTGCACTGGCTACCGGTAACCTACAGAATTGATTTTAACATACTACTCCTCACGTATAAAGCTCTAAATGGAACCGGACCAAGTTACATTGCAAACTCACTGATCAATTATGTACAAACTAGAACACTGAGGTCATCAAACGCAGGGTTACTAGCGACTCCCAGAAATATTACAAAGAAAATGGGGGACGCAGCCTTTACTAACTATGCACCAAAGTTATGGAATACAATTCCAAAAGACATTAGAGAAGCCAGTTCACTGAATATATTTAAAACCAAATTAAAAACATTTTATTCTCATTAGCCTTTGAAAGGAGATAAAAATGGGGTCACAATTCAGGAACCAGGAATGTGCGTTTTTTTTATTTTTATTTTATTTATTGTATTTCTGTTTTATATTTTATTTATTGTATTTCAAATTTCATCTTATTTCTTGCACTTCAAAAATTCTATGTAGAATCAAATATTTTAATGTGCGCTGCTTTTATTTTTATTTTATTGTATTTCTCTCAAATTTCATCTTATTTCTTGCACTTCAAAAATTCTATGCATAATCAAATATTTTAATGTGCGCTGTTTTTATATTTATTTTTATTTTATTGTATTTCTAATCAAATCTTAATGTATTTTAATATTGTATTTTTTTCAATCAGTGTGAAGCACTTTGGGCTACAATTTCTGTATGAAAGGTGCTATACAAATAAAGTTTATTATTATTATTATTATTATTATTATTATTATCATTATTGTTATTATTATTATTATTATTATTATTATTATTATTATTATTATTATTATTATTATTATTATTATTATCATTATTATTATTATTATTATTCTTTCAACTGTGGGGCTTTAGGTATTTTCCAGTGTTTAAGAATAATCCTGACTGCTACTGAAACCCCAACCATAATAACAGAAAATTTTTCATTTGATACATTAGCTATCTGTCCTTTTTCACCCAATAAACACAGCCTTGGACAAAGTGGCACAGTTCTGTCCAACCAGTTATTTAGAGTATGATTTACACCTATCCAGAAACGTTTGATGATTGGACATTCTCACAAACAGTGGATCAGAGTACCATTATCATTTTGACATTTCCAACACATTGAGTTATTCATCAGACCTAATCTATTCAATTGAAATTAAACTTTATTTTATTTTTTATTTAACCTATAGATCAGGGGTCTCATACATGCGGCCCGCCAAAGGTTCCAAAGTGGTCCGTGGGATGAATTTGCAAAGTGCAAAAATTCCACAGTCAAAGCTGTCAAACTCATTTTAGTTCAGGTTGCACATACAGACCAATATGATCTACAGTCAAATAATAACAGCAGCATAACCTACAAAAAAGAATGACTCCAGATTTTCTTCTTGATTTGATGTGAAAAAAATAATATTACAGTAAGCCTATAAATAATGAAATCTTCAATTTTTTTTTGTTTGTTTTAGTGCAAAAAATAATATTAAATTATGGAAATATTTACATTTTTTTAAACTATCCTGTAACAATAAAATGTGAATAATCTGAACAAATATGAACAACCTGATATGTCTGAAGAAAATTAAGCACAATTTTAACTTTTTTTTTTTTTGCCTGTTAATCAGTGTTTAGTGTCTTTGAAGATCTGATCCATAATGCACATGTAGAAATGATAAGTTTAGCTATAATATGGTTAAAATTGCACTTATTTTTCTAAAGAAATTTCTTTTTTTTCAGGTTATTCACATTTTTTTGTTTGGATAGTTTATAAAAGGAAGTATTTTTATAAGTTAAGGTTGTTTTTTGCACTAAAACAAAGACAAAAATTTGGAGTTGTCATTAATTGTAGGTTATTCTGCAATTATTTTAGTGGTCCAGCCCACTGGAGATCGAATGTGGCCCCTGAAAGAAAATGTGCTTGAGACCTCTGCTATCTATCTATCTATCTATCTATCTATCTATCTATCTATCTATCTATCTATCTATCTATCTATCTATCTATCTATCTATCTATCTATCTATCTATCTATCTATCTATCTATCCATCCATCCATCCATCCATCCATCCATCCATCCTCCATCCATCCATCATCCATCCATCCATCCATCCATCCATCCATCCATCCATCCATCCATCCATCCATCCATCCATCCATCCATCCATCCATCCATCCATCCATCTATCTATCTATCTATCCATTGATCTAACTATAGCAGGGGTCTCGAGCACATTTTCTTTCAGGGGCCACATTCGATCTCCAGTGGGCTGGACCACTAAAATAATCGCAGAATAACCTATAATTAATGACAACTCCAAATTTTTGTCTTTGTTTTAGTGCAAAAAACAACCTTAACTTATAAAAATACTTCCTTTTATAAACTATCCAAACAAAAAAATGTGAATAACCTGAAAAAAATGATCGATCGATAGATAGAAAGGAAGAATAAAATATCACCATGAAAAATAGGAGACAGAGAGGAACAAAAAGGAAGTATGTTCTGTAAATATACATACATACCTACATACATACAATTATCTAACACTTCTAAATCTAAGTTTTTTTTTGTGTTTTTTTTTTTAACCAAATAATTCGCAGTGAACACTCATCTTCTGCAACACTGATTCATTCATAGTTTGATCAATGGCAGTGGCTGTTTTTATGTTCAGTTACTGATGGATTTTGTTAAAAAAAAAAAAAAAAAGCTTTTACTTCATAATAACTTTTGTGGTTGTCATCACTGAAGGCAGAATTAACCCATGTGTTATATGTAATCAAAGGTAGAATTGGAGTTAGAGTTATGTAATGTTTAAATATGTTTACCAGACATTTGCACATCATGGTTTATTTTAAAAATGAGGATAGATAGATAGATAGATAGATAGATAGATAGATAGATAGATAGATAGATAGATAGATAGATAGATAGATAGATAGATAGATAGATAGATAGATAGATAGATAGATAGATACTTTATTGATCCTTAGCAGGAAATGATTTGGTTACGCTCATCCCTAGGTGAATCAATGTTGTGGGAGATGACGAAAAGTTATATCGCGATATATATCGTTATCATTTTATCGCCCAACCCTAGTTGAATCAATGTTGTAGAAGTTGATGAAAAGTTATATTGTGATATATATCGTTATCATTTTATCCTTCAAACCTAGGGGAATGAATGTTGTAGGTGATGACAAAAAGTTATATCGTGATTTATATATCATTATCATTTTATAGCCCAACCCTAGGTGAATCAATGCTGCAGGAGATGACGAAAAGTTATATAGCGATATATATCATTATCATTTTATCGCCCAATCCTAGTTGAATCAATGTCGTAGAAGTTCACAAAAAGTTAGATTGTGACATATACTGTTATCATTTTATCGCCCAACCCTAGGTGAATCAATGTTGTAGGAGATGACAAAAAGTTATGTTGTGATATATATCGTTATCATTTTATTGCCCAACCCTAGGTGAATTAATGTTGTAGGAGATGACAGAAAGTTTTTTTGTGATATATATCATTATCATTTTATCGCCAAACCTTAGGTGAATCAATGTTGTAGGAGATGACGAAAAGTTATATTGCAATATATATCGTTTTCTTTTTATCGCCCAACCCTAGGTGAATCAATGTTGTAGGAGATGACGAAAAGTTACATCGCGATATATATCGTTATCATTTTATCACCCAACCTTAGGTGAATCAATGTTGTGCAAGATGATGAAAAGTTTTGTCGCGATATATTTCGTTATCATTTTATCACCCAGCCCTAGGTAAATCAGTGTTGTAGGAGATGACAAAAAGTTTTTTTGTGATATATATCGTTATCGTTTTATCACCCAACCTTAGGTGAATCAATGTTGTGCAAGATGATGAAAAGTTATATTGTGATATATTCCGTTATCGTTTTATCGCCCGACACTAGGTGAATCAATGTTGTAAAAGATGACAATGTTTCTGCGGTAACTACGGAGCCTCTGAACGTCCAACTGGGTCATATCTGATGACCACGAAAAGACGACAAACTGTATTTTACAGCAGTTATTTACACGTATTGACAGGATTAATGGATGAACAGGTATTAAACAGTTTAGATCAGCAGATGCGTTCGGTCGTCGGTGGATGTTTGGGTCTTTATGGGTTAATGTCGGAGTGGCTCCTCAACTAAAATGAGTTTGACACCCGTGCTCCAGACGGATCGGAGTCTGTCAAACTAACGAACACAGACAAACACAACAATCACAGTCACATTGCAGCAATAGAAACCACTGAAAAGTATGTGATCGCATTCATCTCAGGCAGAAAGAAATCAATAGGTTGATGATTGGACTGTGCTTTCCGTCCTTCTGCCAAAACTGCCACCGTGGTTGGTCCTTTAATGTCGGACCCAGAGAGAAATAGGTTTCGCCTTCATATCAAATGCACTTGCAATTTCCTTTGGACACAATAGGAATTGTTTTGCCTCAAGCTGCTCATTTCAACTTGGTCTTGATGGATCGAAAAAAAAAAAAAAAAAAACAGAGTAGGGGCATCACTTTGAAGTTCAATGATTGAGAGACGATAAAAAAATGTTTGTGAAAGTGAAGGCGAAGCAGCTTGTGTCATGTTGGTAACAGTTAGAAATGTCAGCAGGAGATGACAAATAAAGATCCGATGATTAAAAAGACTCTGGTTCTGCAATCACAGCCCTGGATTACTTTGGTTTAAAGAAGTCAATACGCACAAAGAACTAACAATAGTCAGCTCAGCGGTGTTTAGTTGTGAAATAATCACGTTTTCAGGCTCATAATGGAAAAATAATTAATGGCTGCGTTATCTCTGGAATCATTAACATGTTGTTCCCCGAGCATGAATTGAGGCCAGCCCTCTCAATATCAAGAGTTTGGAAGGATTTATCTGTGAAGTGCAGCTGTGGGAGAAAGCTTATTGGATCTGGGAAAAAGCCTGGAGGTAACAATACCCAGTTCAGCACTCCTGCAACCGGCTTTATAATTGTCCTAAATTAATTTTGATTTATTTTTTTTGTTATTGGGCATTTTGGCAAGATTGAGTTCTACAATATGACCTTTTTTTTTTTTTTTTTTGTCTTTTCAAACTTCAAGTGTCGTTCTGGGGTTTCTGTGCGTTTCGATGCGGTCTATAAAACTTTCCTCATTATCTGACTTCCAGTAATCAGTTTTCAGACAGAGCAGTCGTCCTGATACTGAGATGATGGGGAAAATAAACAGTGTTGTGCAAGTTAGGCTACTTCCAAATTTTCCCCCAGAGGTAAAGCATTATGGAATTCAACTTTCTCTAAAAGCATGGACATTACCATATAAATGCTGCATTACAAACAAAATTAGAATTTTACATCTCAAAATTTTACATAACGTATATCCCTCTCGATTGTCTCGATTCTCTGATGTAGTAGAAATACGAAACTTTTGTCAATCTTACTCTGAAACTACTCTACACTTATTATTTTTATGTGAACATTCTTCGAATTTCTGGTCCAAAGTTTAAAAAATATATCATATCTAAAAGTAATAAGAAGAAAACTATAACATCCCAAAATGTAATTACATATTTAAACATAATATTCACAATTTTAGAATTTGTTGTAAATTTGTTCATCTTATTTGGAAAATTTCAAATACATAAAAATAAATATACTAAAACACAACCAAATTTTAAAATCTTCCCATTGGAATTTGAAAATTATAGTAAATCTTTAGAATTTATTTATAATTTAAAAAAAAAAAGCTCTAAAACCTCTAAAACCTTAGCTATTTATAAACAATTTTTTTAATATTGTCTGAACTCTAAAAGTAATAATAAGATAACTATAAACATCCCAAAATGTAATTACATATTTAACATGATATTCACAATTTTTGAATTTGTTGGTAAAATTTGTTCATCTTATTTGGAAAATTTCATATACATAAAATAAATATACTAAAACACATCCAAATTTTAAAATCTTCCCACTGGAATTTGAAAATTATATTAAATCTTTAGAATTATCTATAATAATAAAAATTAAAAAAAAACCCTCTAAAACCTTAGCTATTTATAAGCAATTTTTTTAATATTGTCTGAACTCTAAAAGTAATAATAAGATAACTATAACATCCCAAAATGTAATTACATATTTAAACATGATATTCACAATTTTAGGATTTTTTGTAAATTTGTTCATCTATTTGGAAAATTTCATATGCATAAAAATAAATATACTAAAACACACCCAAATTTAAAATCTTCCCACTGGAATTTGAAAATTATATTGAATCTTAGAATTTATTTGTAATAAAAAAAAAAAAAAAGCGCTAAAACCTTGGCTATTTATAAACAATTCTTTAATATGTTCTGAACTCTGTTACATTTATTTATTTATATCTGTCAGATTTGTTATTTTTATATCTTATTTATTTACTTTTTTATACTATTATTTGTCTATTATGCTTTGTATCTTTAAATCTCTGCATTATTTTCTTAAATTACTATATTCAAATGCTTTTTCCCTTTTGACATCTTGTT
Source organism: Sphaeramia orbicularis (assembly GCF_902148855.1). Classification (NCBI taxonomy): domain Eukaryota; kingdom Metazoa; phylum Chordata; class Actinopteri; order Kurtiformes; family Apogonidae; genus Sphaeramia; species Sphaeramia orbicularis. Next base: position 10,848,694 of record NC_043963.1, on the reverse strand, counting down.
GTTTGTTAAAATTTTTGCACCGTATACTCAATGTTGTTCAATATAAGTTGGAAACAAAAAAAATAGGCTACTTCCAAATAGGGGTGCAGTGGTAGGTTGCACCCCCGAAAACAAAAGTGAAACTTTACATACTTACTAGATAGCTGCAGTTAGTAACGTTGCATTCTGCGTATGTTTGAATCACCAGCTTGAAACGCTTACATTTTTCTTTTTCAACATTTTTCCCATGTGTCACAACACGGGGGTACAGCCCAAGTACTGGCACGTGTAGATAAATCTGCAATTGATAAAGAATTCTAACTAGTCATAGAAATGTTAGCTTACCTCAGTGTTTTTCAACCTTGGGGTTGGGACCCCATGTGGGGTCGCCTGGAATTCAAATGGGGTCGCCTGAAATTTCTAGTAATTGATAAAAACAAAATACCAAATAAAAATGTGTTTTAATAATTCAATATATATGTCATTATAATTAGAACACACACCACACACTTTTCCCCATAAAAATTTAAAAAATGGTATGGATAATAGTGTTAGGTATGATTATGACATCAATATATGTTTGGTTTCAAAACAATTGACGTAGTGCCTGCTGAGAAAAAACAACTTCATGTTCACTGTAAATTTTGCTTCCCCACCCTGTATATAGACTAAATATAGTCTAAAATTAATGTTTATTTGCAACATATTATAACAAACTATTACATGATCAAAAACAAATTAATTTTAGCAAAAAAAAAGTCTGTTTTGAATGTCTGGGGTCGCCAGAAATTTGTGATGTTAAAATGGGGTCATTAGGCCAAAAAAGGTTAGAAACCACCAGCTTACCTTGGTCGGTGCTGATCGCAGGGATCATGCTAGCCAGCTTCTTGAAAGCGGGGTTAAGGCTAATTTATGCTCGCTTTATGTACCGTGTAATGTTTCTAACGTTGTCAAGTGTTCCTGCCTTCATACTTATATGCGTCCAATGCGTTGGAATGAGTGTTTCTCAATCAATCCACCAGATGGTGCCACTCTTAATTTCCATACTGGCTAAATGCAGAGCAAATTTTACTCTTGCTCTGAGCCATCCCCAAATTACGAATAATAAAATATTGGGGCCAAAAATAGGATCAAAATTGGGACATGAAAAGTGCATTTGATCCTGAAAACATGGTTGTAAATGCTCTTATATACCGCTATAAATAAAGACACTGTGTTAAATGTGTCGATCCTAGTGCTTTTTCTAATCCAGACGTGGGTTTTTCATGAATCTCAGTCTAATTCTAGATTTCGCGTGTAACCCATCATGTCCACTTGCCTTACATGCAGAACCTACCCATTTAAACACAAATAAATCATGAGTGATTTTGCAACAACGGTCATGTTTGTATAAACACTCTGCCTTGTATAATTAGTTCCATTCCCAAAATTTACGAAATGTGAAAGAATAAAAAGATATTCAAACAAAATATAGTAGTGCATAATTTCGTGGTCTTTTTACGGTACATGCATATTTTTTTGTTAGATATAGTGTAAAATAATATAAAAATGTGTTTTATCTGAAAAATAGCTTATCTTTTATCTCAGTAAATATTTATTTTTAAAATAGACCCACAGTGCTTCCAAACTTGCTTCATAACATTAGTCTACATCTGGTTTGAATTTTTAGTCCCCATGTCCTGTTTTTAGGACCAGTTTCAGAAAAGCACCCACTTTTTTCTGTTTATTTCTTAAGGTTCTCTTAAGGTATGTTCACACATAAAAAATCACACAAAAAGATACAAAAAAATCATTCAATTCAGTTTTTTATATATATATATATATATATATATATATATATATATATATATATATATATATATATATAGTGTCAATCATAATACAAAATTATCTCATATCATTTCATAAGTTCAGATCAAGGCACAAAAAAAACGAGAGAGAAAAGATATGAAATCCTCCAGGAGCCAGTCCAAGGCAGCAGAGGAAAAACTTAATTTACAGATGGAAAAACCTCAGAAAGAAGCAGACTGTGGGTAGGATGTAATCTAACGGAAAAAAGAACACAGAAAAGATGGACTGATAAAGAACACAGACCCGGGACGACACAAACACCGCCAGATTGGATCCAAGTTTCAGGCTGTGTTGTATTTTAGGCTTTCAGAGTAGATGTAAAGCAAAACTAATGTAACAGTGCTTGAAATGCAGGTGTGTTTGGTAAAAATGGTATTTTCTGTTCTTTTGGAATGAAAGAGTTTAATGCGATTATCACATGGCTTTATTGAATCCTTGATCTGATTGGTCAGTGAGTCTGTTTTAATGCACACTAATACTGCGATCATTATACGAATTCTGCAGGTATCAGTTTATTCAAGTGGTCATGTAAACAGTATAATCTGTTTTATCAGACAACAGCATAATCTGATTATGAGAAATCAGATTAACACACCTGGATTTCTCCCCAATATTCTGGTTTATCAGATTTATTTTGTTCTTTTACATCTACACATGTGTAAATACAATTAAAATTGTAGAAAATGGAAGTGATGTAGTCAAACATGAGCAGAAGACAATGAGCCCGTTTACATGACCATAAAAATCCGCTAACTGGGAGTAATCCAATAATTGTCGTAATCAGATGTGATACGTTTACATGCACTTCAGAAATGCGATAATCGAAAAACCCTGGTTCACATGTTTCAGTCCATCATTTGATTTCTTTCAGAGTACGCACGTATGTTATGATGTAAGACAAACACTTCCTGTCATTTTCAAAACATCCAGTCTTGTCCTGTTGCCCATGGCAACGCGTACGGTGTCAGCGTTAGCTGTCCTAATGTGGGAGGAGCTAATAAGACTTCAAAATAGATCTCATGTTGCCTGCTATCCTTCATTTCATTTCGTTGTTTATTTAACTTTTCCTTAGGCCTAATAAACAGCTCATAACATATCGCTGCATAACTTCCATTTATATATATATACTTAATTTGATTCTGATTTGAAGTGATAAAGCACTTGTGACTCTGTCTGTGAAAAGTGCTTCTATAAATAAAATTTACTTTACTTACTTTACTTATATATAATTTTTTTTTACACATGTGCAGATATAAAAAACCGAAATAAATCAGATTAACCTGTTTACATGCCTGAAGACATTGGAGTATTGGGGAGAAATCTAGGTGTGTTAATCCAATTTCTCATAATCGGATAACTGCGGTTGTCGGATAAAGAGGATCAGATTATACTGTTTACATGATCACTGGAATAGTCTGATAACTCCAGAAATCGGATTATGATCGGAGTATTGATGTTTGAGTCTACCATTACTATGTACATACGTACTCCAAAAGACATCTGATAATGGACTGGAGCGTCTAAACCAGGATTTATTAATTATTGCATTTTTTTAGTGTATGTAAATGCGTCGGATCTGATCATTACAATAATCTGCTTGCTCCCAGACCGGACCTTTAACACATTAAATGCGAATTTAATCAGTTTTGTGTGTGAACTGAATGTGACCCTGAAGTTACCCGCATGCGCAAAAGAGGGCCTTATGTAATACGTGACTGCACAGGCACGCACTGTGTTTACGGAAGTAAATATATTTTCCCACCGCTCTTCCTCCTGGGATGCAGAAATGCGATATTTTTCGCATTTCAGTGACGTAAAGGTCGGATAAATGCGACCTGGCCATTCAAACTGTAGTCGAGTTGCAAAATATCAGATATATGTTGCGCTCTCCGCCCAGACATTCGAAGGAGATGGCTGCGTTGTGTTGTTGAAATAACCACGAACTCGCTGCGTTTTCCTCACTTGTCCGTGATTTATTCAACAGCCGCCATTACAACACTTCACTCAACAACGCACATGTGCACAACAACTTCCTTCCAGACAGCATAAATCAATTAGGCATGAAACATCGAAAAAATAGTATATCACTTGTTAAAAATAAAACCTTTTGTAAATGCTTTCGCTTTTTAAACAAAATATGTAACGATTTTAATTACTACAGTTTTAAATGAAAAATTAAATTATATAAACCCATATTTTCCCTTATTAATTAAATGTAAATGTAATTATACAGCACCTGTGTACTTCAGTAACAATATATATAAATCTATAACAGGGGTGTCAAACTTATTTTAGTTCAGGGGCCACATTCAGCTAAATTTGATCTTAGGTGGGCTGAACCAGTGAAATAATAACATAATATATAAATAATGTCAACTCCAGACTTTTCTCAATGTTTTAGAGCGAAAAAAGTTAATTTACATTACGAACAGGTTTACATCTACAAACTATCCTTTGAAAAGATGTGAATAACATGAACAAACTGAAAAAAGTGCGTGTAATTTTAACAATATCCTGCCTCAGTTTATCATTAATACGTGTACATTATAACTTACAGATCACAGTGGATCTACAAATACACAAAACATTTAATAACAGGCAGAATATTGATAAAATTCTACTTATTTCTCTTAAGACATTTCAGGTTATTCACTTTTTTTTTTTTTTTTTGCAAAATTATACTTCGTTTTAGTGTACATACATGAAAATATTTACATTTACAAAGAGAAAAATTTGGGGTTGTCATTATTTATATGTTATTATGATAGTATTTTACTGGTCCTGCTCACTTGAGATTGAATTGGTTTATTTCATGGAAATAAAAGGATTGTTAATATCTTCATTGTAATTTTGTATTCCACAAATTCATCCCAGGGGCCAGACTGGACTCTTTGTGTGGGCCAGATTTGGCCCCCAGGCCACAAGTTTGACACCTGTGATCTATAATAATACCTGAGAACAAATACAATCAATGACCTATGAAGAACATATTAAAAAAAAATAATAATGTGCTTCCTAAATTACAGACACAGGCATTACAGGCATTTTAACCTGTTACATATACATCGGATTTAGGACCACAAATGAAAGTGGCCTGGGTTGGATTTGAAAAAAAAAAATCAGATTTGTGCTGTTCAAACTGTCTTTAACACATGTTACGCCCCGGCCTAGGGGTTTACCAGGGCGAACATAATGTGCTCAGTTTTGTCCCCTCCCAGCTCCCAACCACACACGTCAGTCGAAACTAAAAGTTCCCAATATTTATTATTAGTATTTTTTTCTCAACAACTAAGGAAGGGTTAGAGGAGGGAGCGGCTAAAACAACAAACAAAATATCTTCTGTAAAGTTTAAACTAACTTACCTACTCAAAATAAATGCATGAAATAAAATACAGCAAACTTACCTAACTACCTAACCAAAAAACAGGAGAAAAGGTGAAAACAAAAGAGCCGGCCTCCCCTACCAGAAAAAGGATCGATTTACAAAAAAACCATCAATTTACAATTACAAGCAATCGAATTTTACACTAGCACACGAACACTGACGGTCACACACACGAACACAGGGTTGGAAGCTGGCAGGAGGCAAGAGAGAGCGAGGACGGAAGCTCCAGGGCCATTTTTAAAGGGCCGGGCAATCATGCTCCACCAATCAGCAACCTGCAAAACAACACAAAAGGGGCACAGCACACCTACAGGACGGGGGAGAACACACACACCAAACAGAAAACATATATACATATACAGATAAATAGACAAATTATGACCCAGGGTCATAAACACATACGGGCAAAAAAATCAGATTTGGGCCAAATTTACAGGGGTTGGACAAAATAATGGAAACACCTTCACCTCAAGATGATAATGCCCCAATCCATACAGCTAGAATTGTTAAAGAATGGCATGAGGAACATTCTAATGAAGTTGAGCATCTCGTATGGCCGGCACAGTCCCCAGACCTCAACATTATTGAGCATTTATGGTCAGTTTTAGAGATTCAGTAAGACGTCGATTTCCCGCCATCGTCTCTAAAAGAGTTGGAGGGTATTCTAACTGAAGAATGGCTTAAAATTCCTTTGGAAACAATTCACAAGTTGTATGAATCAATACCTCGGAGAATTGAGGCTGTAATTGCCGCAAAAGCGGACCTACACCATATAAATTATATTTTGTTGATTTTTACCTCCGCCAAGGAGGTTATGTTTTTGCCAGGGTTTGTTTGTTTGTGTTGTCTGTCCGTTAGTGTGCAACATAACTCAAAAAGTTATGGACAGATTTTGATGAAATTTTCAGGGTTTGTTGGAAATGGATAAGATAAGGAAGAAATGATTAACTTTTGGGGGTGATCTGGAAGAAATCCTGGATTCTGGATCACTTTGAAATTTTCTTTAACATTGTGGTAAATGGGGCCAAAATTTTCGTTTCCCAATATCTCGCTTAATTATTGACCAAAACTCATGAAATTTAACTCAGGAATTGACAATGGGGTCCTCTATCACATTTCAAAGGCTGATCCGGATCTGATCCAGAAGGCGGATTTTATCTCATTTATATAAAAATGGGGGTGCCCTTACTTTTTGGCCTACTGTGCCTTTAATATTAAAGGTAGAAATTTCTGACAAGCGCCATCGTGTAGCTCAGTCAGTTCCGCATCGGGAGTATGCCACGGATTTCATGTAGCTTTAATACTTAAGGAGCTAGATCCAGAAGAAAACCGCCATTACGAGAAATGTGATTTTCGTGAATAACTACTGAACTAATAAGGATATATTATGAATCCAGTTGCTAATGGTATGTTTTCATGGTCAAGGAATCTTAAAATATAGGTCAAATAAATATGGGACTAATATTTATGGTGGAAATCACAATATGGGGGAATTGTGCAAATCTCATGCAATTTGACTCAGGGATTTACAATGGGGTGTTCTATCAAATGGCAAAGACTGATCCGGATCTTTCAAAAAGTTATGGACAGATTTGGATGAAAATTTCAGGAAATATTGATACAGGCACAAGAAACAAATGATTACATTTTGGTGGTGATCGGGGGGGGGGGGGGGGGGGGGGGCGCACTGATCTGCCTTGGCGGAGGTCTGCGCTCTCAGTTTAAGGTGTTTCCATTATTTTGTCCAACCCCTGTATAATAATACCTGAGAACAAATCAACGTATGAATGACCTATGAAGAACATTTCAAAAAAAAAAAAAAAAAGTGCTTCCTAAATTACAAAAAAATAAATAATTTTAACCTGTTACATATATATTGGATTTAGGACCACAAATGAAAGTGGCCTGGGTTGGATTTGAAAAAGACAAAAAAATTGGATTTTTGCTGTTTAAACTGTCTTTAACACATACGGGCAAAAAAAAAATCAGATTTGGGCCACATTTATCTGCAGTGTGAACGCAGCCTTACTTCTGACATGTTAGAATCCTTCCCCGTGTGCAGCTGTACATAGTAAAACACCACTGCACAGTCATCCTTTTTAACATGAGAGGCAAACAGTGATTTAACACTTTCAGAAAGAATGCAGAATAGTCAGAATACATTACCCATAATACTTAAAAAAAAAAAAGACTAAATAACAATCTGTCTGCAGCTGTGAGAGTGGGAAGGTTTTGCCATTGAGGCTGCCTCATTATAATCCTATTCCTCATGCTCTGGCGCCCTCAGAAAACGCAAAATTTATCTTTAAAAAAAAAAAGCTAGAGAAATCTAATTGAACGTAGCTTTATGCTGCTCATTTAATCCTTTACAGATATGAGTGTGTACTTAAAAACTCAAACGCAGATTCCTCTCAGTTACGTGGGTCCAAGGTCAACGGTAGCACAGTGAATGGTGTTTTTTATACCGGTGGCATTCAGACACAACTGTAGGCTGTGGGATTGACTTTCAAAAGGGTTAATTAGCATATGTGTTATTTCACTCCCACTCCCACATTTTGATTCATGGTTCCTTCCAGAAACATTAAAGAACGCCTGCCTCCTTGGACATTTCTGCCTGTCAAGCCTTTCTCAACAGAATATGGCACAGAAAGGATATTCAGTTCAACAGCGAACCGTAACTGTACAGTGGATTCACCATCATCTGTCCTAAGGCTCAGGAAAAATGGACTGAAGTTGAATGAGCTGTGAATCAGACTCCAGAGCAGGGCTGTCGAACTCATTTTGGTTCAGGGGCCATTTTCAGCCCAGTTTGATCTCAAGCAGTGAAATAAACCAGTAAAATAATGACTTAATAACCTATAAATAATGACAAATCCAAGTTTTTCTTTTTGTTTTAGTACAAAAAAAACCAAACAAAAAAACAATTACATTATGAAAATATTTACATTTTACAAAAAAGGTGTGGAAAACCTGAAAAAAAAAACAGAAATTTCATTTGAAAATTAGTGCAATTTTAACAACTTATTGTTTATACATGTATATTACACAGTGTTACATAAAAATTTGGTAACAGGCAGAATATCGTGAAAATTTTGGAGTTTGGAACTAAAATTTGAACAATTTCTATAATAATAATGATAATAATAATAATAATAATAATAATAATAATAATAATAATGATAAACTTTATTGCAGACACAGGTCCATAAACCACAAGCACACAACATACAGAATAAAAAAAATAAAAAGAAAAATTTAAAAAAAAAAAAAAATAGGGTGAAAAAAAAAAATTAAGCACATTATAAAATATACAAACTATTGCACCAATGCCATCTCAGTTTAGAGGTAAAACAATAGCAGCTTTTCAGGGGGCTAACTAGAGCCTCTATAATATTCCATCTCTTATTATTAACACAGCTACAGATCACAGTGGATCCATAAATGCACAAAACATTTAGAACAGGCAGAATATGGTTAAAACTGAACGTTTCGGGTTATTCATCTTTGTTTTTTATTATGTTTTATGTGTTTCATTGTGAAAGAATAGTTTTGTAAATGTAAATATTTTCACAGTGTAATGTTATTTTTTTCACTGAAATTTTTTCCACATAATTTTTCACAAAGAAAATTTCATTTTCATTATTTATGGGTTATTGTTGTTATTTTTACTGTAGAATCACATTGGTCTGTATGTGGAACCTGAACCAAAAGGATTTGGACAACCTTGTCTGTTCGGGTTAATTTTTGCACTTTCATCCTGCGGGCCATGGACCCTTTGGCGGGCCAGATTTGGCCCCCGAGCTGCATGTTTGATACCTGTGCTCTAAACTCTGAATGATTTAGGTTACTTTTTTAAATGTAAGATGCCAGTGGACCAAATACATAAAACATTAGTTCCCAACCTTTTTTGGTTCGTGACCCCATTTTAACATCACAAATTTTAGGTGACCCCAGACATTCAAAACAGAGACATTTTTTTGCTAAAATTATTGTTTTTGATTGTGTAATAGTTTTGCTATAATATGTGGAAATAAACGTTAATTTTAGGCAACATTTAGACTATGTAAGGTAAATTTTTATTTGTAAGTTTTAGTTTTTCTTATATAAATTATTAGACATTTCAGGTGACCACAGACATTCACAAATGGAGACATTTTATTTGCTAAATTAATTTTTGTTTGATCGGTAATAGTTTGCTATAATATGTTGCAAAAAAGTGTTATTTTAGGCAACATTTAGGCCTAATAATGTAAAGTTTTGATAATAAGTTTTAATTTTTCATTTTAAATTTAAAATAAATTATTAGAAATTTCAGGGTGACCCCAGACATTCACAAATGGAGACATTTTATTTGCTAAAATTAATTTGTTTTTGATCGTGTATAGTTTGCTATACTATGTTGCAAATAAACATTAATTTTAGGCAACATTTAGACTATATAATGTAAATTTTTATTAGCAAGTTTTAATTTTTTAATATAAATTATTAGAAATTTCAGCCGACCTCAGACATTCAAATCAGAGACATTTATTTGCTAAAATTAATTTACTTTTGATCGTGTAAAAGTTTGCTATTATATGTTGCAAATAACGTTAATTTAGGCAACATTTAGGCTGTAAATGTAAATTTTGATAGTAAGTTTTAATTTTTTCAATTTTTTAAAAATAAATTATTCGAAATTTCAGGTGACCCCAGACATTCACAAATGGAGACATTGTATATTGCTAAAATTAATTAGGGACCGAGCCAAGAGGGCAGGTCCACTCACACTGAGGGGACTTGCCAGAAGGCGAGGCCCCTATTGTTTTCGTTCGTTTTTTATTTTCCGCCACCACTTTGAACTGATTTTGACCCCCTAAACATGCTCGAAACTCACCAAATTTGGCACGTATGTCAGGTCCGGAAAAAGAAAATTTGATAAAATGCAAAAAGTAACCCCTAGGTGCCCAAAGGTCTCCTAGTGCTACCTATGTCAAAAAAACACGGAAAACCGCTATAGCGGCCAGCAGGAATTTCCGAGAGACATGAAACCAATGCCAAAATGTTCCTTATACCGAGCACTATAAATGTTTCCAGTGGGCACAACAAGAGCTAACTCCAACAGACGTCGGCAAATTGCCTTTCAAAGTACAAAACCCCCAACTTAAACTAGGATGAGCCAGTTTTCATATTGGCTTCTAAATAGCATAACAAAATGAGTGAACCCTTCTCAAAAAACTGTCTTCGCAGCAAATTTCTAATCAAGTCTTAGTTATTTTTTATAAAAGTTCGGAAAAATGCGATTTTGGGACTAATTTTCAGTTTTGACTTGTCCCCCATGTCATATACCATACGTTCAGAAAAGTCACCTCAACTTTTCGTGCAAAAATTTGAGATAGGATGTACAGTTATGGATTTATAAAAATATGTTAGTTTTTTATGCTTTTTTGGCTTTAACCTCAATTTGACCCCCTCAACATGCTCAGAAACTCACCAAACTTGGCTCATATGTCATGTCTGTTGAATACTTTCATACAATATCAAAATTAACCCCTCAGGTGCCAAAATGGACTCTGTACGGCCACCTATGCATACAAAATGCCCCTAGTGGCCAGTAGGATGTCGTACAGACATGAAACCAATGCCAAATGTTGGTCTCATCGAGCCCGAAAAATCATACACTTACACTCATGAGCTGAATCCAACAGGAAGTTGGCAATCTGCCTTGGCATGTATTCTATTTTCCTGGAATTACAAGGACAACACCGCTTTCCACCCTCACTGCTTATTCAGTTCAGTCTCTTATGACTAATATTATCATTAAATAAGCTCAGAGTCTATGTGCTTGCCTCTAGTCCAAGAATTTTTCAGATTGGATGTACCGTTATGGATAAATCACAGTTTGTTTCTGCAAATTCAGGTAGACTCCTTCTGCCACAGACTGAGCTTTGTCTCTGTGTGTTTGTAATTCGACCGATGAGTAGATTGACAGGGAAACAAAACCTGGAAGCTGATTGCTGAATCTTTTCCTGTGGATGCATACAATGAACCACCAGGTGGTGTTGTAAGACCATGAACAGACAGTCAGATTCCTAGTTTGACTTAAAACATGACAAGTGTGACAATATGACAACTGTCAAACGTCCACACAAACATTTGAACAATACAGAAAAAAAATGAAAATTACATAAGAACTATATGTATGTATGTCCAAATTATATTAAATAAAAGTTGAATAAAATGAAGACATGATAAAAAATGGAATGGTACACACACACACACACACACACACACAAAAAAATAAAGTTAGCCAGAAGGCAAGGCCCTATTGTTTTTTGTTCGTTTATTATTATTATTATTATTATTATTATTATTATTATTATTATTAGGGACCGAGCCGAAAGGTAAGGCCCTCTCACACAGTGAGAGGCCTTGCCTGCAAGCAAGGCCCTATTGTGTTTTATAATTATTATTATTATATATTATTTTATTATCTTCCTGACGCCCCTTTTAACTGGATTTTGACCCCCAAATGCTCGAAACTCACCAAATGTTGGCACGTATCTCAGTCTGGCGAAAAATTTGATAAAATGCAAAAATACCCCGTAGGCCGCCAAATGGGCTCTCTACCGCCGCCATGTCAAAAAACCGGAAACCGCCATAAGCGGTCAGCAGGAATGTCCGAGAGACCTGAAACCAATGCCAAAATGTTCCTTACATCGAGCACTGAAAAAAAAATAAATAGGAGGGCGCTATTGATGCTATATATATATATAGATATATTATATATATTATAAATTACAATAATATGAAAAAAATTAGGACATGATAAAAATGTGAACGGTACACACACACACACACACACACACAATAAAGTTTTACAAATCAAAGCCTTATTAAAAATGGTAAAGCATGAGTTTTATGCTCACCTGTTCGTACAATTCAAGTCACTCAAATGGATTGTTTCTGTCACACACACTTGCATACACACACAGTAGGCTTTTCAAAATAAAACCCTCAGTTAAAATGGTGATGTGGTTTCAGTAGAGGGGCGCAGGTGTTCTGTCGGGATGAAAGGAGGATGGATGCAAAAGGAAGGGGGCTAGTGTTGGGACGGAGAGGTGTGAGTAGAGCTGAGGTGTTGACGGCCATGGGAGGTGAAATGTACGGGAGGCAGAAACGCATGGGAGGCGGGAACGTGTGGGAGGGCGGAACATATGGGAGGCAGACGTGTATAATCCAGAACGTGTAGGAGGCAGAACTAACGGGAGGCGGAACGTATGGGAAGTGGAATGCACGGGAGGCGGAGCACACGGTAGGCGGAACGCACAGGAGGCGGATCGCCCAGTGCGAGGTCCCGCCCAATGCTGCTTGCAGCTTTAATTTATTTTTGATCGTGTAATAGTTTGCTATACTATGTTGCAAATAACCGTTAATTTTAGGCAACTTTTAGACTATATAATGAAAATTTTTATTAGTAAAGTTTTAAATTTTTTATATCAATTACTAGAAATTTCAGGTGACTCCAGACATTCAAATCAGAGACATTTTATTTGCTAAAATTAATTTATTTTTGATCGTGTAAAAGTTTGCTATAATATGTAGCAAATAAACATTAATTTTAGGCAACATTTATACTATATAATGTACATTTTATTAGTAAGTTTAAATTTTTTATCAATTACTAGAAATTTCAGGCGACCCCATTTGAATTCAGGCGACTTCATGTGGGGTCTCGACCCCAAGTTGAAAAACACGGACATAAAAGACTTGGTTTTTCCCATCATGGGCTGCGAACATTCCAATAATGGCTAACGTAGCGTGATGCCATTCTCATCTTTGATCTCGGATAGTGATTACAGTCGGTGAAAAAGTTGACGTGGTAGATCTCCTTGTAGTTAATACCAGAGTAAATTGGATTAGGTTTTAGTTTCCCATGAGGACCGCTGAATGCCTCCAAAGCTGACACCTCAGGAGGAACGCTGCTGCCTGAGCTCTAGATAACAGCTCTTTTCCTTTGCTCATATTCCTCGGTGCATCTGTCTAGTTCTTTCTAATTTCATTCAGGACTGTTCAAAGGACTTACCTGGATCGTGGACTGGATTTGCATAAAGTGTACTTACCGTTGCCTCAAATTGATTTCTGAATCCCGGCAGAATAATATTACTTGGTTATTACAGTGACGGCCATTGCTGCAGGATTCTGATGTGACCACCGGCAGACCATCCTCCATGGGTCAGGTCAAACTATGAATCTGATCCCAGAGCTTCTGTTAAGTCAAACGTATTATCTGGTGTTGAATTAATTGTATATGATGAAGGGCCAAGTAATGTAATAGCAGGTGCAAAACCATTCTGAAAGTTATCTTCAATGAACAATAAATGCTACTTGAATATTAATTCAGTTTTAATAGCTTGTCACTTTAACCTTTTATCGGGTAAGTAACTATTTTGGTCATTTCTGCACACATTACAAGACAGTGAGAGAAATAGTTACAGTGAGTCAACAATCTCAGGTCCAATGTGGTCTCCAGGGTCTGTAAGGTCCACCTCTGCATGAACAGTGAGTGGACCTGCTTTGTTCGGTACCATGAAGTAATGGTACTAATGTAAGGAATGATGTTCAAAGGGAGAATGTGGATGTGGACAGGGGTCTGGATCAGCATGCATGTTCTTGTAATGTTCTAAAATGCATGGTCCTTTTGCATTATATGTGCTTTTCTTGGATTTTTTTTTTTTTTTTTCACTTATGGGCAAGGAACCAAATATGGTAACTTCATTGACCTTGATTTTCTATATGACCGACGTGATTTCATGAATTGTGTACACCACTTGTAACTGGTGTGTTATCTGTATGCACTGTAAGCTTTCAGAGTCTATATTTACACCACGTAAAATAGCATGTCACTCCCGCGATTAGCAGTTAGCACAATTAGGGGTTAGGTTTAGGGTTAGCCATTAGCGTGGTTAGGGGTTAGAGTTAGATTTAGGGATAGCGGTCAGTGATTAGCAGCTAGCGCGATTAGTGGCTAGCGTATTGACACGCCATCAAATGGTGTTAATAACATGAAAAAGGATGAAAATGCATATGTATAGCGTGTTAATGCGATAAACTGGTGTCACATTCAACACGATTTCATGAAATCAGTCTGACATGACAAAAAAAAAATAGAAAAATTTCACAAAAGTAATAGTCTTAATATGTCCCTCAATAACACAGTCAGGTTATTTCTATGTGTGCCTTATAAAGGGTTAAATGACAGCCCTGATTTAGGACATTCGTTACTTACTCGTCCTGGTAAAATGTATATTATAAAAGCCAAGAGGCCTCTGCGTGTGTGTGTGTGTCGAGGGATTCACACAAAATCCGGAAAGGGCTGACAGCTGCAGTTTGTCATGCTTATGTATTTTTGGTCGAGGAACATACTAGTGTAAATGACAAGTTGATAGGACTAATATTTTGGGAGATATTAATAATTTTGGAATACAATAGCCTTACAGTCATGTTGCTATGCTACGCTTTGGCGGTGACTGCTGGACAAATGCAGTACAGCATGAACGAATACACAACAGCATAAAAACTACTACATCTAGAACACGTAGATCCCCGCGAGTCAACGCACTAGCTACTTTGTACTATATTTAAATTACACTGGTCAACAACAAATGTACTGTTTAAGTTTTTTGAGCTGATTTAGGATAATTTTGGTGTGCTGAATCCAAAAATCACATTAATTTTGCTCAATCAGGTCAACTTTCTGAACTATGCTACATATTGGCTTTAAACATTTTTGCTTACATTAGGGCATTTTCACATCATATGATACAAAATTCTTTCATATTTCTTGCAATAAACGAGTTCTGAAGATTTACTTTGCCAATTTATGATTAATGTTTTTTTAATATTACAGGTGAATGAAATGGCTTCGACTAGAAGATCTTGCAAAAATAAGCTGACGTATTCTGCTACATCTGTGGTGAATACACCATTTATCCTAACAGGAACCTGTTAGAAAATGATTTTTTTTCTCTTAAAACCTATTTTGGGTGAGAACGATATAAAAAAATCAACTGATAAAGTCACAAAAATGTCATCAAGTTTTGAGAAGATCAAATTTTTCAAAATCAAATGAGCAAAAAAACCTGACCTGATTGGGAAAAACAGATGTCATTTTGGATTTAGCGGTGCAAAAATGGTCCTATTCAGTTGAAAAAACCTAGACAACTTGCAAAAAACATTTTTTGTAACCCAGTGTAATTAGTGGGATATTCAGGTCTATGGAATGTACAGGAAGTGTCTTCATT
Organism: Sphaeramia orbicularis; assembly: GCF_902148855.1. Lineage (NCBI taxonomy): Eukaryota > Metazoa > Chordata > Actinopteri > Kurtiformes > Apogonidae > Sphaeramia > Sphaeramia orbicularis. The sequence continues at coordinate 10,833,196 of NC_043963.1, read as the reverse complement.
TTGACAGTTTCACCCAGATTTGTCAGTAACCAGGACGTAAACTCTGGACTTCAAGATCCTTGTTGGTTCAGATTTTAATTACTGTCCATAAATAATAATAAAAATGCTTGAGCCCAGTGTTTTCCTACATACAGAACCGTCCTATTCTTCCTTTCTCATCCTGCTTTTCTTTCTTTACACCTTATAATCTCTCTGGCACATATACCCGGTTCCTCCGTCTGCAGTTCAACACTGTTTCTTCAGTTTCTGTCTCAGGGTCATCAGCGCTGGCTCTTTTTCTATATTTTCCGCTGACTATGTCTGGGCCACGCATGGGTGTCTTTCAATTAGCTCCTTCTGATACTCAGCCTCTTCCAATAGATAAATATTAATTAGAACAAATGACTCTCACTTTCTCAGCAGGCAATTCTGTCCCTTTCCCCTGAGGCTTTTAGCATCAGCTAAACAAGCTCTGCTGCTATCTGTAATTAGGAATGGAAAAGCAAAACACACACCAACACACTGGAAATGGCTAAATGAACGTCCTCTGCGTTATCGGGTCGTATCCATCCCCGCTGCCTCCTCTGGATAACAGTATTCACATCAGCTCTTTGTAGTTGCAGGGGGTCCAAAATTACGAAACACACCATGTTTTCCTCATTGAATCTTTATGTTTTTTGTTTTTTTTAATATTCCACAATATGGAGCATAGGATTTGAGCTCAGATTTTAAGGAATGCTTTGGGGCTTCTATATAATAAGTTCTCGTACATATACACTGAAATAATGTTCAGGCAAATCCTTTTGGTGTTTGTTTTTAAGCCCAGATTCGAGCTTCCAGAGAAGGTTGTAATCCTGTAAGCCTGTTTAAGTGTGTACACATTATTAGTATAACATGATTTGGATGGCAAAAGGACAAGTGAGTTTGATGGGGTGTCGCTCCCGGGGGGAAACTCTTTTGGACGAAAGTAATATTTGGTAGCATCTGACTATCTGGCAGCAGTTATTAGATGGTGTGGCATGGGGAAGGCTGCCATCCTGTAAGATGCTGCAGATGGTTCGTATCTGTCTGTGCAGCGATAGAAATATCCCGGCTTGGAAAGGCAACAACAATACCCCCCAGCAATACGCGATTTAGTGTATCACAGTTCTCAGATCAGTCTTTGTAATACTGATATATCTGTGTGGCTGCTGGTTTGTCGTCTGTGATTGTAAGTTATTGTTGGATTTCTGGTCTTGTGTTCTTATTGCACAGTTCCACCTTTGATCGTATAATACAGACTGGGCTGGATCTACTAAGGTCCCAGTTTGCGTGTACTAATTTGCGTGTGCAATCCAGAATTTTGTGTGTGGGGTTGAACCAAGGGAGTACCGTACTTTCCAGGCTATAAGCCGCACCGGAATATAAGCCGCATCTGACTTTAACCCTTTCATGCACGAATTGTGACAACCATAGTCAAGATTTTTTCTTTCTTCTTGTTTTTATCCCCCCTTAGGCATGAAAAAAAAGAAAGCAATTGAGTTTTTTTTAATGAAGTTACAAAAATGTCCATGCGTTTAATTTTTGAAGTAAAGAAACGTGTTTAAAACCCAATATCAGAAAGTGAGAAAAAAAAAAAAGAAAATATTTTAGTCCTACTAATATGATGTTTTCTCACATTTTAACATATTCTACTGCTAGTTATTACTCACTTCACCTGCTTCACCAGGTACCCACTGTGGTGGTCCTGCCTCTCCCCTGCCCTCATCATCACCACTCACTTATCCTCAACTGCCTCCATGTATCTCCCCCTACTCCCCCCTTCTCCCCCCTCTCCCCTAGTCTCTATCTCTATCGCTCTCTCTTTCTCTCTTTCTTTACCCTCCCTCTTTAACCCCAACTGGTCAAGGCAGACGGCCATCCTCCTGGAGTCTGGGTCTGCTCGAGGTTTCTGCTGTTAAAGGGAAGTTTTTCCTCGCCACTGTCACCAGTCACAAGTGTTTGCTCCTGGAGGTTTCTGTTGGGTTTCTGTAAATTGGCTTAGAGTCTGGTTTGACCAACTCTATATATAAAGTGTCATGAGATAACTTTTTGTGATCTGGCGCTATATAATAAAATTTGATTGACTGAGTGATTTGATTGTTTTCCCCTGTAAGTTGCTTTGGAAAAAAGCGTCTGCCAAAAGCATAAACATAAACATAAACACTTCATGGAGGTAATATGCAAAAAAATAAATAAAATTGTCCAACAAATAACAATTGATTTACACTAAAACATGTTACTGCAGATCAGGTTTATCAAGAACAGCAAAGTTACAGTAATGGGATGAATTGCAGTTTATGGGATGATGTAACAGGGGGTTGGACAAATAATGGAAACACCTTAAAAAATCAACAAATATAATTTAATATGGTGTAGGTCCGCCTTTTGCGGCAATTACAGCCCAATTCTCCGAGGTATGATTCATACACTTGTGAATAGTTTCCAAAGGAATTTTAAGCCATTCTTCAGTTAGAATACCCTCCAACTCTTTTAGAGACAATGGCGGTGGAAATCGACGTCTTACTTGAATCTCTAAAACTGACCATAAATGCTCAATAATGTTGAGGTCTGGGGACTGTGCCGGCCATACGAGATGCTCAACTTCATTAGAATGTTCCTCATGCCATTCTTTAACAATTCTAGCTGTATGGATTGGGGCATTATCATCTTGAGGTGAAGGTGTTTCCATTATTTTGTCCAACCCCTGTAGCTGTCCACTGTAGTGACCATTATGCATGAAAGGGTTAAGTTGTACCTGACTATCAGCCGCAGGTGTCCACGTTGTCACATGAGATATTTACACAGAAAGACGGTAAACTGAAAGATTATTTAAATATTTATTTCCATACCTTCACTGCTTTTTTCCAAAAAGTGCCTGTAACACGGCAGTAAAACAGCAGAGACACGGCTGGTTCAAAAACCCAGAAAAGTCACTGATCTGTATCTTCATCTTCCTTCTGCTCATTAAACCACTGCAGTCGTCTTCTTCAGTGTCGGAGTTGAACAGCCTCAAATTCTCCGTCACACTCCTTCTCAGTCTCTCCCACGTTGTTGCTCAAAGGCACTTCCGTGCAGCAGCTCTATTTCCTTCTTGGACAGACACATCGATTGCTTTTAACTTAAAAGCTGCAAAACATGCATTTCTTCGTTGTCGTGTTTTCCATGATGAGGGTTTGTGCATGACACGCAAAGTGATTGTTAGAAGTTAAGATTAAAACTTCTCCTCTTCATCACCTCTTCCACCTGTCTGTCTCACTTTTGCACTTACTGCTAGAGCGCCCCCTGGTGGTCGTTAGCCTGTATAAATCTATACTCGAGCTGCATCAGTGTATAAGCCGCAGGGTTCAAAACGAGAAAAAAGTAGCAGCTTATAGTCTGGAAAGTACGGTAGGTTCGATTCTGACATTGGTGGGGACACAAAAGTACTCAGAGGCAGCACTCCAGAATGTTGATTTTTTTTTTGCATTTGCGATCATAATTTCACGTCATGTGGAGCTGATCAAACAAGCAAACAATCATAATAATAATTTTAAAAAAAATCAGTTGTTGACATGTTTATAATGCATATTGGCTAAAATTTACTTAGGGGGTCAAATGAATGGCCATTTTTGTAAAAAAAAAAAAAAAAAAAAAGTTGTAAGAAATGCATAGAACTGTGTTGAAATAATGCTAATCCATTTGTGCACAGACTACTGATATTATTTGACAGTGGAAGCTCTATTTTCAGAAATATTGGATTTGGAATAACGTGTATGTGAAAACTTTTGCTGGTGGACGGACGTGACATTACCCATGATGCTCTGGTCAGTACCAGTACTTTATTAGTAATAAACTTATAGACTTACTATTGCTAATTCTCCTCTTATTCATAAATGTTAGTATTGTGGATCTATGTGGATCTATTGTGGTTGTTGTGGATCCCATCATACTGATGCTCGGCAGCCATGTCACCGTTTACACTAATGATCCCTGTGCAAAAACTAGGATCAGAATTATTTATTGTATAGTTTATCATCAGACTAAAGAGTAAATAACAATATAGAATTGTTATTTCTTCATAAAAATGCTTATTATTAGAAAACTGTTGATTTAAAAAGTGATGTGTGACATTTTTAATGTATGTATTGGCGTAACATAAGCAGGATGGATCAGCACCATACTCCATATTGAACCTGAAAAAATAAAACATGTGATATGTAGGATAGAATCTTGTAAGAAAAATTGGGGAATCTAAAAGAATAGAATATTTGTTTTTCAGGTATATTCAGTTAAATATAACTTGGCCATTTGTGACATGAAAATATAGCATTAATTGTGATGAAATTGGACATTTTTGAGCTGAAAACATAGTTCATATGACCATCAACATGTTGCAACAAAACTGAAATCCTGTACATTTGCAGAACTTGCATTTACCAACACAGAGTTCCTTTGGGGATTCACTTCTATTGATTTCTTATGCACAAAGACAGAAATAAGACCTCTAAGCAAATTCTAGCCGTTATCCATGTGTTTCAGTGAAAAATGACTCTTAGAATTTTCTGAGTTCATTGACTTTTACTGGTGAATAAATTACTTTTATTCAAGAGCCAATTTGTTTCACTGCCAGAACTTTGGCCCATGACTGTAGAACATTTGGGGGTTTAATTGCATTTGTTAATGAATTTTAAATGATGACTTAATGAACAAATTCCTGTTGCTCTACACGATACTCATCAAATTGGGGGGACTTTTTGAAATTGCTTCACATTTACTGAATATTAATTCACTTTTAATTGCTATTCCATGCTTTAAATGAAAATGATATGGCATCCTCATGACAAAAGCTTGATTTGTCTGACTCCGATAAGACTTGGCGTCACAATAGTTACAACAATCACACTGAATTAACTGAATTTGTACTTGATAGGCTCAGATTTACAGTCTGTAGGACAGATGAATGCAGCCTGTAACGTCCTCAAAGGAAAACAAAACAACTCCCAAAAATCCTTCAGTGACAGGCTTTTTGTTCATGACTGAAATGAACGTCTACAATAGATGTGCTTTTTGACTCCATTCCAGGGTACGCTCTCTGCATTGTTTGTGTGTTTTGACTCTGAATGTCACTTGGTTTTTTTGGCTGAAAAGGAGGTGCATTTGATGTGGAGTATCACAGTGTTCAAGGAGTAAATGATCAAGAGACATTTTCTGACATAACATCATATCAAACAGTTATCAAGGTGTGGGTGAACTCCTGTGATACTGCATCGAGGGGACTGCTTTATAGGAGCGTTTCATTTGAATTTATTTCATTACTTTTTTACTAAAATAGGCTGTAGTGAAACTCTGTCATATTCAAATACGACAAATATACCACTACTAGTGCGTTGACCCGTGGGGAACCACAGGTCGTAGATGCGGTAGTTTTTATGATGAGGAGAGCTGAGCTTTGGGAAAAGATGTGAGTCCAGATTTGAACCCTTGTGTGGTGTTCAGATTTTTGTTATTCAGTCAGTGTTTGTGGGTCTGGTGGACCTGCTGCATTTATGGGTTCTATCTATCTATCTATCTATCTATCTATCTATCTATCTATCTATCTATCTATCTATCTATCTATCTATCTATCTATCTATCTATCCATCCATCCATCCATCCATCCATCCATCCATCCATCCATCCATCCATCCATCCATCCATCCATCCATCCATCCATCCATCCATCCATCCATCCATCCATCCATCCATCCTCCCCTTCTTCCGGGGCCGGGTCACGGGGGTAACAGTCTAAGCAGGGATGCCCAGACTTCCGTCTCCACAGACACCTCCTCCAGCTCTTCCGGGGGGATCCCAAGGCGTTCCCAGGCCAGCCAAGAGACATAGTCTCTCCAACATGTCCTAGGTCTTCCTCGAGGCCTCCTCCCGGCGGGACATGCCTGGAACACCTCCCCAGGGAGGCGTCCCAAACAGATGCCCAAGCCACCTCAGCTGGCCCCTCTCAATGTGGAGGAGCAGCGGTTCTACACGGCGCTCCTCCCTGGTGACTGAGCTCCTCCCCCTATCCCTAAGGCGCCCTATGGAGGAAACTTATTTCGACCGCTTGTATCCGGAATCTTGTCATTTCGGTCACGACCCAAAGCTCATGACCATAGGTGAGGGTAGGAACGTTCTTCACCATGACAGACCAATACAGCGACCACATCACTGGCAGACGCTGCAACCGATCCGCCTGTCAATCTCACGCTCCATCCTTCCTTCACTCATGAACAAGACCCCAAGATATTTGAACTCCTCCACTGGGGGCAAAGACTCTCCGCTGAGACAGAGTCTTTATGGCTTTTAAATTCAACATAATCAAACAATTGTATGTTAAAATACTCAACAGATGTTTACTTCATCCCAATTACATGCAGCATAAAAAGCATATATGTTTAGTATTTGCCTTTTACCTGTGTTAGATCACATTTATGAATTAAAGTGCTCCTCCTTTTTAGTTTTTTTTTTAGTGAAGTGTAATAAAATCAAGATATGAGAGGAAAAAAATTCATACAAAAATAATTATTCATTTTTCTTTTAATAAAAAATGAAAACAGGTCCCACAGACCCAAACACCATACAAAGGTTAAGCACTGACAGAAAAATTGTTTGGTAAATCATTCTTTAAATTTCAAATGACAAATAATATATTAACACTGATATCTAGGGACTGAAGTTAGTAAATGCGTCGTTCCTGCTTTTAACTTTATTTCCCATCATGCAGTGGGATACTGCACTTTCCATCAGCCGTCATTGGTATAGCAACATGATTGTAAGGCTGTTGTCTTCCAAAATTACTAATATCTCCCAAATATCGGTCTTATCAACTTGCAGTTTTTACCCTCAGCCCTCGCCGCAGGGTATTGTCATCCATTCGTCGTCCGTCTGTCCGTCCGTATGTGCAAAAACTTCAGTGTGGCCTGAAGGCCAAGGGTTATGTTTGCTTTTGCTTTGATCTCAGAAAACATTACATTATGACGTTTTGTGTTGCTATGCAACTGAGTAACTGATCACGCCCATTGTCTCCTGACGTGTAAGCCTGCTTTCTGTCCCTCCCCCTGGCGACTGCTTAGCAACGTGAATTAAATCAGTCCCTCCTGACTTTAAAAAAGCAAATTTTAAAGAAAAAAGATATTTAATGTTGAGATGGGACTATCAACTGTGGGAACCAAATGGGTCAGTTCTAACAGTCTTATATTCTTAAAACCGCACAGATACACACACACACACACACACACACACACACATGCTCTGACACCTTCCAGTATGGTAAAGATTATTATTATTATTATTATTATTAATTACATACTTATATGGCTTGTACATCATTATGACTACTATTAGTATTATCACTTTGTTACAACTTTCATTTTGTGATTATTACTCTCTATACAAATATATATAGCAGTGGTTCCCAATCTTTTTTGTCTTTTGACCCCATTTTAACATCACAAATTTCTGGCGACCCCAGACGTTCAAAATTGAGAATTTTTTTTGCTAAAATTAATTTGTTTTTGATCATATAATAGTTTGCTATACTATGTTTGCAAATAAACGTTAATTTTAGACTACGTTTAGGGTATATAATGTATATTATTATGGATTTGAAAGATAAAAGTACCACATGCTTCAGTTTCAGTTCATCATGGCGTTTATGTATTGTGATTGTCTCTCTCAAGTCACCATATATATTTTTATTAGTAATTTCTTTTAAAATTTTTTATCAATTACTAGAAATTTCAGGTGACCCCATTTGAATTCTAGGCGACCCCACGTGGGGTCCTCACCCCAAGGTTGAAAAACACTGATATATAGTATATGCATTACTATAAAATTATATATTATTGTATAATATCATAACATAATAAGCTTATTATTTATTTATTCATTTGTTTATTTATTTTTACTACTTTGCCACTTGTCTTTACTAGTACTTTCCAATATGCAATTCCATTTTTTCACTATTGTTTTATAGTTTTTTTTTCTATACTTATATTATTGTATTTCTTTTTATTACTTTTTCTTGTGGTCTTTCGTGTGTGTGTATATTCAGTGTTTGTTCTGCGAATGGAACCTCCATTTCCTGAGGGCTCTGCCCAAAGGATCAGTACATTTCTATGTAATCCAATACAGTATTCAAATAGTTTCATATATTTCAGGACCATGTGTTTGATGCTTCAGTTCCATTCTTGCGTATGACCTTTTCACTTTCCTTTTTTTAAGTCAGTTTGATCTTCTTAGATAAAATCTGGCCCATGTTTTCACACATGGTCTCATGTTCAACATCTTGTGGTCTGTAGGTCTTGCACTAAATGTTTTCCTCTGATGTTTGATGTAAAAATAAAAAAAAGCTCCATACAGTATGTCGTCTAATATCAGATTAAGTACTGATCCCTCTGGCAGAACCTGATCAAATTCATGGATGTTAAGTGAATGTGGAGTCCTGGTAATTTAATGCCATATCAGCTGATCATATTAATTCATGTGTTAAATCATCAGGAGTCATACAGTCGTTAAGCTTTAACCCTTAAAGATCTATTTTTGTGGCAACGTCCAAATGAATTTTTCTCTACATTTATCCTTTTCTAAATCGTTTATAACCATTTATTGTAATTTTATTCTTTTCATTTTGCATTTTTCAGTGAAAGTCTGTTATTTTCCACCATTTACTTTACTTATCATGCATTTGTTCATAAAAGACCAGAGTTAATTCAAAGGCTATTATATGAAAAACTGAAGGAAAAGTGACTTCATCAGTAATATACATCATTCAGACGAGTATCTACAACCAATATCATTGATCCAACTCCATGGGTTTTACTGGTGAATGAATGTTGCAGAAGATGACGGTGTTTCCATGGTAACTACGGATCTTTGAACGTCCACAAAAGGCACGTCTAAGCTGAGTAACTGCATTTTACCTGAATTATTTTAGTGTATCGATAGACTTAGTGGTTCAGAAGTTATCAAATGTTTTATATCATAAGATGCTTTTGGTTTCCAGTGGCTGTTTAGGTCTTAAGGTGGGGTTAAGTACATGATTTATACCCTCATTTTAAGGGATAAAACCATTGTGAGATTCTATGGTTTCTGTCATACTGATGCTATTTTCTGTTTATTTATTACCCCGCCCCCCCAAGGGGAGGCAAGGGGTATTGTTTTTGGTTTATTTGTTTCTTGTTTGTTTCTTTGGTTGTTAAAGGGGTCATATTTATCTAAACCAGGAGTGTCAAACTCATTTTCTTTCAGGTGCCACATTCAGCCCAATTTAATCTGAAGTGGGCTGGACCAGTAAAATAATAGCATGATAGCCAGTAAATGACAACTCCTAATTACTTTAGTGCAAAAAATAACATTTAATTATACCAATATTTACATTTACAAACTATCCAAACAAAAAGGATGTGAATCACCTGAAAAAACACTAAATTTGTTAAGAAATATAAGAACAATTTTATCAATATTCTGCCTCGATTCATCATTTATACATATGCATTTCAGATCTCCAAAAGCACAAAAGATTTAGTAACAGGCAGAATATTGTTAAAATAGCACTTATTTTACTTCAGACATTTTAGGTTATTCACATTTTATTGTTAAAGGATAGTTTGTTAATGTAAACATTTTCCTAATTTAATGGTTTTTGCACTAAATCAAAGAGAAAATATGGTGTTGTCATTAATTATAGATTATTATAATATTATTTTTGAGTTCGATGCCCTAACTTGCACTTTGCAAATTCATCCCATGGGCCAGATTGGAACCTTCAGCAGGCCAGTTTTGGCCCCTGGGCCGCATGTTTGAGGCCTGTGATCTACACCCGCTTTTATTAGTCTTTGGTTCATTTATTTGTGTATTTGGACCCTAATATTTCATACAGTTTGAATTTGAACCCTCCATGTGCTGCAAAGATATCTTTAGATTCCTTTTGGCAAAACTTGAGTAGATTTCTACAACTTAATTTGTTGCGTCTATAACAAATTATGTCACGACATTTGCACATATAAGGTCAAAACTTCCGAGTAACATTTCTCAGAGTATGACATAATTGTTTGTCAGCAGCAGTGGTTGTAGTAAAAACTGAAAATATGTCCAAACTTTGAGCCGATTACCTAAAATGTTCAGTTGTTGGTTGAACAGGACAGAGCAGCACAGCCAACAACCTGGAGGGGGCGGGGCCTGAAGTGGGTCATGTGCATTTAAAGGGCCAGCGCTCCAAACCACCTTTCTGGTGTCATTACTCAGAAATAGGGTTGAAGATGGACCTGTGGAGTTGAATGAATGAAGAATTCAGACCCAAGCAGAGCATTTACAGTTTATGTAGACCACAGGGAAATGTTGGAAAATGCATAATTCCATTAAAAAAAGGCAAAATATCACTCCTTTAACACTCTAGCAGCAAAACTATTGGTTGAATTCATACCAAATTTGGTTTATAGACTGCCAGTGACCCAGAATAGATCTGATTACATTTTGGGAACAGTAGGTCAAAGTTCAATTTTTTTTCTGAATTTTTAAAATCTTTTTTTTCCATTTACTTATAATGGGCAAATTTTCAAATATATGTTGCAGCAAAACTATTGGGTGAATTCATACCAAATTTAGGTTTATAGATTGCCAGTGACCCAGAATAGATGTGATTACAATTTGGGAAAAGTAGCTCAGAGTTCCAATTTTGTATCACTTTTTTGGAATATCTTTTTTTCCCCTCCCATTTACAGTCTACTCTCGTTATACCGCCAACTTCCGTTCACGGCCAAATTGGCGGTATAGCGAAAATGGCGTTACAACGGGTTGCGTCCATAATGTGCATGTCTTTACTATATGATGTCTATGCTGCCTCCGTTAACCCGTTCTAATTGCGTTTCTAAATAAATCTTGATTCTGTTATGTTGTAAGGGATCATTTAAAGTGGGGAAACATTTTAAGCATTATTATACCGTGTCGGGAAATGACACCCCATCATCTTGAGGCTTTGGCTTAATCCCACGTCCTCTTCCCGACATCCTGACCTACTGAGTGTTCTGCGATAAATGAACGGTGGCCGTTCCGTAGACCTACTCGTAGCTTGTCGCGATCAGCGTCTGGCGCGTTTGTTTCAGTGCATTGTTAAAATTTATGTGTACTCGATGGCAATCACGCTGGCGGTATAACGGTCGGGAAATCAATGGTATAAGTGTTGTTTGTGCATGGAACTGGGCTGGCGGATGGCGATAGGCGGAAATGGCGGTAGCTAATGGAATAATGCATTGGGGATTTTTGTGCAATGGTTTTGGTCGGCGGTGAGCGAAAATGGTGGTATAACGGCGGGCGGTTTAACGAGAGTAGACTGTACTTATACTGGGAGAAATTTCAAACGTCTATAAAAACATAATTTTTCTTCGAATTCATTTCAAACTTGAGGCAATTGATATGCTGACATCGTCAAATGCATAGACATGATGACATCAGCTGGATCGATGTCAAAATAAGTGACAATACGTGCGAGGGGCGGGGTTTGTTGTTCCTGGAACCCCTATCTTTGGATATGCATAAGCTGAAATTTACAAATTTGTGAAACAACCTAATAAAACCGAAGAAACAGTACCATCGGTGAAATTACATGTTGTTAGCAATAGCTGATATCAGTCATAGAGGCTTATATTTTAATTTTAATTTAAATATTTTAATGTGCGCTGCTTTTATTTTTATTTTTATTTTATTGTATTTCTCTCAAATTTCATCTTATTTCTTGCACTTCAAAAATTCTATGCATAATCAAATATTTTAATGTGCGCTGTTTTTATATTTATTTTTTATTTTATTGTATTTCTAATCAAATCTTAATGTATTTTAATATTGTATTTTTTCAATCAATGTGAAGCACTTTGGGCTACAATTTCTGTATGAAAGGTGCTATACAAATAAAGTTTATTATTATTATTATTATTATTATTATTATTATTATTATTATTATTATTATTATTATTATTATTATTATATATCTGTGCATGTGTACTTATTATGAGATGTTGCTGTAAAATTATGTCACTTAAACACGTTTAGACCCAGTGAATTACAGTAACCTCGGCTATCTTTCCCACTGCGTACAGACCATCTCATGTTTATGTACTTGGTTTGAGGACAGTATGGGTGGATATGCTTGTCACGCCGTTGCTTACACATTGTATCTGTGGATTAAACCTGAGGAAAATATCACAGAAAGACACATGCAGCTCAGCGATATGAACATCCCTGACAGAATGTATGTTTTTCACTTTCACTGCAGGGGGAAAGTGCAGCTCTTTTACTCCGTCTTTAGCTAAAGTATTGAGGAAGATGAGTGTTGTCGGTATTTCAGCACAATAACACACGCTTTGATCTGGGATTCAGTTTTGTGCCACAGCCACCCATGCATACCCAAAGAAAAAGAAACTGTGTTTATGTAGCTGCTGGGATATTTAATTATATGTACAGTGAAAGGGCACTGCAGCTGAAATCATTAAAGTTAAAGAATGATAAATCCAACCACTTTAAGACCAGGCTCTCCGATAAACTATTTGTTTTGCAGCAGCAGCAGCAAATATTTTATGTTTTCGAGGCACTTTTCAGCATAAAGTCAGTTTTAATTCTCCTCAGTGCCGTGAAAATGTACATTTTCTTGGCAACCAACCGACTTGTGTGAGTTATTACAGTTGCGTCTAAGAAGTAAAGAAAAGTTTGCATAATAATGAAACCATGTTAAGGAGGATGGCAGGTCAGGGGGGTTCTTAGTAACACTATGACAACAAATTAAAGTGTTCAAAGAAAAGATGAAATTTCAACAATTCAGGAATAAAAAACAAAAAAGTTGCTTAATTTTGGCACAATGTAAACATGGTGATAACTTACATTTTACTGACAACCAACCTACTAGTTTTTTTTTGTTTTTGTTTTTTTTTTCATTCTATCAATATATGAGTCTGGACATTGATGTAAACTGTAATTTTACTGGTTCATAGGAGTCATTAACCCTATAATGCATAACATATTTATAGGTAATTTGATTGTTTTAATACATGTAAATATTCTTTATTAAACATTAAAAAATCCAAAAAATATGAGATATGTTATGTAAAGTTTGGCCAAAAACTGTATTTTAATTATGGGAAATTACTGTATTTTTATGAGATGGTTATTTTCTGTTATTTAACAGTATTTTTCGGCATCCCTGCTGCCAGAATAATTCTGTTTTTTTATGTTTTTTTTTTTTTTTTTTTGAGCACAACAAAAATAATAGTACAATCTGTTACCATTAATACACAGGTGGTTATAATAATGTATCTTTCCTTTTGTTTTTTTATAATTTGCCTTTAACACTGGAAGGTGCTAACCACTATACCACTGTTAAACCCAGTTCACAGTTAAATGCAGTGTAAAAAAAAAAAAAAAAATCTGTAATTTAATAGAATTTTCACTGTTTATTTTACAGATTTTTCTTGTATTTTTAAGAAACACAAAAATATCAATGAAATGACAAAAATAGACTGTGATTTTACATGTCAAATGTAAAATAACATGAAAAAACTGTAACTGTGAATAACCAAAAAAATTCAATTTTTTTAAAGAATTTTTTTCCTTTTTTCACAGAAAAATACGGTTAAAATACATTTGCAAATGTATCATAATTTTACAAATATTTATTTTCTGTTTATGAGATTAAACTGTTAATTTAAAGTTTAATACTGTGAAAAAAAATATTGAAACTAGATTAACCATAAAAGAAGTATTTGTTCTGTTAGTTTAACAAGACTTGTTTGTTAATTGACAAATATCTTGTGTAATTACGGGAGGTTTCACAACAAAAATGTTGAATAAATATACTTTTGTGAATGTATAACATGTATAAGCACTGATAAACTGTCCAAATACAGTTTTTATCAGTGGATTGTACAACTTAGACTCATTGAAAATTATTTATATGTATATTTATAGGTAATTTGATTGTTTTAATACATGTAAATATTCTTTATTAAACATTAAAAAATCCAAAAAATATGAGATATGTTATGTAAAGTTAGGCCAAAAACTGTATTTTAATTATGGGAAATTACTGTATTTTTATGAGATGGTTATTTTCCGTTATTTAACAGTATTTTTTGGCACCCCTGCTGCCGGAATAATACTGTTTTTTTTTTTTTGTTTGCTTGTTTTTTTTTTGTTTGTTTGTTTTTTTTACAGAGCACAACAAAAATAATAGTACAATCTGTTACCATTAATACACAGGTGGTTATAATAATGTATCTTTTCTTTTGTTTTTTTATAACACTGGTCAACAACAAATTTATTGTTGAAGTTTTTTGAGCTGATTTAGGATAATTTTGGTGTGCTGAATCCAAAAATCACATTAATTTTGCTCAATCAGGTCAACTTTCTGAACTATGCTACATATTGGCTTTTTAACATTTTTGCTTACATTTATGGGCATTTTCACATCATATGATACAAAATTCTTTCCTATTTCTTGCAATAAACGAGTTCTGAAGATTTTACTTTTGCCAATTTATGATTAATGTTTTTTTTTTTTTTTTTAATATTACAGGTGAATAAAATGGCTTCGACTAGAAGATGTTGAAAAAATAAGCCTGACGTATTCTGCTACTTCTGCGGTGAATACACCATTGTACCTAACAGGAATCAAGTCACAAGTTTCATAAAGTGTGCTTACCAATCTTATTTTGGTATTAATTATTATATTTTGTGAGAAGATCAAATTTTTCAAAATCAAATTAGCAAAAAAAACCCTGACCTGATTGAGTAAAACAGATGTCATTTTTGGATTTAGCGGTGCAAAATGGTCCTAATTCAGTTGAAAAAACCTAGACAATTTGCAAAAAACATTTTTTTGTAACCCAGTGTTATTTGCCTTTAACACTGGAAGGTGCTCACCACTATACCACTGTTAAACCCAGTTCACAGTTAAATGAATGAAAAAACAAAGAAACCAATAGTACAAACTGGAAAAAAAGGAGGCAAATAAAGGTCATAATGTGGTGTTTAATGATATCATGGAATGTGTAGAGGATGTAAAGGAGGTCTGTGTTATCTTCTAGTTATCTTTATAGACTTAGAGCAGGTTTTATGGATGGAAAATCCATACAGTGAAACCAGGTGTGATGTATGACGGTGCTGCAGATCGTGTCCTCGTCCATTAAGCAGCAGTTTGACCTCTGTGAAGACGATGACATTTATTATCAAATAAGAGTGAGCCTGTGGTCTCCCATGGTTTGCAGATAGATATTAATTATGTGCACTAATTTACATTTCAATTCCAGGGGACTCTGTGAGAAATTACTTATACTCGACTCAGGAGCTGCTGAATTGTGCAGGAGAATGACTGACATTTTCCAATTAATACAGGAAGATGAATTTAATATGTTTGGTGCATTAATTAACTAGAGGAAATGGAAGTGACCGGCGGAAGGTAGAATTAGTGTGATGATAACTCAGCTGCAGCCAGGACACAACAAAAAGGTGCAGTCACGTTTGACGATGTTGATTTTTTTTTTGTTGTTGTTGTTTTTCCCCAAAGTTTTTATTTTTAGTGAATTTTTATATTGTAACAATCATGTGTTTTCACAGTTTTTATTGGGTTTTCCAATAATTATGTACATTTTGTTTGCATCATACATTGCACTGCATGGTGAGAATATACAGAGCATAGAACTGACAGAATAGAAGTACTGCAAAATTTTACACTGAACAAAAATATAAACGCACCACTTTTGTTTTTGCTCCCATTTTTCATGAGCTGAACTCAAAGATCTAAAACTTTTTCTCTGTACACACAAGGTTTATTTCTCTCAAATATTGTTCACAAATCTGTCTAAATTTGTGTTAGTGAACACTTCTTCTTTGCTGAGATAATCCATCCACCTCACAGGTGTGGCATATCAAGATGCTGATTAGACAGCAGGATTTTTGCACAGGTGTGCCTTAGGCTGGCCACAATAAAAGGCCACTCCAAAATGTGCAGTTTTATCACACAGCACAATACCACAGATGTCACAAGTTTTGAGGGAATATGCAATTGGCATGCTGACTTCAGGAATGTCCACCAGAGCTTTTGCCTGTGAATTGAATGTTCATTTCTCTACCATAAGCCATCTCCAAAGCTGTTTCAGAGAATTCATGAAGAAGACTGTGCGAGGAAAATGGTGGTCACACCAAATACTGACTGGTTTTCTGACCCCCCTGGACCACCCAATACAGTAAAACTGCACATTTTGGAGTGGCCTTTTATTGTGGCCAGCCTAAGTCACACCTGTGCAATAATCCTGCTGTCTAATCAGCATCTGGATATGCCACACCTGTGAGGTGGATGGATTATCTCAGCAAAGGACAAAGGAGAAGTGCTCACTAACACAGATTTAGACAAATTTATGAACAATATTTGAGAGAAATAGGCCTTTTGTGAACATAGAAAAAGTTTTAGATCTTTGAGTTCAGCTCATGACAAATGGGAGCAAAAACAAAAGTGGTGCGTTTATATTTTTGTTCAGTGTAGTTAGAACCATCAACATCCTGTGGGGGGTGCTCCAGGAGTACGGGGTGGACACTGGACTTATTACTGCTGGGTGCTTCTATGAAACAGGACATGGGGGCTAAAAATTCAAACCAAATGTAGAGTAATGTTATGAAGCAAATTTGGAAGCACTTTGGGTCTATTTTAAAAATAAATATTTACTGAGATAAGAGAGAAACTATTTTTCAGATAAAACACATTTTTATATTATTTTTACACAAAAATCCGCGTGTAACATGGTAAAAAGGACACAAAAATTATGCACTACATTTTTTTTCATTTTTTTTTTAAACTCTCGCAGGTACATTTTGGGAATCAAACTTGGCAAGGCAAGGCAAGGAACGTTTATTTGTATAGCACAGGGGTGTCAAACACATTTTAGTTCAGGGGCCACATTCAGCTAAATTTGATCTGAAGTGGGCCGAACCAGTAAAATAATAACATAATAATATCTAAATAATGTCAACTCCAAACTTTTCTCTATATTTTAGAGTGAAAAAAGTACAATTATATTATGAAAATGTTTGCATTTACAAACTATCCTTTCAAACAATGTAAATAACCTGAACAAACTGAAACAATAAGTGTAATTTTAACAATATTCTGCCTCAGTTTATCATTTACACATGTACATTATAACATACAGATCACAGTGGATCTACAAATACACAAAAACATTTAATATTAGGCAGAATATTGTTAAAATTGCACTTACTTCTCTTAAAACATTTCAGGTTGTTCATATTTGTTCAGGTTATTCCCATTTTTGTGAAATTATACTTAGTTTTAGTGTAAATACATGAAAATATTTACATTTACAAAGAGAAAAAATGTGGAGTTGTCATTATTTATATGTTATTATGATAGTATTTTACTGGTTTGACCCACTTGAGATTGAATTGGTCTGAAGGTGGAACCTGAACTAAAAGGATTGTTAATATCTTCAGTGTAATTTTTGCATTTCACAAATTCATCCCAAGGGCCGGACTGGACCCTTTGGTGGGCCGGATTTGGCCCCCGGGCCGCATGTTTGACACCTGTGGTATAGCACATTTCAGCAACAAGGCAATTCAAGGTGCTTCACACAGGACATTGAAATAAAAAGAAACACATTTAAAACATTATAAAAGAAACATGTAAAAGGTGATTAAAAACAGCAAGTAAGAAAACAACACATAAAATCCCAAAAAAATAAAAACATACGCATATTAAAGTAAGAGTTGCAGTGCAGAGTTTCAAAAGAGAATATAAAATTTAAAAAGTCAAAAGCCTTTTAGTCAAAGGCAGCAGTGAACAGGTGAGTCTTTAACCTTGACTTAAAAGAACTCAGACTCTCAGCAGACCTGAGATTTTCTGGTAGTTTGTTCCAGATATACGGAGCATAGAAACTGAACGCTGATTCTCCATGTTTAGTTCTGACTTTTGGAACACAGAGCAGACCTGCACCAGATGACCTGAGTGGTCTGGATGGTTCATACTGGACTAGAAGGTCTCTGATGTATTTTGGGCCTAAACGATTCAGCAAGAGAATTTTAAAGTCTATTCTCTGAGAGACTAATTATGCAAGACAGTGTTTGACAAAAATGACCATATTGCAAAATCACTCACAATTTACAGGGTGGGGAAGCAAAATTTACAATGAACATTTAGTTGTTTTTTCTCAGCGGGCACTACGTCAATTGTTTTGAAACCAAACATATATTGATGTCATAATCATACCTAACACTATTATCCATACCTTTTCAGAAACTTTTGCCCATATGAGTAATCAGGAAAGCAAACGTCAAAGAGTGTGTGATTTGCTGAATGCACTCGTCACACCAAAGGAGATTTCAAAAATAGTTGGAGTGTCCATAAAGACTGTTTATAATGGAAAGAAGAGAATGACTATGAGCAAAACTATTACGAGAAAGTCTGGAAGATACTATTAAAGAAGAATGGGAGAAGTTGTCACCCGAATATTTGAGGAACACTTGTGCAAGTTTCAGGAAGCGTGTGAAGGCAGTTATTGAGAAAGAAGGAGGACACATAGAATAAAAACATTTTCTATTATGTCAATTTTCTTGTGGCAAATAAATTCTCATGACTTTCAATAAACTAATTGGTCATACACTGTCTTTCAATCCCTGCCTCAAAATATTGTAAATTTTGCTTCCCCACTTTGTATATGTGTTTAAATGGGCAGGTTCTGCATGTAATGTGAGTGGACACGATGGGTTACACGTGAAACCTAGAATGAGACTGAGATTCATTCAATTCAATTCAATTTTATTTGTATAGCCCAATATCACAACAAGGTTATCTCAAAGGGCTTTACAGAGTCAGTTGGCGTAAACAACAGTCAAATAAACAGCAAGAAAATGAGTAGTGTCCAGATTCATGAAAAACCCACATGTCTGGATTAGAAAAAACACTAGGGTCGTCAAATTTAACACAGTGCCTTTATTTATAGTGGCATATAAGACCATTTACAGCCATGTTTTCAGATCTAATGCACTGACACCTAGGTAGGTTTTACTGTCCCAATTTTGGTCTTATTTTTGGCCCCAATATTTTATTAATAACTCATTAATTTTGGGATAGCTCAGAGCAAGAGTAAAATTTTTTTTTTTTTTTTTTTGCATTTATCTGAGGTCATCAGTACGTCCATCCTGGGGGGAAATATGTCTAAATTTAGCTTTTATTATTGGGTCTAAAAAAACTGGCAAAGTGCCAGGTACCAAAATGAACCTAGTTTCATGGAAGCATCCTGTTATGAAATGGACAGTTTATTTTTTAAATGTATAACACTTTTTGGCATTTTCTTTTTTTTTTCTGTGTTTTTTCTCATACTTTATTTACATAATACCATATACATAGACCAGAACATGGCATGGAGAAAAACATTATGCTCGAGGTGAGGCAGGAAGAAATTAAGTACAATTACATAAATACGTAAGTAAATCAAAATTGTTTTTAAAAAGTAAAGGAATAAACAAGAAGAGAAAAAATAAATAAATAACTTAAATTCCTCACATAAGGCTTTAGTTTTCACAGCTTTAGGGTTAGTGCAAAAGTTAAGTGTGTCTAGGTAGGATTTTAAATATGATTAACCCTTTCATGCATGAATTATGAGAACCTTAATCAAGATTTTTTTTTTCCTAAATGTTTTTATTCCTCTTTAGGCATGAAAAAAAACAAAACAATGTGATTGATTTTTTTTTTTTTTTTTTTTTAATTCATCCTGTTTTTCATGGAGTTACAAAAATGTCCACTCAGCTACACCATGAATTTTATTCTTGAAGCAAAGAAACATGTATTTAAAACCCAATATCATAAAGTGATATGAAAACAGTGAAATGAAACCATGTTTAATGCAGCTAATCTGATGTTCTCTCACATTTTAACATATTCTAGTACTAGTTATTAATCACTTCATGGAGATAATATGCAAAAAATAAATATTAACAATTGATTTCCACTCAAGAACCAATCAAGAACAGCAAAGTTACAACTAGAAGCACTCAGAGAGCGCAGACCTCCGCCAAGGCTGATCAGTGGCGCCCCCCGTGGGCCCCCTCACCCCCGATCACCACCAAAATTTAATCATTTCTTCCTTATCCCATTTCCAACAAACCCTGAAAATTTCATCCAAATCTGTCCTTAACTTTTTGAGTTATGTTGCACACTAACGGACAGACAAACAAACAAACAAACCCTGGCAAAAACATAACCTCCTTGGCGGAGGTAATGATGGTATGAATTGCAGTTTATGAGATGATGCATAAGTGTCCACTGTGTTGGCTGATATGGAACTAAAACAACAAAACCCATGAATATACAAGAGAACAGCTGTAGAGCACAGGTGTCAAACATGCGGCCCGGGGGCCAAATCTGGCCAGCCAAAGGGTCCAGTCCGGCCCTTGGGATGAATTTGTGAAATGCAAAAATTACACTAAGATATTAACAATCATTTTAGTTCAGGTTCCACATTCAGACTAATTCAAGCTCAAGTTGGCAGGATCAGTAAAATCCTGTCATAATAACATATAAATAATGACAACTTCAAATTTTTCTCTTTGTAAACGTAAATATTTTCATGTATTTCCACTAAAACAAAGAATAATTTTGCAAAAGATGTTAATTTGTTGATCCACTGTGATCTGTACGTTATAATGTACATATGTAAAATGATCAACTGAGGCAGAATATTGTTAAAATTACATTTATTTTTTCTGTTTGTTCATGTTATTCACATTGTTTGAAAGGATAGTTTGTAGATGTAAACCTTTTCATAATGTAAATTTACTTTTTTCACTCTTAAACATAGAGAAAAGTTCGGAGTTGACATTTTTTATATATTATTATGTTATTATTTTACTGGTCAGGCCCACTGCAGATCAAATTTAGCTGAATGTGGCCCCTGAACTAAAATGAGTTTGACACCCCTGATATAGATTAACTGTCCACTGTAGTGACCACTATGCATGAACGGGTTAAAGACCTCAAAGCTGGGTTTCTGATTGGCAAATTTGCTTGTATGTAGATGAAATTTGGCAAATAAGGAAATGAGATTAAGAATAAACAATTTAACGAACAGGCAAATCAGTAATAAAGAAACCAAATAAAATATGTTCAGTTTTGAAGTTAAAAAAAAAAAATCCAGCTTTCTATTTAAAAAAAGATTCATATCACACCAAAAAATTTGACAAAAGGCACATTCCCAAAACAAATGAGTTAATGTTTCATCGGAATTATGACAAAATGAACAAAAAGCGTCGACACTGATCTTATATTTAACACCTATGTAACAGTTTTAAAGATACCTCTCTCACTTTATTCGGAAAAAAAAAAAAAAAAAAAACTTCCTTGGTAATAACCATACTGTTTCCCATTCCACATCAGAATATAAATTACTCCAAAAAAAGATGGAAGCTGGCTTACAAATGGTATCCCTTTGAATCACTTCTCTAATGCATTTATTATTTTTTTTTTTTTTTTACTCAAGAATGGATCTAAATTTCCTATGTAGAATTCTGATTTCGCAATTTGAGGGGTAATGGTTGTTGAAGGATTAATATTAGAAGATATTAAAGTTTTTAAACCTGAAGGGATGTTTTTGGCATTTTCTGCAGGGTTGGTTTGAATTTATTTTGACATGTCTAAGATGTCTTAAGTCCCGTTGAAGAAATGACATGAGACTTGATGGTCAGTAGAAAAGATAGGTTAAGAGGATGGGAGTATAGGCTATGAGTTGAACTACATCCCGCTCCTTTTTGAATGTTTTTTTCCCCTTTCTTTTTATGTTTTTCCTTATTGTTTTTGGTGTTGATATTCGAAATAAAACAAACAAACAAACAAACTCTGAACGCTTTAGACAGATTGATGATGAGCGAATTTTGCCTGAGTATTCTTGCCAGTGTTTTTATACCTAATTCCTCTTCCCAGTGCTTTTTCTGGATATCGAGAGAGTTCTGTGTATGGTGGTGAAGCAGATTTTTGGTTATTTTGACAGAAGAACCGCTCAGATTTGCAGAAGGTCAGACTTTGCACGTCTGAATCCCTGCCTGTGTTTGCAGTGTCACGGCTCGGTTTGGAAAGATCAGACGATCACACAAAGTAAACAGAGACGTTATAATGGAATAACCTGCAGCAGAGCAGATTTCTGACCAACTTTAACCCATAAAAGCCCAGTGCTACTTTTGTGGCAGTTTCCAAATGAATTTTTCTCTGTATTTAACCGTTTTTAAGTGATTTACCACCATTTATAAAAATATTATCCTCATGTTTTTTGGGTCTTTCAGTGAAAATCAGGTATTTTCCTATATTTAATTCACTGATCATGTAGATGTTCATAAAAGCTCAGATTAAAGTTGAGGGTCATTATATCAGAAACAGAAAAAAAACTGAATAAAATGGGATTTTTTTCAGCAAAGCTATCAATAGTCACTTTTCCTTGACCCTCAAATTGTGCAAATATAACTTGCGCATAAAAATTTACCTAATTGGAAAAATTTCAACAAAACTCTTGTTTTTTGATGAAAAGTTTTTGCGCTGGCAAGAGGTGTTTTTTTGGGTGTAGCACAAATAGTATATTACGCAAAACTGTAATGGAAAGACCTATTTCCGCAAGTGGAGTCAGGTGAATAAAAAAAAAAAAAAACAGATGTTGACATAGGCTACAACAAGCAAAGAAGAAGAGTTTTAAAAGAAACATGGTGTGGTATGTGTGGACACACCAGGAAACTGAATCATTTTTTAATCTAGTACGGGATAGAGGAGTATTACATAATAATAATGAATATATCTGTAAATCAATACGATATTTACGTTTGTTGCCATGTTTGTGGAATGACTTCTAGTGTCATCTCACAATAATAAATAAACAAATCATTGTATTTGTGATTTAATGGAAAAGCTGATATGACGCACTTCTGTTTTTTGGACATTTAGTAAATATCGGTAAAGTTTTGTGCAGATGTCCAATGGAAAAGCGACTCCTGTTAGCTTGTTTTAGATATTTACCCATTTTAGCTCCTGTTTGAGTTGTGTTCTGTTGTCTGGTTCTATAGAAGGCAGGAAGGAAGGAAGGGAGGGAGGGAGGGAGGAAGGAAGGAAGGAAGGAAGGAAGGAAGGAAGGAAGGAAGGAAATTTGTTGGATAGATAGATGGATGGATAGATGGATAGGTAGATAATTGGATGGATGGATGGATGGATGGATGGATGGATGGATGGATGGATGGATGGATGGATGGATGATGGACAGACAGACAATTTAATGGATGGATGGATAATTTGTTGGATGGATAGATAGGTAGATAATGGATGGATGGATAGATGGATGGACAGATAGAGAGAGAGAGAGAGAGAGAGAGAGAGAGATGGATAATTTAATGGATGGGTAATTTGTTGGATAGATGGATAGATAGGTGGATGGATGGATGGATAGATAGATAGATAGATAGATAGATAGATAGATAGATAGATAGATAGATAGATAGATAGATAGATAGATAGATAGATAGATAGATAGATAGATAGATAGATAGATAGATAATTTAATGGATAGATGGATAACAATTGATTTCCTGCCTTTGGAGCACTTTTTTTATTTTTAATTATTACAAACTCTGTTCTCCTGGGACACACTGGAAGTCGAACAACCTTGATTCTCTCCGTACTTTATCTTTCACTTTAACTCACCATGACTTTTGTTGTTCTGTTTTTTTGGCATCTCTACTGTACGACAACAAGGTGCTATCAGGTTATATTTTTAGTGTCACCTTCACCAAGTTTCCAAACAAATTCAAGTCATACTAAACATCCCATGTATATTCCCTGTAGGTCATAGACTGGTTCATTTGGATACAGAGCTGCATTAATACATACGTTTGTCATTGGATAAGTTGTTACTGAGCGCTATAACGCCCCCCGGCCCCACTTTAGTTGAAAAAAACAATTTCTAAGGGGGTGGCGGCAGGAACCTCATGATGTTTAAAGGGGCGTTTCTTCAAAAATACTTGAGAAACTCTGGGTTAGCATGTTTACTTAGACATAATTTATGAAAAGTGTGTGTGTGTGTGGGTGTGTGTGTGTGTGTGGGGGGGGCGGCACAGGAGCAGGGGTGGTACTAACGCCCCCCATTTCGGTCTCAGTGTCCACCCCCGTTGAGAAACACTGTGCTAATGACAAGAAAGCCAAGAGGGGGGGCGCTAATACCACTGCCGAGACGTACCTTATTGCACAGGAGCGGGGGTGGTACTAACGCCCCCCATTTCGGTCTCAGAGCCCACCCTTTGGCTTGACGGTACCACCCCCATTGAGAAACACTGTGCTAATGACAAGAAAGCCAAGACGGGGGCGCTAATACCACTGCCGAGACGTACCTTATTGCACAGCAGCGGGGGTGGTACTAACGCCCCCCATTTCAGTCTCAGAGTCCACCCCCGTTGAGAAACACTGTGCTAATGACAAGAAAGCCAAGAGGGGGGCGCTAATACCACTGCCGAGACGTACCTTATTGCACAGCAGCAGGGGTGGTACTAATGCCCCCCATTTCAGTCTCAGAGCCCACCCTCCCACCCCTTGGCTTGACGGTACCACCCCCGTTGAGAAACATTGTGCTAATGACAAGAAAGCTAAGAGGGGGGCGCTAATACCACTGCCGAGACGTACCTTATTGCACAGCAGCGGGGGTGGTACTAATGCCCCCCATTTCGGTCTCAGAGCCCACCCCCCACCCTTTGGCTTGACGGTACCACCCCCGTTGAGAAACACTGTGCTAATGACAAGAAAGCCAAGAGGGGGGCGCTAATACCACTGCCGAGACGTACCTTATTGCACAGCAGCGGGGGTGGTACTAACACCCCCCATTTCGGTCTCAGAGCCCACCCCCCCACCCCCCACCCTTTGGCTTGACGGTACCACCCCCGTTGAGAAACACTGTGCTAATGACAAGAAAGCCAAGACGGGGGCACTATTACCACTGCTGAGACGTACCTTATTGCACAGCAGCGGGGGTGGTACTAACGCCCCCCATTTCGGTCTCAGAGCCCACCCCCCCACCCCCCACTCTTTGGCTTGACGGTACCGTCCCCGTTGAGAAACACTGTGCTCATGACAAGAAAGCCAAGAGGGGGGCGCTATTACCACTGCCGAGACGTACTTTATTGCACAGGAGCGGGGGTGGTACTAACGACACCGCCAATGGTTACTAAAATGGGCGTGTGTTTACTTGCTCAAGGTCACTGTCTCGCAGTGCTGCCACTTGCTCCTGTCTGCCAATAGGCACTTCAAAAATTCCCGTTTTTTTGGGTCACCCTGTACTTGTACTTGTACAGGGTGACCATAGTAACCATTGGCGGCTGTGCGAGAATTGTTCAGTAACCGTGTGATCTCAAGATTCGGTAACATTCCCTGGCCCCCTAGATCGCCAGATTTGTCCGTTTGTGATTTTTTCTTGTGGGGCTATCTCAAGAGTAAAGTGTACACGACTCGACCAAGAACTGTGGATGAGTTAAAACAGAGAATTCAGGATGAAATTCACAGTACCCCACAGGGCCAGACTGAGACTCATTTTCAGCCCTGGAGTTTCATACCTCAGACTGGCCCACTTTAGATCACGACCAGTTATTATTAAAATCATATAATTCTAACTTTACATGTCATCTTCATCTGTGTCATTTGTGCCTAGTGGTTCAGGGTTGTGCTGCTGAGCTGCTCCTCTGTCATCAGTAGACTCTGCTCTCCCTTTCACACTTCCTCCAGTTTCTCTAGACTCTCCTGCACTTGTATCACAATAAAAAATAATATCTACAGACATTTGGACTTACTGAACCAATTCAGATATTTACATTGGCAAAATATGCAGGCTTATTTAATATTACTTTATGCTATTGCCTTTCAATTGTGGGCTTTGTGTATTTACTGTCTCACTTTTAATAATAAAAAATAAAATAGGTCAGGACTATCGTTTGGGTCTAGAAAGTGGTTTTACTGGAAGTAATGCAACGACAGATTACGGCAGGTCACGGTGCGTCTGCAAAAAAGAGGAACCAAAAAAAACAAAAAAAAAAACAAAAAACCTTGCTACTAGAGGGGGTGGGGCCCAAGAACAGCGGTTGCAGTTTACGTGATCAACCCAGTGCTATGAGTGAACCCCCCTAAATAAATAAATAAAAAATATTAAATATATATTTAAAGTGACCTCCAGCCCTCGCGGCCTAAATATTATACCGGCCCACCGGGAATTGTCCCGGTCCTCCCGATTAGCCAGTCCGGGCCTGGTATCCCAGCTGAGATGTTGCAGCGGTCAATGAGGAATCTCAACAGCAGATTTCAAGAATGCACTCGTACGGGAGGACGCCATCTACAGGAAGTAATTTTTAAAAAATGAAAATTCCATCATTGTTTGTTAAATGGCATGTTTTAAGGTTTCAATTAGTATAAATAAAATATTTTTCTTCCATCACTCTTTTTTTTGTTTTATTGGATTGTTAAAAAGTTCCCGTTTTTTTGTGTCACCCTGTATATTCAATAATTTCAGGTCTGACCATTGCTCCGTGCCCTTTTATCGGACTTTTTGGTGTACCATTAGAAGACCTCCCTCTACAAAGGCCACAATTAAATAGTATCGTCTACTCCTCCCTTTTAGCACGGAGACTTATTCTTTTAAATTGGAGGAATAACAAACCCCCCTCCTTTGGCAGATGGATATGTGATGTCATGTTTTTTCTAAAAATAGAAAAGATTAGATACACATTGAAGGGATCAATGGGGAAGTTTAACCCTTTCATGCACACTGGTCACTACAGTGGACAGCTATTCTACAGCTGTTCTCTTGTATATTCATGGATTTTGTTGTTCTTTTCATTGTTATTGTTGTTGTGTTTTACACATATCTTTATTAAAGTTTAAAGACACTACATATCTTTTCTGGCATGAATTGGTAACATGTAGATCTCTCCTGAGCATAAAGCCCCAGAATCACAAGCCCTCCCCATAGTTCTCACACAATTTATCAGTAAATACATGTTTCTGTGTCAAAAATTAAACATGTGGTGTCCAGCTGAGTGGACATTTTTGCAACTTCATGAAAAATAGGTTCATAAGATTTTTTTTTTTTTTCATTATTATTTTTTGTATGTATTTTTAAAAATGTTTTAATTATTGCTATTTTTTAAATTATTATTAATTATTTTTCAGAAGAAAATTTTTAATTGCATTGTTTTTTTTTTTCATGCCTAAAGAGGAATAAAAACACTCAGGAAAAAAATTTGATTAAGGTTCTCATAATTCATGCATGAAAGGGTTAAGGTGGTATGGCAACCTTTCATTTCTTATGTAGAACAGCTGACAATGCACCTTGACTCCGGTTAATGTGTTTTGTGTACAAAAAGTTTGTAATTTCACAGTGGAACCCCCATTTTTTAAAATTTTTTTAAATTTTTTTTTTCTTGTATGGTGGCTTATTCCTCTGTTATGTCTCAGCGTTTGTCTTATTTTTTGCATGTTTGGAAAACTAAAAATGAATAAAAAAAATACATTGGAAAAAAAAAAAAAAGAAAAAACTAAAACTAATACTAGAACTAAACTAAAACAAAGCATTTAGAAGAAAACGAAAACTAATACAAACCAGCAAACCTGCGGTAAAAACTAATGAAAACTAACTGAACTAGAAGCACTCGGAGAGCGCAGACCTCCGCCAAGGCTGATCAGTGCCCCCCCCCCCCCCCCCCCCCCCATGGGCCCCCCCACGCCAAGGAGGTTATGTTTTTGCCAGGGTTTGTTTGTTTGTCTGTCTGTCTGTCTGTCTGTCCGTTAGTGTGCAACATAACTCAAAAAGTTATGGACAGATTTTGATGAAATTTTCAGGGTTTGTTGGAAATGGGCCCCCCCACCCCCAATCACCACCAAAATTGAATCATTTCTTCCTTATCCCATTTCCAACAAACCCTGAAAATTTCATCCAAATCTGTCCATAACTTTTTGAGTTATGTTGCACACTAACGGACGAAAAGTTAAGTGTGTCTAGGTAGGATTTTAAATATGATTAACCCTTTCATGCATGAATTATGAGAACCTTAATCAAGATTTTTTTTTTCCTAAATGTTTTTATTCCTCTTTAGGCATGAAAAAAACCAAAACAATGTGATTGATTTTTTTTTTTTTTTTTTTTTTAATTCATCCTGTTTTTCATGGAGTTACAAAAATGTCCACTCAGCTACACCATGAATTTTATTCTTGAAGCAAAGAAACATGTATTTAAAACCCAATATCATAAAGTGATATGAAAACAGTGAAATGAAACCATGTTTAATGCAGCTAATCTGATGTTCTCTCACATTTTAACATATTCTAATACTAGTTATTACTCACTTCATGGAGATAATATGCAAAAAATAAATATTAACAATTGATTTCCACTCAAGAACCAATCAAGAACAGCAAAGTTACAACTAGAAGCACTCGGAGAGCGCAGACCTCCGCCAAGGCTGATCAGTGGCGCCCCCCCCACCCCCGATCACCACCAAAATTTAATCATTTCTTCCTTATCCCATTTCCAACAAACCCTGAAAATTTCATCCAAATCTGTCCATAACTTTTTGAGTTATGTTGCACACTAACGGACAGACAAACAAACAAACAAACAAACAAACAAACAAACCCTGGCAAAAACATAACCTCCTTGGCGGAGGTAATTAGAGAAAAAAAAGTCAAAACAAAATAAAACTAAACAATAATGAAAAATCTAAAACTATTATAACCTTGCTTATTACCTTGATATTTATGGACAAATTCCTCATGGAAACATTTTTTTTTTTTTTTTTTTTTAACTTTGATTGATTTTGTTTTTTTGGTTACGAAGTTTTCTTTAATGAACTTGCAACATCGGCAAATGTAATCTCATTTGTTAAATCGCTCAGGCAGGTTGTGTACACTCTCTTATCTCGTCTCAAGTGCGTCGACACTTGGCAGGAAGCCCTTTTTCTGCGACGACTACGTATTTCCGGCAAGTGTGAAAAAGGTCAATTATGTTGCCATGACGACCAGATGTGTTAAGTGGGTGCTTTACGTGCAGTGGAAATGGAGCGTGTTGATGCCAAAAGCTAAAGCAGCATTAGACCGTTTTATTTCTTTATTTATTTAATTGTAGTTCCTTGGCAGCTCTGGTCATGTTCCTTTTAGATCCGTTTGAAGGAACTGGAGGTCTGGAAATGTGTAAACACGCAGAGACAGTGGATTATAATATGTACGCATTCAGAAATAGTAAAAGAACTCACCCCATTGGATCGGACTGACACATGATCGGATCTGAAACGACTTCAGTGCGAACCTGAACGCTTACTGACGAAGCAGACGGTTCTGGGTATGCACAGTATTTATCGCAGCTGCTTTTCGTTATCGCTCACCTTCAGCGCGTCTTGACAAGAGAGAGAAAAAAAAGTGGATCTGATATGACGTTAGAGTGTGTGTTTCTGTCATGAAATATTCATTTGTGTTTGCAGCGGGTGTTCGCTTCATTTCTAATAAGAAAAGCTGTTTTTGTTTTCAGCAGCGGATCACTGATCTGAGCCACAGCATGAACTGAAAGAGTGAGAATGAAGAGGGATTCTACACATGAACAAGACTGGACTGATTCACACTTTTACTCTGTCCTTTCTTTCTTTCTTTCTTTCTTTCTTTCTTTCTTTCTTTCTTTCATCTTCCTCTCTTTCTTATATCTTCATCTTTCTTAATTTCTTTCTGTGTTTATTATATCTTTCTTTCTTATATCTTTCTGTGTCACTCTTTCTTTCTTTCTTTCTTTCTTTCTTTCTTTCATTCATCTTCCTCTCTTTCTTATATCTTCATCTTTCTTAATTTCTTTGTGTTTATTATATCTTTCTTTCTTATATCTTTCTGTCACTTTCTTTCTTTCTTTCTTTCTTTCGTATCTGTCTTTGTGTCTTTCTTTCTCTCTTTCTTATATCTTTCTTTTTTCTTATTTCTTTCTTATATCTGTCTGTCTTTCTTTCTCATATCTTTCTTTTTTCTTTCTTTCTTTCTTTTTTCTTTCATCTTCCTCTCTTATGTCTTCGTCTTTGTTAATTTCTTTGTCTGTTTATTATATCTTTCTTTCTTATATCTTTCTGTGTCCTTTCTTTCTTTCTTTCTTTCTTTCTTTCTTTCTTTCTTTTCTTTATCTTTGTGTCTTTCTTTCTCTCTTTCTTATATCTTTCTTTTTTCTTATTTCTTTATGTCTTTCTGTCTGTCTTTCTCTCTTATATCTTTCTTTCTTTCTTATATCTTTCTCTCTTAAATCTTTTTCTCTTTCTCACTCCCTCTCTTTCTTCCTTATATCTTTCTTTCTGTCTGTCTTTCTTTCTCCTATCTTTCTTTGTGTCTTTCTTTCTCTTTTTTATATCTTTCTTTTTCTTATTTCTCTCTTTCTTATCTTTCTCTTTCTTGTTTCTTTCGCCCTTAAATCTTTCTTATTCCTTCTTTGTTATATCTTTCTTTCTTTCTGTCTGTCTTTCTTTCTCACATATCTTTCTCTCTTTCTTATGTCTTTGTCTTTCTGTCTCTCTTTCTCATATCTTTCTCTTTTTCTTCTTTCTTTCTTATATCCATCCATCCATCCATCCATCCATCCATCCATTATCTTCCGCTTCTTCCGGGACCGGGTTGTGGGGGTGACAGTCTAAGCAGGGATCCCCAGACTTCCCTCTCCCCAGACACCTCTTCCACTTCTTTCTTATATCTTTCTCTCTTAAATCTTTTTCTCTTTCCCTCTCTCTTTCTTTCATATATCTTTCTATTTGTCTTTCCCATATCTTTCTTTCTTTCCCTCTTTCTTATATCTTTCAATCTTTATTATAACTTTCTCTCAGATCTTTTTTCTCTCTTTCTTTCTTTCTTATATCTTTCTTTGTGTCTTTCTTTCTCTTATATCTTTCTCTTTTTCTTATTTCTTTCTTATATCTTTCGCTCTTTCTGTCTTTCTTTTTTATTTCTTTCTTTCTTTCCCTCTTTCTCATATCTTTCTGTCTTTCTCTTTTCCTTCTTTCTTTTTTCGTTGTCTTTCGCTCATCTTTCTGTCTGTCTTTCTTTCTCTTTTCTTTCTCTCATATGTCTTTCTTTCTTTCTTTCTTTCTTTCTTTCTCTCTCTCTCTCTCTCTGTTTATTTGGCCTTAACATAAACATACTGTTCTTCACATCCACCTGTATTTGCAGTTGTCGCAGTTGGACTTTCCTTCTGTTTTTCTGCTCATTAAACCTTCTGTTTCTGCCCGATGTTGTGGACACACTTTAACTGACACTATTGGATTCGGTTGCACTCCCACCACCACCACCCCCCCTTCTTCCTCTCTCCTCTTCTTTCTCGCTCTCTTCAGATAATTACACTTTAGCTATCTTTGATTTGCTCAGCCCTCATTGGGATGCTCTCATGACTTCGCTGTTATCTGGCTGCTTTTGACACCAGTAGTAAATAACGGTGCGACGGCCTATAAATCATGGTAATTCCTCCTCAGAATGGCTTCCCCAGCTCAAGCCTCCAGATTGATCGCTCATGTGCCTCTGAGGTCCACCTGTGTGTCTTGTCCTACTTGTATAAATTAGGTAGAATTGTATGGAATATGTGCCGTAGTGAGACTATGTGGAAGCATACAAGCCTAGTTTTACAATGGAACTAATTTGACAGAACAAAGAAATTCCTAAGAGAGAACATTAACCGACCCAGTGACCACAATAAAACACTGTACATTTCTGCAAACCTCAGGGATATATCATTTCGATTTTAATGAACCAAAAATACATTGAATTTCTACATTTCAGCAAATTTAACCACATGTACTGAGATGCAAAGTTCCAACTCATGGAACCTCATTCTGGGGAAAGACTGCAGCCAGTGATAAGAGAATAGTACTTTTTGGATCCCATGTTTATGAGTACAGGTCAAGAAAGTCTTTTGTCCATTTACGTTAATTAAATGTGTTTATTATTATTATTATTATTATTATTATTATTATTATTATTATTATTATTATTGTTATTATTGATTATAAGATAATAATTGCTATATAGCACAGGTGTCAAACATGCAGCCCGGGAGCCAAATCTGGCCCGCCAAAGGGTCCAATCCGGCCCACGGGATGAATTTGTGAAATGCAAAAAATACACTGAAGATATTAACAATCAATGGTGTCAAAATCATTTTAATTCAGGTTCCACATACAGACACATACAGTCCAATTAGATTTCAAGTGGGTTAAACCAGTAAAATATTATCATAATAACCTTTAAATTATGACAACCCCAAATCCTCTCTTTGTTTTTTAGGTGTAAAAAAAGGAAAATTACATGAAAATGTTTACATTGCCAAACTATACTTTTACAAAAAATGTGAATAACATGAACAAAAATGAACAAACTGAAATTTCTTAAGAAAAGTAAATGCAATTTTATCAATATTCTGCCTGTTACTAAATGTTTTGTGCGATTGTAATGCACGTGTCAATGATAAACTGACAAACTGAGGCAGAATATTGTTAAAATTGCACTTGTTTTTCTTAAGATAATTCAAGTTGTTCATGTTATTCAGATTTTTAAGGAAACTTTGTAGATGTAAACCTGATCATAATATAATTTTACTTTTTTCACTGTTATTATTTTGCTGGTCCGGCCCACTTGAGATCACATTGGGGTGAATGTGGCCCCTGAACTAAAATGAGTTTAACACCCCTGCTATATAGTGATCATAAGGAACAGAGATTGGGGGTAGGGGTATATATGTTTTTACTTCTTCCTACTCCTTTTTGAGCATGTTTAATTTGATTTATTTCATTTATCTTATTATTAGTAGTTGTATTTTTTTTTTCTTTTGTTTACTTATCAACCTTTTATGTACCAGTGCTTATATTTTGTTGGTTGATTTTTTTTTTTTTTTTTAATTTCACAGTCTACATGTTTGAAATAAAGATTTCAATTAAAAATAAATAAATAAACCAATAGAAAAATGTGTTGTAAAATTGTACAAATATCAGACTGTAAAAAAGCACATACCATGGCTTCTATCAAAGGCAAATCACATTTTAATATAACATTATAGTCGTTATGGCCTTTAGAAACATGTTTGTTTTGTTTTTTTTGCGGGGGGGGGGGGGGGGGTACTATAGGCCCCTGTGGTGCCGCCTAAGCTTTTGTCCTATAATGTTTGTTTGTTAGCAACTTTACGGGAAAACTATTCCGACCATCTTTACCAAATTGTACCCACAGATAGGCCTAGGCCCTGGGACCAACCCATTAAATTTTGGGCCAAGTCGGCCAAAGTTCAAGGTCACAGCAAGGTCACAAAATCTACAATTTTCTTATCTCTCATCATTGAGCAATTTTCGAAAATTCAAAAAAAATTCAAAACGACTCCGATCAGCCTCCAATTTGATCCACTGTAGATTATAAGAACATCTTGTATCTGGTACAAAATTGTCCACATCCACTGTGGAATGTGGACTCTGTGGACATTTCAATTTAACATTGAAAATCCCATTTACCACACATTTTTCATTATAACTCAACAAATATTGATTGGAATTGAATATAATTTGACATACACATGACTGGTACCAAGCTTCAACTTTTCTGCTGTATGGAACAACCTGGAAACTGTTTAATTTAAAAAGAAATAGTCGATCCACACATGCACACTGTTCAGGGTGCTTGGTGGAGGTTTGCGTTCTCTGAACACTTGTTTCCCTTACATTTACTTTTATACTTTAACCCTGTAAAGCCTGAACCATTAAATCATTGAGAAAAAATTCCAGTTCTTTGAAACTGGAGCCTTTATTGGTCCTTCTGAACAACCCAAAAAATTGTTTTCAAATATCAATTTGAGTTTCAATTTTGTATCATATTTGATACATTGGGTCTCAATGCTCAAATATTATTATTTTTGAACAAACAAAAACACAATATAACATGAACATGTCTAACAAATTGGTAATTCCTTTTCAAAATGGTCACAGTTCTGCCTCCTTCCTCATTAATGACAGTCTTGTAGTGTCACTGGAAAGGCCTCTGGTGAATGAATTCCTCCCCCTGGTGGATTATCTGTGTATTGCATGTATCTGATTGTATACATCAGGCTTTTCAAGAAATCAAATATCGTATTCAAATAATCAAATATCAATCAAATATCGTATATTGTTCTTTTAGTTCCATATCAGTCAACACAGTGGACTCTTACACAACATCCCAAACACTGCAGTTCATGCAATCACTGTAACTTTGCTGCTCCTCATAAACCTGATCTGCAGTAACATATTTGTGTAAATCAATTGCTAATTGTTATTAGACTATAATTAACAGTCTTCTGGAATTTTATTTTATTTTATTTGTTTTTTTTTGGCATATCCTCCTGAGACCTAGCAATGCCTTTTGTCCTCTGTAGGGGACAAAAGTTTGGCAGTTTAACCCTTTCATGCACAGTGGTCACTCCAGTGGACAGTTCTTCTCCAGCTGTTCTCTTGTATATTCATGGGTTTTGTTGTTTTAGTTCCATATCAGACAACACAGTGGATACTTATGCACCATCCCATAATACACTGACATTCAGACCAGTACTGTAACTTTGTTGTTCTAGATAAACCTGATCTGTTCTAACATGTTTGAGTGTAAATCAATTGGTAGTTGTTATTAGACTGAAATTAACAGTTTTCTTAAACAAAAAGTTTATATGTATACATATATATATATATATATATATATATACACACAGGGTGGGGAAGCAAAATTTACAATGAACATTTAGTTGTTTTTTCTCAGCAGGCACTACGTCAATTGTTTTGAAACCAAACATATATTGATGTCATAATCATACCTAACACTATTATCCATACCTTTTCAGAAACTTTTGCCCATATGAGTAATCAGGAAAGCAAACGTCAAAGAGTGTGTGATTTGCTGAATGCACTCGTCACACCAAAGGAGATTTCAAAAATAGTTGGAGTGTCCATAAAGACTGTTTATAATGGAAAGAAGAGAATGACTATGAGCAAAACTATTACGAGAAAGTCTGGAAGATACTATTAAAGAAGAATGGGAGAAGTTATCACCTGAATATCTGAGGAACACTTGCACAAGTTTCAGGAAGCGTGTGAAGGCAGTTATTGAGAAAGAAGGAGGACACATAGAATAAAAATATTTTCTATTATGTCAATTTTCTTGTGACAAATAAATTCTCATGACTTTCAATAAACTAACTGGTCATACACTGTCTTTCAATGCCTGCCTCAAAATATTGTAAATTTTGCTTCCCCACCCTGTATATATATATATATATATATATATATATATAATCTCCATGAAGTGAGTAAGAACTAGTATTAGAATATGATAAAAGGTGTGAAAACATCAGATTAGCTGCTCTAAAAATGCTTTTGTTTCATAGTTTTCACACAGTTTCACTTTCTGATATATCATTTAAATACATGTTTCTTTGCTTCAAAAATTAAACACATGGTGTCCAAATGAGTGGACATTTTTTGTAACTCCATGAAAAATAGGTTAATTTAAAATAATAATAATAATAATAATTCGATCTCATTGTTTTTTTCATGCCTAAAGAGGAATAAAAACACTCAAGAAAAAAAATCTTGATAAGGTTCTCATAATTCATGCATGAAAGGGTTAACTTAAAAAATACTGTTCATTGTAAAGGACATTCCATTAAAAAATTAATCAATAAATAAAAATGATTTTAAAAATGTATCTGAAAAAGCTGTTGCATTATGCAGTTTCCAATCGAGACAATTTTTTTAATGTAAAAAAGCTAAAATTGTCAATTTCTTGGGTCTCAGGAGGATATTATGTCCATGAAATGAGTAATAACTAGCATGAGAAAATGTGAGAAAACATCAGATTAGCTGCATTAAAATGTTTTTGTTTCATAGTTTTCACACAGTATTTCACTTTCTGATAATGGGTTTTAAATGCATGTTTCTTTGCTTCAAAAATTTAACACATGGTGTCCAGTTGAGTGGACATTTTTGTAACTTGATGAAAAATAGGTTCATAAAAAAAAAAAAAAAAATCAATTGCATTGCTTTTTTCATCCCTGAAGAGGAATAAAAACACTCAAGAAAAAAATATTGACTAAGGTTCTCATAATTCATGCATGAAAGGGTTAAAGCAGATACTTACAAGCCTGTGGGGGCAGTGTTATGATCTGGGGTTGATTCCGTTGGTCAGGTCTGGGTTCACATAACAGTCCATAAAATGAGGTCAATGACATGATTTTACACATGGATCAGACACCACAGAGTCCAGACCTGAATCACATAGAGAATCTATGGGATGTGATGGAGAAGACTGAACACAGTGAACAGAGTCAGACCGATAATGAAGACGTAGACATGGACTGACTTCAGATTTACATCCACATGAGATTTAGATGCAGTGACTGAGGAGGCAACATGGAATAAATAAGACAGACAATAAATAGGCATGTAAAACCTATGTATGGAGCAATAAAACTATGATTATGAGTCAGTTTATGACTATATTTATCAGCTTGTTAGTAATAATACGTGTGTGTGTGTCCGGGGTTTCACACTAAATCCGTACAGAGCCGACTGCTGCAGTTTGTCAAACTAGCGAAAACTTCAAGTTGATAGGACCAATATTTAGGGAAATATTTGTAATTTTGGAATACAATAGCCTTACAATCACACTGCTATGCCCAGAACGCCGGACAAATGCGATACAGCATGAACGAATACACAACAGCATAAAAACGACCACATCTAGAACCTGCGGATCCTCACAGGTCAACACGCTAATAATAGTTGAATCATTAACGGTGATGTCGTTGAACTGCTCTGAATTTTGGTCAAAGCTAAACAATAAATGAAAATGAATAGATAAAAATAAATAAATACAAATGAATAAATAAAAATAAATAAATAAATATAAATGAATAAATGAAAATGAATGAATGAAAATAAATACATACAATGGAATAAATAAAAATAAATAAATAAAAAGGAATAAATGAAAATGAATAAATTAAAATAAATTAATTAAAAGGAATAAATTAAAACTAAATAAAAAAATAAATAAAAATTAATAAATAAAAATAATAAAATTAATAAATAAAAATAAATAAAAATGAATAAATAAAAAATAAATGAAAATAAATAATGAATAAATGACAATAAATAAATAAAAATAAATAAATAAAAATGAATAAATGAAAATAAAAAATGAATAACTGAAAATAAATAAATAAAAATGAATAAATGACAATAAATAAATAAAAATGAATACATAAAAAATAAATAAAAATGAATACATGAAAAATAACTAAATAAAATGGAATAAATTTTTTAAAAAAAACTAAAATGAATAACTGAAAATAAATAAATAAAATGAAGATATAAAAATAAATGAAAATGAATAAATGAAAACAAATAAATAAAAAGGAATAAATAGAAAAAAATAAGTAAAAAATGTTTTAAAAAGATCAGTAAATGAAAATCAATAAATAAAAATGAATAGATGAAAAAAAATGAATAAATGAAAATAAATAAATAAAAATGAATAAATGAAAATAAATGAATCAAAATGAATAAATAAAACTGAATAAAGTCTCCCGTTAGGTGAATTGCGATGTCAGATGCAGCTGTTTCCGTGGTCACATGGGTCACACAGACAGTGAGAACAGCTGGTCAGCTGACTGACCCCCAGCTCATATCGTACCCATGTGGCTCCTCTGCTTGTTTTCCTTCTTAAAGTCTTTTCTCATAATAATTGGCTGCACAGGGGGGCTCGGTCTACTCACCCAAATGAAAATTCCGATTTTTAATATGTGAAACAGCTGGCGGACTAATCCCATGAACGTCTACTGGTGGACTCATAACAGCTGCGAGTCGTCTTCAAATACTGGGGTGTAATCTCCCCGCTGGCCAAACTCAGATTAGTCTCTGCAAGACTTTTTTTATCGCACTTTTGAGTTTCACTTTTATCAACCCATTTATGCAGACCCTCTGTTCATTATCTGCACTGGGAAGGACTGGAGGAGGTTAGGTCATGTGATCCACCAAAAAAAGCTCAGGGCGAAAACGGAGACGACCTTTAACTTCATAGAGTCGCAGATTAAGCAGAAATTCAAACAGGTTGTAGAAATCCACTCGATTTTTGCCAAAATGAATATAAAGATAACTTTGCAGCACCTGGAGGGTTCAAATTCAAACTGTATGAACTATTAGGGTCTAAATACACAAATAAATGAACCAAAGACTAAGAAAAGTGGGTTTAGAGAAATATGAGCCTTTTAAATCAGCATGAACGGGACATGTTACAGCTGTAGACATGATGTGTCCCAATACTTTTGTCCATATTGTGTGTCTACTGTGAGGGCGTTTTCACACTTATTGCAAAAATACTAAATTAGCATCTGTTGTTGTTGCTTGTAAATGTTTGTGAAGGTTGTGTGTGTGTGTGTGTGTGTGTGTGTGTGTGTGTGTGTGCAGGATAGCGGTCAGTTCTTAACCCTCCGGTATCCAGGTGCGCCTCTTAGGCACACTTTGCACTTCATTTTAAAAAACTTCATATTATTTTTCACAATTTAAACAAGAAAAGCATTCAGAGAGCGCAGACCTCCGCCAAGAAAGATCTGCCCCCACCCAATTTTGTTCATTACTTTCTTCATTTTTCGTCATTTTGTTCATTATTTTCGTCATTTTTCATCATTTTGTTCATTATTTTCTTCATTTTTCATCATTTTGTTCATTATTTTCTTCATTTTTCATCATTTTGTTCATTATTTTTTTCATTTTTCTTCATTTCGTTTTTAAATTTTCATTTTTCTTCATTTTGTTTTATATTTTCTTCATTTTTCTTCATTTTGTTCGTTTTCTTCATTTTGTTTTATATTTTAATTTTTCTTCATTTTGTTTAATATTTTCATTTTTCTTCATTTTGTTCATTATTTTCTTCATTTTTCTTCATTTTGTTCATTATTTTTTTCATTTTTCTTCATTCGTTTTTAAATTTTCATTTTTCTTCATTTTGTTTTATATTTTCTTCATTTTTCTTCATTTTGTTCGTTTTCTTCATTTTTCTTCATTTTGTTTTTATATTTTAATTTTTCTTCATTTTGTTTAATATTTTCATTTTTCTTCATTTTGTTCATTATTTTCTTCATTTTTCTTCATTTTGTTCATTATTTTCTTCATTTTTCTTCATCTTGTTCATTGTTTTCTTCATTTTTCTTCATTTCGTTTTTGTATTTTCTTCATTTTTCTTAATTTTATTCACCGTTTTCTTCATTTTTCTTCATTTTGTTCATCATTTTCTTCATTTTTCTTAATTTTATTCACCGTTTTCTTCATTTTTCTTCATTTTGTTCATCATTTTCTTCATTTTTCTTTATTTTGTTTTTATATTTTCATTTTTCTTCATTTTGTTTTATATTTTCTTCATTTTTCTTCATTTTGTTCATCAATTTCTTCATTTTTCTCCATTTTCTTCATTACTTTCTTCATTATGTTTTTATATTCATTTTTCTTAATTTTTTTCAATATTTATATTTTCTTCATTTTTGTGCATTTTGTTCATTATTTTCTTCAATTGTGTTCATTAAATTTTTATATTTTCTTCATTTTTATGCATTTTGTTAATTATTTCCTTGATTTGTGTTCATTCTGATGCCCCCCCGATCACCACCAAAATTTAATCATTTCTTCCTTGTGCCAGTATCAACATTTCCTGGAAATTTCATGAAAATCCATCCAAAACTTTTTGAGTTATCTTGCTAACAAACAAACAAACAAAAAAACAAACAAACAAACACGCACACACACAAAGCAAAGCGATCACAATACCTGCTGGCGGAGGTAATAAGGTTAGAATTCAAAAATTGTTCATTTTTGCATGATCTTTAAAATTCTGGCCACCAACTAAAATTTACACATTGTAAACAAAAGAAAATTACCAGACTAGCATCTGTCTCCCAAGTGTGCCTAAAACGCACCATTTCTTCCATTTGATATGTATGATTAGAACTGACCTTGATTTACAAAAATAAAATCAAATTAGAGCAGAAAAATAAATCAATATATAACATTTAATAGTTTGATTTATAGGTGTGCATTTTACGCTTACTTGGTGACAGATGCTAGTATTTTTGAACATTTGACCTAACACCAAAAATAATCATGCAAATTAACCAATGTTGGAGTTAATCATTGACATATGCCTGGCTGAAAAAATCAAATAATATGCGATCCAATTTTTGTGTAGTATACTGAAAAAAATCTTTGTTTTTTGCATCCAAAAAAGAAAAAAAAATGGTTTGTTTACATTAAAAACACAGCATTTAAAGGGTTAAAAATGTGACAATTATTGAGTATTTGGTATTTTTATTTACAGCTCAAGTTGATGAAATAGAAAAAAGTGTAAAAGAATTAAAAACAAACTGTGTGAACATTTAAAAAAAAAAAAAAATTCCCATAAGTGTGCTAAAAAGGCACACTTGGTGCTTAGTAAGGGCCTTGCTGGATGAGATACCGGAGAGTTAAAGTGTGCTGCAATAGATACGTAATAGTGACTGTGGTAGGACATTACATTCAGTGGAGGCAAAGAAAATAAGACCTGCTATCTGGTAATTAGAAGATCTGGATCTCATAATTAGGAGATCTGTATCAGTTATGAGATGTAGCTGTGTTGATCTGGTAGAACCATGGGACATAGCATCCCATAATAGTCTAATGCTCCTGCAGGTACAGAGCGACTTCGTCCATCTCATATACAGTCGCGGAAAAAATTATTAGACCACCCTTTGTTTTCTTCAATTTCTTGTTCATTTTAATGCCTGGTACAACTAAAGGTCCATTTGTTTGGACGAATATAATGATAACAACAAAAACAGCTCATAGTAGTTTAATTTCAGAGCTGATATCTATCCATTTAACATGTTTTTTTTTTTTTTTTTGATAATAACCAAAACCACTTCAGTTCTTACATCAATATCTATGGCATTGTACTGACAAAAACAGTGCTTTTAGGCATTCCATGTTTTCTTTTTGGTCTGTTTTAGTCACATGATACACACAGGAGTTAGTGCGTAATTGCACAACCATTATTTTTGATGACTTTTGATGGGCTAATCATTTTGTCCGTGACTGTAGATTGCAAAAGTGTATAGACTGTAATGGAACTTATGTAGAAAAATCACTGTTATTTTGATAAATAATTTTTTTATTACATTTGTCTGAGAACTTTTTGACTCTCCCTCATATATATATATTTTTTTTTCTATAATTGTAAATAAATCCAGGCGGTAAAGGGCAGAGGTGGGTAGAGTAGCCAAAAATTAGACTCAAGTAAAAGTACAGTTACTTTAGAAACATATCACTCAAGTACAAGTAAAAAGTAGTCCTCCAAATAATTACTCAAGTAAAAGTAAAAAATTTAACCAAGTACTGAGTACTTCCTGAGTAACATCCTATTTATTGTTTTAAATTCAACAATTAATGAATAAAATGTTAAAATAAAATATCGAAAATATATATGGGAACATTACAGCTAGTTACAAATACCTCACAATAATTGTTGGTTCCATCACTTTAATATTTCTCATCTGTTCTTATGGAGCCAGATACCGTGCATGGTTTTCTATTTATTTTTACGAGTCAGCCTAGATATCTTTAAACCATATCTGTCAAATTTCTTTAACTCATGCGAGTCTTGTGAGTTTTTGGCGGAAATCTCTCTAACAAAACAAAGCAAATGGTTCATGCTTTAACAAATGACCAAAAATAAAAGTAACAAGTAGAATGTGCACCATTGTAATGGAGTAGAAGTAGCATTTCTTCTTCATAAATATACTCGAGTAAAAGTAAAAAGTATGTCGTCTTAAAAGTGCAATTTATGCAATAAGTTACTTAAGTAAATGTAACGGAGTAAATGTAATGCGTTACTACCCACCTCTGGTAAAGGGATATCTACTTCTAAATTCGTCAGTCTGAAAAGTGTCACTTCGGAAACTAGTCAAAGTTTTCATGCGAGAACAAAACCTTCTATTTTACATCAGTATCTATTGCAGTGTACTGACAAAAACAGTGCTTTTAGGCATTCCATGTTTTCTTTTCTGTCTGTTTTAGTCACATGATACACACAGGAGTTAGTACTGGATTACATAACCATTGTTTTTGATGACTTTGGATGGGCTAATCATTTTTTCAGCAACTGTAAAAATTATGCTTTTATTCAAGCTGAAAAAAAGGGAAAATCTTAGAAAAAAAGTACCATGTTACAAAAAAAATTGTCGTGTTTTCCCTATGTAATATTTTTGGTAATTAATATATAAAAGCAAATACTATCCAGTAAATTATGCAGTAATTTGAACTAATTATGTTCGATCATCACTAGGGCTGTGTATTGGCAAGAATCTGGCGATACGATCCAAATTATAATACTAGAATCACGACACGACATATCATGATACTGTTAAAAAGGCTATTTTTAAAAAAAAATTTTTAAAGATTTTTTTTATTATTTTATTATCTTTTATTCATTTTACATTCATTTATTCATATATATATTTTTTAAGATTTTTTCCTGGAATTACACCAGAAATATGCATAAATACCAAACACATTTTTATTTGATCAAAACAGGATCTAATGCTATCTCACAAAATCTTCCTGTGTTAAAACTTAAATTCTGTTTCACAGACATTACAGTTTAAGATCTTGTTCAAATGTTCATATTCTATTAGTTCAGAGCTAACATCAGAACATTATTTTTGTGCAGTTCCAACAAAGGAACTAACATCTGCTTCTCAAACAGTAAAAAGTGCTTTAGGATGATTCAAATAACCATTGTTTAATAAAACAGTGTTAAATTATAATAAATAAGATAAAAACAATAAAGAAAACCAAAAAACAAAAATGAACCTCCGCCATATCTTCATTTGAATAAATACCTAAAAATATCGATACAGAACTTTTAAATATCAATACAGTATTGTGAAATGAAATATCACGATATATTGCAGAATCGATATTTTCTAACATCTCTAATTATCACTCCCTGCTTAATGTTTTGAGTTATTTATGCTAAACGGCTAAAACAGTTTAGCAGTAAAGCAAATCAACAACAAAAACAACAAAAAAGAGAAAGCTTAATGTCTAATGTTATTAATATGGTTTTAAACATACAGTCATATAATGGCACATTAGGGCCACATAGTAAAAATAAAAACAGTTGTCATTACGAGAATAAAGTTGTAATATTTTGAGAATAAAGCCATAATATTATGAGAATAAAGTCGTAGTTAAAAAAAAAAAAAAACCTCATAATTTAACCAAAATAATGTTCTTTTATGAGATTTAGTTTAGTTTATTTCAGACACAAACATAATCCAAAACTTAGGGAAAAAAAAAAAACAAAACAAGATACCCCCCCCCAAAAAACAAAAAACAAAAAACAAAACATAAAATATGAAAGTCATAACATTTTGAAAATAAATTCACAATAGTGCGATTAAAAAGTCATAATGTAGAAACTGTAAGTCTTAAGCATCGTTGATGACAGTTTCCGGTTACACCGCTAGCCCTTCATACGACTACTGCCAGTCAGTTCCTCCTCCACAAAAGAAGCAATTTGCTCCAAATCCATTCAGTTCTTACGACAAAACAAACACAAACGTGCAAACTCGCTTTAAAGTCCTTAGACTAATGCTAATGTGTTGATGGTGGGCGTGGCTAATAGGCTCAGTATTCTGCCATGTGTAAACTCCAAATGAAAGTATAACCTCAGAAAATGTCCAAGTACTCCACTATGTGATGAGTGGGTATGATTTTATTCTCATAAATTATAATATTTTTCCTGCTTGTGTTTAAATTACGACATTAT
Organism: Sphaeramia orbicularis; assembly: GCF_902148855.1. NCBI lineage: Eukaryota > Metazoa > Chordata > Actinopteri > Kurtiformes > Apogonidae > Sphaeramia > Sphaeramia orbicularis. Next base: position 10,789,263 of record NC_043963.1, on the reverse strand, counting down.
TCTCATAATATTATGGCTTTATTCTCGAAATATGACAACTTTATTCTTATAATATTACGATTTCATTTTAATAAAAATTATGACTTGTTTTGTCGTCGACTTTTTTCTCATAAAATTACAGGTTTTATCTTGATATTTTATGACTTTATTCTCGTAGTGACAAGTGTTTTTATGTTCTTATGTGGCCCTCATATGCATCGTAATATTGAAGTCATTCAGAATTTTAAATTTTTTTCTAATCAAAGACAAACCAAGCAAATGATTTAATACTAGTAACTGGTTAAATTATTTTAAATGAATTAAAAATGTTCCCAACAGATTTTAGACCCAAACAGCCACTGACGACCAAAAAGCACCTACTCATCTATATTGTTTAATACCTTTTCATCCACTAATCCTATCAATACATGTTAATAATTGGTGTAAAATGCAGTTTGTCATCTTTTCATGGTCGTCAGATATGACCCATTTGGACCATCAGACGCTCTGTAGTTGCCGTGGAAACACCGTCATCTTCTACAACATTGATTCACCAGTAAAGCTCATGGAGTTGGATCACTGACAGTGGATGGACACACTGCGTTTATGTTCAGTTATTGATATCACTGCTGAAAAAGTGACTGTTACTTCAATTTTCTCTGTTTTTGATATCATAACACTCAACTTTAATATGAGCTTTTATGAACATCTACAGGATCAGTAAATTAAATATAGGAAAACTCATGATTTACACTGAAAAAATTTAAACTATAGAGGATAATATTACAATAAATGGTGATAAATTACTTAAGAAAGGTAAAATAGAGAGAAAATATAATTTAGGAAGTACCACAAAAGTAGTATCGGATCTTTAAAGGTTGAAATATATAATCTAATAGAATAAAATATATTGGTGCATACTAAACATTTACCTCCAGGTAAAAGTAAACCTTTAAACCACTGTTGGGGAATAAATCCCAAATATGCACATACTGTATATGATAAAAGTCCTTTTTAAATATCGATTTTAAAAATGCGTGTCTCGTCCCATCACCTCAGACGTTGGTGCTGATGTAGATTTAGTCTTTTTTTTTTACTGTAATCACAGAACATCCATAGGCGTCCCTATGCCTTTGTTTGCATAATCAGCACTTAGGCTTTCTGCAGGCACTCTGCACTAATTTAATACTGAACGTAATGAGTTCATTTGCAAAGATCTGCATATTTTGTGGAGTACAATGCAGAACGCTCAGAGTGATGGAAAAGCTGACTCCCTGTGGTGTTTCACATCCATGTGTCCTTTCCTAAAACTGACTCCTCTGTTTCTCCTCTCTGATTGTGATGACAATAGGAGGCTCCTTAACTCTTTAAGTGCCAGACAGTTAAGGGGCTAATAAGCCTTAAAAGTGCCACAGAATTTGGCCGTTTTTCAGTATTTTGCGTCGTTTTCATAATATTTGAAGAATCCTGCAGGAAACCGCTCGGTAACATCCGACCAATTGCTGATTAGATCCAAAACACACCAGACGCAGTCGATTCATTATTGATCGTAATTTGCATAATTTATAATAATAATAATAATAATAATAATAATAATAATAATCTTTATTTATATAGCACTTTTCATACATTAAAAACTGTAGCACAAAGTGCTTTACATATCAGTTTAAAAATCAGTACCGCCCCCCACCCACTCACCCGCACACACACACACACACACACACACACACATATACATGCAAACCCACAAACTCACACATACTTAAGAAGACTGACTGAGCACGGGTAGACCAGAACAAAAATGTACAAGTAAAAGTAAAACATCAATTTAGGAGGCGCTGTCTCAGGGAGCCATCCGCACCAGGAGGCAGCCGCCGACCCCGGCGACCAGGCACCAGCAACACAGCCCCGCATCCCAACTAGTGGGAGAGGGCCAACTGGGACCCCCACCCACCAGAAAGGAGCGGACCCCAGTGAGAGAAGGCGCCACAGCCCCCGGAGTCCACAGCCGCCCCCCGGCATGGAGGGCTCCCTCTGATGAAACACCGGAGAATAAGAAACATTAAAAAGATATAAAAATATTATTCGGTCGCGTGACCTCAAATTCCCGTCTGCTTGGTCTCAAAAGGGGGACACAGAAAGAACGTCATCGAAATGTGAGACAGAAATGGGGGTGGATGGTTTGTTTGTACACAAATGTGGCGTGTTCTCCAAAGCCGATCTGATCGGCCCGTGGCACTTTACAGGTTGTTTTCGTAAAGCCGATTTAATCGGCCCATGGCACTGAAAGTGTTAAATCTGTCACCCACGAATGAAATGCAAACGTCGTTAGGTTCTGATCTTTTATTAACTGAAGTTTGGTGCGCTCCACTACATCAACTCATCCACTTAATCATCACCAAAATAAAAACAACTGAACACTAAGATCCAATAAAATGTAGCTTATATACACCTGGAACCCACATTTACAGCATGAGCTGCATGAGCTTATTATGTTATTATTTTACTGGTTTGGCCCATTTCAGTTCAAATTTAGCTGAATGTGGCCCCTGAACTAAAATGAGTTTGACACCCCTGACAAAGAGGAATCTGTAAAGCGGCTTAAGTTTCAGTTTCACTTTGTACAGTCGTATGGTGTGACACCCCCCCCCCCCAAGGACTGGATCAGTGTTATGGACAAATCCACATGATGTAAAGAATACACTTCCATAACCAAAGCCTCTGGGTCTGCTACATCCAGTATTATCCACAGTCTCCACAGGTTGGACAACATTAACTATGGTTTATCAGAGACTTTAGACCAGTTCAGAGTGGATTTTGCGTTGCCATGTCAACAGAAGAAGAATATATGTGTTATTGTGGACTGGGTGTTACTGTTTCACTGTTAAATCAGCGATGAATAACTCCTCTTTAATCACAGAAAACAAGTAAAGTTTAGCTGACTAGCGACACACCCTCACCAACAGACACATGAACCAAAAACCACTGAAATGATTTCACACACAAACACAAAACTGACTGTTTCCATATAAAAACGCTGCCTCTGAAAGTGTCTCCTTTGCATCACTTTTGGTTCATCATTTTCATCTGCAATTCTTTTTTGTTTTTTTTTTATGTCATTTTTCACTCATTTCATCTTTTACATCATTTTTGTCTTGTTATGTTTTTGCATATTTTGTTCTTTTTGTGTTGTCAGGTCTTTTATATTGTTTTTTCTTTTGTTTTCTGCTTCTCCTTTGAGTTTAACGCAGCTTTGGTTTTCACTCGTGTCGTTTGCCGACTCAGTAACGGCTCCGAAACCCACTTTTTTTCGTCCCGACCTCAAGATTGTGAAGAGCAGTTTAAGGCTGGAAGCGTAAAGGAAAAGCTGGAACACACTGATAGTTTCATTGCATTTTAATGGTGCAAACAGACCAGTGTATTCCTCCAAGTTCATTAGGAGCTATCAGTGTGGTCCAGCTGGTTTTCTACAGTCCTACCTGAGGAACACCTTACTTTGCTGTTTTCTGCTGCAAAGTGCACATGGGACCTCATTCTACACTGCAAAAAACTGTACAAAAATAAGAAAATTTAACTCATGATTGGGTTAAAATGTCTTATTTCAAGTAAAATTATCTACCAGTGCAGTAAGAAAATTGCTAATGCTGATGCAATACTGCATATTTTGGTATATGTCCGATACTAAGTAAATACAGGGCCAGTATCGCCGATACCGATGCATTTCAATTATCAAAGTGGATGCATAATCGAATTGTAAAATCTCAATTATTTTCATGACCTTTAAGTGTTTTGTGATGTTTCCTTTTTTACTGTAGTTAAATCCCAGGACAGAATTAGGGCGAAGTTTATAAGTAAATAAAAAATACTTTATTATCAAAATAATTTTTTTTTTTTTTTCCAGAAACAATAGAACAGTAACAAAACAATTTTTCCTCATACATTGTCATGTCTGGAATTTATTTGTTGGTTAATTTGTTTGGGGTTTTTGGTAATTTTGTTGACAATTATGTTTTTTTTTTTTTTTATAAATATATTTTTTGGTTAATTTTATTGTATATTTTGGTCATTTTTTGTCCATTTTGTTCACAGTGTTCAATATTGAGTTCATTTTTTTGACCATCATAGTCTTTTGCGTTCTACTTATAATATATCCACCCACTGACAGGTCCCACTGGAATGAGATAATCAACATTACCCTATAACGCCGAACGTATCATATTTGACACATGAGTTTGAAGCCCTCTACATGATCAGTGTGATATTTTTTTCTTGATAAACCTGACGTATACAATTAGATACATGCAATCCACAGATAATCCACTAGGGGGAGGAATTGATTCACCAGAGGCCTTTCCAGTGACACTACAAGACTGTCAGGAGGGAGGACTTTGCCAATTTTGAATCTGTTAGACATGTTTATGTTATATTATGTGGTTTGTTCAAAAATAATATTTGAGCATTGAGACCCGATGTATCAAATATGATACAAAATTGAAACTCATACATGGAAATTGATATTTGAAAAGAACAAAACAAAATGTTTTTTTCTTGTTGTTGTTCAGAAGGACCAATAAAGGCTCCAGTTTCTAAGAACTGGAATTTTCTGTCAATAATTTAATAATTCAGGCTTTAAAGGGTTAATACCGTTCAATTATTGGCTATTTTGTTTGTGTTGACTATTGGCTATTCTTTCTTCTTCATTAGATTTGTTAGGGTTTATATTTGTTGGTTAATTTGATCAGTTTGTTTCTTTTTGGTAATTTTGTTGACAATTATGTTTTTTTAATATAATTTTTGATTAATTTTATTGTACATTTTGGTCATTTTTTGTCCATTTTGTTCAGTGTTGACTATTGAGTTCATTTTGTTGACTATCGTAGTCTTTTGCATTCTTCTTATAATGTATCTGTTTACTGACAGGTCCCATTGGAATGACATAATTAATTAACATTAACCCTATAATGCCCAATGTATCATATTTGATACATGAGTTTTGCAGCCCTCTACATGATCAGTGTGATACATATATATATATATATATATATATATATATATATATATATATATATATATATATATATAAAACCCTAACCCTTAAACCTGATGTATACAATTAGATTCATGTAATACACAGATAATCCACCAGGGGGAGGAATTCATTCACCAGAGGCCTTTCCAGTGACACTACAAGACTGTCAGGAGGCAGAACTTTGCCAGTTTTGAATTTTGTAGACATGCTTGTGTTATATTATGTTTTTGTTTGTTCAAAAATTACATTTGAGCATTGAGACCCGATGTATCAAATATGGTACAAAATTGAAAATCATACATGGAAACTGATATATTTTGGTTGTTCAGAATGACCAATAAAGGCTCCAGTTTTAAAGAACTGGAATTTGTTGCCAATGATTTCATGGTTCAGGCTTTACAGGGTTAATCCCATTCATTTATTGGCTATTTTGTTCATAGTGTTGACTATTGGCTATTCTCTCCTCTTCATTAGATTTGTTAGGGTTTATATTTATTTACTGGTTAATTTGATCAGTTGATTTTTGGTAATTTTTTGACAATTATGGGGGTTTTTTTGGTTAATTTTATTGTACATTTTGGTCATTTTTTTGTCCATTTTGTTCACAGTGTTGACTATTGAGTTCATTTTGTTGACTATCATAGTCTTTTGCGTTCTGACAGGTCCCACTGGAATGACATAATCAACATTAATACCACTTTGTCTGTCAGAATGTTACAGCAGATCGATGTAATGTCTCCAAAACTGAAAACCACCAATATTTCAGAGAAAACCTGCATATACGTATAAAAGAAAAAAACCTGCATAAAGCAAAAACAGAAACTCAGAGAAACCCAAATCGCCTGAGGGCTTGTAGGAAAAGTGTATATTTTAAAGGAGCTGAATCGCGTGTATTGAAAATGGATATGGATGTAACACTTGGACAACACCGGTATGGCTCTTTAAGTGATGTTGTAAAGTGTAATATTTAGACGGATCTGAACGGCACCTTCGACGAGGCTGTCTGCAGCGTAAAACATCTTCCCTTTTTATATGGTTACAAATAAAAGATGCATTTGTGATATTTTTCTCACCACCTTTGTTGTGAAGTGGAGTAGCTTGTCATCCTTGTGCTTTTCTTTGAAGAAAAGTGGTTTTGAAAGGATGCATCAAGCCAGTGAGCATCACCCCCCACCCTCCCCCTCCCCACTCCTTCCCCTCCCTGCAGCACCTAAACAGAGCTCCTCTCAGTCCCTGTTTGAGACGACGACTGCTGAATACTGAGCAGAAGAGACAGTAGCTGCCCCTCAACCTGAAACACCACAATTATCCTCCATCCCCCCCACCCCCGATGTACATGCAGACACATACGCATCGGCAATTAACCACACCAACAGAAACCACACACACCTACGCAGGGATTTAACTTGTGAGGACGCTAACAGCATCAGACGTGCAACCACACACTCCCTTTCAGCAGGAAAAATGGACCATCTGTGAGCTCTTCAGGCCACCAGCCAACGACATTGTTTCATACTCGTTTTGACGGCACTCGTGAACTGCATTTGAAATCATCTCCGTGTGAAAAGACTGTTTTGTCCTTGTTTTGAAAACATCTGCGTCCATGTGAAAAAGCTGCTTTAATGGAAATAAGCTCGGGCTGATTTAAGAGCTAATGCACAAAGTTACCTGAAGGAAACTTCCACAAACAAATGAGTGTGGGCGGTGACTTCTGAGCATTATGCAAATCAGGTGCTTTTGTTCTGGATGAGGGTGTTATTATTTTTATTACTATTATTATTATTATTATTATGGTAATCTAACACAATAAGCTGTGCAAGAATTTTTTTTTTTTAAATGTGGTAAGAATTAACTGAAACTGAACCAAATTTACACCCACAACTTTCAGATTTCAGTCATTTTAGTTTTGGTAAAAAGCACAAACACAGTGACTGACACTGACTCCTACTCCCACATTAACTCTGACTCCCACTCCGACTCCCACTCTGACTCCCATTCTGACTCCAACTCCCACTCTGACTCTTACTCCCACTTTGACTCCCACTCTCACTTCCACTCCGACTCCCACTTTGACTCCCATTCTTACTCCCACTCCGACTCCCACTCTGACGCTGACTCTCATTCTGACTCCCACACTGACTTCCATTCTGTCTGACTCTCATTCTGTCTCTGACTCCCGCTCTGACTCCCACTCTTACTCCCACTCCGACTCCCATACTCCCATTCTGACTCTGACATCCGCTCTGACTCTCACTTTGACTGCCACTCTGACTCCCATTCTGACTCCGACTCCCATTCTGACTCTGACTCCCACTCTGACTCCAACGCCGTCTCTGACTCCCACTCTGACTTCACCTCCCTCTCTGACTCCCACTCTCTCCGACTCCTACTCTGACTTCCACTCTGACTCCTACTCCGACTCCCACTCTTTCTCTGACTCCCACTCTGTCTCTGACTCCCACTTTGTCTCTGACTCCTACTCCAACTGCCACTCTGACTCTGACTCCCATGCTCTTTGACTCCCACTCTGACTGCCACTCTGACTGACTCTGACTCCCAATCTGACCAAGACTCCCACTCTGATTCCCACTCTAACTGACTCTGACTCCCATTCTAACTCTGTCTCTCACTCTGACTCTGACTCCCACTCTGACCTAGACTCCCTCTCTGACTCCCATTCTAACTCTGTGTCACACTCTGACTCTGACTCCCACTCTGACTCCCACACCCACTCTGACTCCCACTCTGTCTCTGACTCCTATTATGACTCTGACTCCCACTCTGACTCGTTCGTCTGTCCTCAGTGAAATACGCTCCAGAACTTCCAGACTCTGAATAATGCCTTCACTGAAATCCCTCATTTACTTTGTTAAACAGAGGTAAAATAATTTGCTTCTAATCTGTCTACAGAGTGTCGTCTTGGCCTTCTCATTAGAGCCGAATGTGGATCAATGACCATAAAAGTGAATCACTGCACATTATAAAGTTTATATTAAAAATCTGTAATAGTTTGAGCTCATAAAATAAGACGCACAGCCTCTACAAAGGACATGTTCCACATTACTTCATAAAATAACTACTAGATGAACGACCACTGACCTCATTTTCACAGATTTCGTCATCTGTTGATACATTTTGCTTTGTTTCGGACACAGACGGGAGAGGAGCGGCCATGTTTTCCACAGAATTATAGCGCGTTTCCACTTTCAACTCAACTCACATCAAATTAGCGTAAACTTCTTTGTGATTCCATTATATGAAAGTAAGTCCTCCAATGTCCTGCTTTGTGTACTTTATCCACTGAGGTTCCAAACCTGACCTAAACCACGCCCACCACAGACTGGTCACTACATTAATACATAAAAGCAGTGGTTCTCTGACCTTCAGGAACGATGGAGCTGGAACGGTCGTGTAGACTGACAACAGACTCTCAGGTAACGATCAAAAATGGTCTTTATTCGGACTTAAGTAGAATCAAACTGAGTAGAGGAAGAGCCAGATTCTAAACAGAACCTCAAGGCCAGAAAAGAAGGCTGGATTTAGGACCCAGTACAGTGGTCTTAGAAAGGGGGTGGTTGGAGGAAACTGAACCACCAAGGAAACTGGAACCGGACCTGGCTTGGACTGGACCCAGACTCTAATGCCGCATTTCCACTACATGGAACCGGCTCGACTCAGGTACCAGGTCCTATTCCTGGAGACCATTTCCATTACAGGATACTGCTGACTTTACAGTACCTGGACATGGTAGCGATGCAGCGAGTTACTTCCATGTCGTCTGCTCAGAGAGTTGCTGATAAACTCGCTCGTTGCGTGTTTTCTCGTCAAGCTTATGTTGAATTTTTACGTCTGAACCTCCTCGACAAACCATGGTGTAGTTTTCAGGCTGTCTTCATGTGGATTAACCTACTGCTATATTTACTGTCAACTTCTACATCTGTTTTTTGTAAAACGGCAGGTCACGGAGATGACTCTCTGACCAATCAGTGGTCTGCAGTGTTTACACGCCACATTTTAATATCTGGACCCCAGCCCTGGAACCTCAGCGGAGGTGATACCAAAAAACTAGTACCGGGTACCAGATTCTAGGTCCTTTTTTCGTAATGGAAATGCAAAAAGGTCGAGTCGAGCCGAGCTGATACCACATAGTGGAAATGTGGCATAACTTGGACTGGTCCCAGACTGGAACCAGAATCTGGCTTGGAATGGAACAGGACTCTGGCTTGGAATGGAACTGGATTTGGCTTGGACTGGAACCGGACTCTGACTTGGACTGAAACATGGGCTAGAACCAGAGTCTGGCTTGAACTGGAACCGGACTCTGACGTGAACTGGAACATGGACTAGAGGCGGAGTCTGGCTTGAACAGGAACACGGAGTGGAATCGGACTCTGGCTTTGACTGGAATATGGACTGGAACCGGACTCTGGTTTGGACTGGAACTGGACTCTGACTTGAACTGGAACACAGAGCAGAACCAGAGTCTGGCTTGAACTGTAACATTGATTAGAACTGGATTCTGACTTGGACTGGAACCGTACTCTGGCTTGAACCGGAACACAGACTGGAACCGGACTCTGACCTGGACTGGACCTGGACTCTGGTTTGAACCGGAACACAGACACTAACAAGAGAAGCAGAGCTTGGGGAAGCTTGGGTCAGCAAACCTCACACCATCACAGACAAAGGAGCTTTTCTTTTTTAATCTGCGATATCCTCGTTTGTTCTACATCTTATAAATGATCAAAAACATAAACTTAACTCATCATCTTTAAATCCAGTGTTCACGTCATCGACAGCCAGGCTCAGACTTATGCACATCTGTCAGACTAAAAGTTAGACAATAAACAGCTAAACATTTATTTTTTTAGTATTTTTTTTTTCACAACTCACTTTTGTTTCACAGCCAGTTGATAAAAGGACTCTGAATGGGTTTCATTGGGAAGCACTTGAAGAATTTTGTATATTTTGCAGGAAAAAACAAGTCTTGGTATTAAAAAGCTCCTTAAAACATACACAACTTCATTTTACCCAAAACACTGGCTTTGCAGTCCTTTTTTTGGGGGGGTTTCCAAGTAATAATTTGTGTTTGCACATAAAATCCACTTCCTCCATCTCTTTGACAAACACAGTCTTCACCTTCAGAGGACATGGAAAGATTCTATCACACCAGCGGATTTACCCTGACATAAAAACGTTTCTCTTTTGCCTATAAACCTGTGTGAGATCTTTGTTCCATGCTCCTCTTTCTTCAAAGACGTCTTTATCTTAATTCCTATCGACGCTGCCTGTGTTGAGATTAGCCTTGAGCCTCTTTCTTCTTTTTTTTTTTTTTACCGCGCCAGGGTCCATTTGGCATTACGCCGTGGACAGAAAAATGTCTGTGCGCCATCGTGGTGTTGATCTGCCTCATGCTGACAGTGGGCATGTAAAAGTAGGAGGATGTGAGCGAGAGCTTAGTGTGAACAGAACAAGAGATTAGAGAAATTGGGAGAGTTGGGATCAGGAGGCAGGATATTCCAATTCCAATAACTCACCTCCCCAATCGCCCACCTCCACACTCTTGTCAGACAGAATGGAAAACTTATCTGTGTGTCAACAAACAGTGTTTACCCGGCGGCATCTGTGTATTTTATTTCTTAGCTGGCGGAACTCGCAATGCTGACAATGGCAAGGACGACTGAGGCATCGATATCCACTCAGCAGAAGCTTAATGTTCACAGACACCAGGACCTCATCCCAGGGAGGCGATTAGAATTATAGGAAGATAATGAAGAAAGAAGGAATGAGAGGCCGAGCAGAAACAAAAGAAATACAACATTTTTAGCATTAGAAAAATGGAGCTTTTTATAGGGTTTTGTTAGCTTACAAGTAGACCTGTTAGCTTTTTTCTGGAATTAAATCAAGCTAAGATTATCTGATTCCAGCTTCTTAAATCAAATATTTCCTGGTTTCTTTCCCTCTTCATATTTATTTATTTTTAAAATTATTTTAAAAGATTAATCAAAAATGTTTGGGTTGGGAACTAAACCAACCAACCCAACCCACCCACCCACCCACCCACCCAACCAACCAACTAACCAAACCAACCAACCAACCAACTGACCACCCAACCAACCAACCAACCAACCAACCAACTGACCACCCAACCGACCACCCAACCAACCCAACTGGTCAGCCAACCAACCAACCAACCAACCAGACCGACCGACTGACCGACTAACCGACCACCCAACCGACCACCTGACCAACCAGATATCATCTTGGTTTTTGGAAAATATTTCTTCAAACAAAAAGCTGCTTAGTTTCATTACTACTCACAGGTAACTCATTTACAGGAAAGTATTTATGCCTTGACAAAATAAACATTGATCACTATCTTCTTATAACAACAAAAGCTTCACATCATGTCAATAGTCTTAATATTAATTTTATTAGTATAAAGTCATAAACATGTGAAATATCAGGAACAGCGTGGCACGTGTACTAAAATTGTCCTTCAGTTTAGGTTTAACAAGAAAACTTTCAGCTCAGTCCATTAAACCGAGGTTAAGTTGGAAACGTATTCAGATCCTAAACTTCCAAGGTTCATGTTTTCATTCTCATCAAACTTTTCACTCAAAGAATTCTGACTGTATTCTTGCAATATATATATACATATATATATATATATATATATATATATATATATATATATATATACAAAAAAGGTTGAGAAACTGATCTAGATTAACACAAATGTTTGAGCACATGTAAAATACTCGAAAGTTCATTTTTATAGGCAAGGCAGGTTTATTTATATAGCATATTTCATGTACAAGACAATTCAAAGTGCTTTACATAAAACATTAAAAGCATTACAGCAGGGAAGCAATAAAAAGTATAGGAATGAGACCCCCCCCCCCGATAAATAGATAAAACAATATGTAATCAGAATCAGAATTAGCTTTATTGGCCAACTATGTGAACACATACAAGGAATTTGGCTTCGGTTTTTACATTGTTCACGACATACAGTTCCGACATGAACCCAGAACAACATGTGGACCTAAACACAATATAGACAAACAGTCCACTAGAGACAGAGACAACAATGGGTGGAGATTTACAGTGGATTTACAATGTAATATGTACAGAGTGCAAATTGGAGTTTTCATACAGTGAGTGGATGTGTGGATCTGGTCTATTAAAAATATATGTTTATGTTTATATTTTTTACAGTGGGTTTTACATTTTAATATGTACAGAAAGTGCAAATGGAAGTATTTATACAGTGAGTGGATATGTACAGGAATACAGTCAATAACTATATATATATATATGTACACACTACCAGTCAAAAGTTTGGACTCCCCTTCTCATTTAAATGACATGAGATGGACCACAGATGGCCAACAAGTGCTCAGCATCACTGGGAGCTCCTTCAAGACTTTTGGAAAACATTTCAGGTGACTACCTCCTGAAGCTCATCGAGAGAATGCCAAGAATGTGCAAAAGCGGTAATAAAAGCAAAATGTGTCCATTTTGACGAATCTAAAATATAAAACATGCTTTGAGTTATGTCACACTTTTTTTAACTACATAATTCCATATGTGTTCATTCATAATTTTGATGCCTTCAGTGAGAATCTACAATGGAAATAGTCATGAAAATAAAGAAAAACCAGGTGAGTCCAAACTTTTGATTGGTAGTGTATATTATTGTCGTGCAAATACAGTTTTTTTACATAGTGCAAATTAGTCACTTTTATAAAGATTCTCATAAAGTTTCGTTTGCACATTTAAAGTTGTTTTTAATAATAAATATTATAAAAAATCTTTTTTTTTTTTTTTTTTAAATATAACACATTGTTTTAAGCATTTATTACATATAATAATGATAATTAATGGCCAGATGTGGAAAGTTAAGATCTGTCGGGAAAAAGTGCAAAATAATTACCTAAAAAAGACCCTTAGTGACACTTTTCCTACAAAAACAACATAAAACAAGAAAAGCACTCGGAGAGCACAGACCTCCGCCAAGACAGATCTGTGCCCCCCCACCCCATCCCCCCAGTCACCACCTACATTTAATCATTTCTTCTTTGTACCAGTATCAACATTTCTTGAAAATTTCTTGAAAATCTGTCTATAACTTTTTGAGTTATCCTGCTAACAAACAAACAAACAAACAAAGCAAAGCGATCACAATACCTCCTGGCAGAGGCAAGGCAAGTTTATTTGTATAGCACATTTCAGCAACAAGGCAATTCAAGGTGCTTCACACAGGACATTGAAATAAAAGAAACAAAAAGAAACACATTTAAAACATTATAAAAGAAACATATAAAAGGTGATTAAAAACAGCGAGTAAGAAAACAACACAAAAATCAAAATAAAATAAAATAAAAATAAAAACACATATTAAAGTAAAAGTTGCAGTGCAGAGTTTCAAAGAGAATATAAAATTTAAAAAGTCCAAAGCCTTTTACTCAAAGGCAGCAGTGAACAGGTGAGTCTTTAACCTGGACTTAAAAGAACTCAGACTCTCAGCAGACCTGATATTTTCTGGTAGTTTGTTCCAGATATACGGAGCATAGAAACTGAACGCTGATTCTCCATGTTTAGTTCTGACTTTGGGAACCCAGAGCAGACCTGCACCAGATGACCTGAGTGGTCTGGATGGTTCATACTGGACTAGAAGGTCTCTAATGTATTTTGGGCCTAAACCATTCAGTGCTTTATATGCTAGTAAGAGAATTTTGAAGTCTATTCTCTGAGAGACAGGGAGCCAGTGTAGAGACCTCAGAACTGGGCTGATGTGGTCCAGTCTCTTGGTCTTAGTGAGGACTCGAGCAGCAGCATTCTGGATCAGTTGCAGTCGTCGAATAGACTTTTTAGGCAGACCAGAGAAGATACTGTTACAGTAGTCAACTCGACTAAAGATGAAGGCATGGACAAGTTTTTCAAGGTCCTGCTGCGACATCAGTCCTTTAATCCTAGAAATGTTCTTGAGGTGATAGTAAGCTGACTTTGTAATTGTTTGTATGTGGTTTTTAAAATTCAGGTCTGAATCCATGACAACACCCAAATTCCTGGCCTGGTCTGAGGTTTTTAACTGAAGTGACTGGAGCTGCATGCTGATTTTAAGACGCTCCTCCTTGGGTCCAAAAACAACTACCTCAGTTTTTTCTCTGTTTAACTGAAGAAAGTTGTGGCCCATCCATTCAGATATTTGCTCCATGCATTTACCCAGTGCTTGTATGGGGCTATGGTCACCTGGGGACATTGAAATGTAGAGCTGTGTGTCGTCTGCATAGTTATGGTAATCTATTTTGTTTTTTTCTATGAACTGAGCCAGTGGAAGCATGTAGATGTTGAACAGAAGGGGCCCCAGGATGGAGCCTTGGGGGACTCCACATGTAATTTTGGTCTGCTCAGATTTAAAGTTACCTATTGACACAAAATAATCCCTGCCCTTTAAGTAGGATGCAAACCAATCAAGAACTGTGCCAGATAGTCCCACCCAATTTTCCAGTCGATCAAGTAATATATCATGGTCGACTGTGTCGAATGCAGCACTAAGGTCCAGTAACATTAAAACTGAAGATCTGCCATGATCTGTGTTTAAGCGAATGTCATTAAATACTTTGAGCAGAGCTGTCTCAGTGCTGTGATGTGGTCTAAAACCTGACTGAAAGACGTTAAAGCAGCTGTTGACTGTTAAGAAGTAATTTAGCTGTTGGGACACTGGAGCCTTTTCAATGATTCTACCTAAAAAAGGAAGATTTGATATCGGCCTGTAGTTGTTCATTGAGGTCTTTTCTAGGGTGTTCTTTTTTAGGAGTGGCTTAATAACAGCTGTTTTCAGGGTCTGTGGGAAGACTCCTGAGCTTAGAGACACGTTTACAATCTCTAACAGGTCAGATGCCATGACGTGAAACTTTTTTGAAAAAATCTGTGGGTAAAACATCTAGACAGCAGTAGGAAGAGCTCAGCTGGTGTAGAATGTCCTCCAGATTTTTGTCATTGATTGGATTAAAGTGTGTCAGGGTGTTTAAATGGTTTTCAGACAGCACAGATCCTGAACCTGGTGTTGAGGAATTCACGGCAGAGGTTAAAATCGAGATGACCTGTTATAATAGTGGTCTTAAAAGGCTTAAATTATCTCATAGTTACATCGAAGGCAGTTTCTCAGTGTCATTTACCAACAAAACAACTGTTCATGCTACATATTTGACTTATTTTCCAACAGGTACAATGTGTTTAGAATCATATCTATGACTTTTCTTCAACTTCTGTGTGTGTCCTTCATTAACACTGGGTGCATTTACCCTGTTGTGTGTGTGGGAGTCGAACCGATGACCTTTAGTTATACAAGCGTCCATCTAAGCCTAGCCTTCAACAGACCGTCAGCGCTCGCCGTTCTCCGTCTCCTATCCTCCAGCTGCCTCGTATTATCTGTTCTCACATAGTTTAAACAGCGGAGGAAGAGGAGGGTGGAGGATAAACAGATTAGAAGTCTGTGTTTTCATAAGGCTCGTCTCTGGTCTTTGTCGGGGTTTGACCCACCCCGAAGGAACCGCAGGAGGAGCTGTTCACGTTCGCCAACTTACACTTAATATACGAAGAGATCATGTGTGGATTTTATGAAGCGGGTGTTTTTCATTAGAGAACTCACCATAACAGATGCAGGGTTATCACAGCCAATAAAAATAATGTTAAGAAACAAATAATAATAATAAAATAAATAAATAAATGCACACAACAAGCTAAAACAAAACAGAAATGTGAATAAAACCAACTTTATTATGACATTTTTTAATTATTATTTTGTATTCCAGACCCCTGTTAGAAAACAAACACCTGAATTGAACATGTCCCAATACTTTTGTCCATATAGTGTATTTCACCTTCTATAAACGAAGTTTTTTCCACTTTAAAACTAAAACTAAAACTAGATGTTCACTAAAACACATTAAACTGATATATTGTTTCAGTGCTTAAAAAGGCTTAGTAAAAGAATAAGACATGAAGGAAACTCCCATAATGCATTGTGTGTCTCACAGTCATTTCAAAGTCTGTGCAAACTGCTACAAACACAAACTTTTTTTTTACTGAAATAAATCAAATAGACAAACATATCTGACGTATTTTTAGACATTTCTCACATAACTTCTCTTTGAGTTTATTCTCATCAAAGCATGTGTGTTTTTTGTTTAGAAAAAACTTAATTCTCATAATATTTTAACTCTTTATTGTAATATTATTAGCTTTTCTATTATTAGCTAGTTATGATGAACTAAAATCAGTTGCTGCAAACTTTTTTTTTTTTAAATGAACTAAATCAGAATTTATCTACGGAAGAGGATTAGGGCCACTGGGGGAAAAAAAAATTAAAAATGAATGTTGAATTTATTATTATTATTGTTAATGTTATTATTATTATTATTATTATTATTATTATTATTATTATTAGATTAAAGCCAGAATTCTGAGGAAAAAAGTCAGAATTCTGAGAAAAAAAAAAGTCTCAGAATTCCGACTTTAATCTCAGAATTCTGACTTTTTTTCTCAGAATAATAAAAAATATATATATATTGGACCTATTTTTGTATTTATTTATTTTTTTCAGTGGCTGTAATCCTCTTCTGTGCTTAACTTTATTATTATTACTCTTACATATCTAACACATCTTCACTTTATAAGTTTATTCTCGTAAAACGACATCTTTTTTTCTTGAAATGTGATATTTTTTCAAACTATTATTTCTTCATTTCAGAAATATCTTCCTTTTTCAAACTTCATGTTTTTTCAACTCTTTATTCATCGAATTCAGACTTTGTTCTCATAATATTAAGCCTTTTTTAATATGATTTTATTTTTGTAATTTGACGAATTTTCTCTCAAAATATCTCATATTTGTGTGATTCCAACATAAATTAAAATATCTGTAAGTTGACAATTCAAGTAAAGGATGAACATTTCAGTCATATATCAACACTATAGACTATGAGTTTTCATATAAGTCAAATAAATAAATTAAAAATGGAGCTACAGTGTTGTGCAGACATTTTATCTCTACTTTCACTTTATCTTGGTTGTTTTTCAGGGTTGAAATAAGCAGAAATAATCAATCATCTGTTTTCTTGATGATCAACTCAAACCACAAACACAGTCACATCTACAGTGTGGCTTTATCCCCAAACTGTGCAGCTTTAAATCTAAATAAGAGTAAACAAATAGATGTAATAGTCTCTTAGAAACTGTAGATTGAGGCAGAGGTTCAGACAGATCCATTAGTTAAAAAAAAAAATCAACTTATGCCTCAAAAACAGAACTGAAAGGCAGAAATAGAATAAAAATAATGAAACTTGTCTGAATATAATAACTCCACTTCAGTCCCTGTGGTGTTCTTCTGTGAAGTATAGAGGGTCACACAGCAGGAGCAACACAAATCACCCATTCAGCCACTTCCATGGTAGAGACTCTGAATAACAAAAACTTTAGAAACATTTCCTCGGAAACACTTAACAGTTTGGTTATAGAAATGACTCATACTCTCATGGTGGATGTGATGTGATGTGTTGGCCCGGTATAGCTGTGGGTTTGTGTGGAAAAGCCCCAGGCCGGGTTGGGGTTCTTTCCTTTAAGCATCAACTAGGGATGTAACGAGATGAAAATTTCATATCACGGTTATTGTGACCAAAATTATCCAGGTTATTATTTTTATTGCAGTACTGTTGAAATTGTGCTCAAAATGTTCAAAAAGTACTGATACACACACTGAAATAATTGAACCAAGTTGTATTTTGAAAAACAAAAAAAAAACAAAAAAACAAAAAATTACCATGTAAACATCATCATGTATGGCCATTTTTTGACCGTTTTCCAAATCGAGTTTGAGTTATTTTAGCTTCTTTTTCATGGATGGATGGATGGATGGATGGATGGATGGATGGATGGATGGATGGATGGATGGATGGATGGATGGATGGATAGATAGATAGATAGATAGATAGATAGATAGATAGATAGATAGATAGATAGATAGATAGATAGATAGATAGATAGATAGATAATAATAAACTTTATTTGTATAGCACCTTTCATACAGAAATTGTAGCCCAAAGTGCTTCACATTCATTGAAAAAATACAATATTAAAATACATTAAGATTTGATTATACATCAAGAAATAAAATGAAATTTGAGAGAAATACAATAAAATAAAAATAAAAACAGCGCACATTAAAATATTTGATTACAATAAAATAAAAATAAAACAGCGCACATTAAAATATTTGATTATGCATAGAATTTTTGAAGTGCAAGAAATAAGATGAAATTTGAAATAGAATAAAATAAAAAATAAAAACAGAAATACAATAAAATAAAATAAAAATAAAAACAGCTCACATTCCTGGTTCCTGAATTGTGACCCCATTTTTATCTCCTTTCAAAGGCTAATGAGAATAAAAATGTTTTTAATTTGGTTTTAAATATATTCAGTGAACTGGCTTCTCTAATGTCTTTTGGAATTGTATTCCATAACTTTGGTGCACAATAAGATAGATAGATAGATAGATAGATAGATAGATAGATAGATAGATAGATAGATAGATAGATAGATAGATAGATAGATAGATAGATAGATAGATAGATAGATAGATAGATAGATAGATAGATAGATAGATAGATATTGCAAACTGGCATGTGCGCCTGGAAATGAACAGTACCATGACTTTTCAAAGTGTGGTCATCAAACACGGTTATCATATCATATCATGATAATCCAAATTTTAACGGTAATACTAACCGTCTGGAATCTTACCACGGTTTTTCATTATACCGGTAATCGTTACAACCCTTGCGTCAACTTTACCGTCCGTCGATCAGATGGAAGATTCCGGTGTCGTATAGAATTCTGACCTCATGGACATCTGACTCCGGGGTCGCTTTTCTAGTCTGGAAACCTGACCCACCCCATAAAATTTTGACATCTTATAAGAAGTTTTACTGTATGTTAATAAAAATGTTGTAATATTTCTATATCATAATACGCTTAAATATGTGTATAATTTGAAATTTTCACCAGAAACTACTAAACTAATTCATTCATAGGGCCATTGAAGTAAATAAACGGTGTTCATTTTAGAGGTGACATGAAATCTACCATGAATTATGAAAAAAATTGGGAAAAAACAGGTTTTCTGTATTTTCTAATATGTATGTTACTATAGTAATATTTCTAACAAACACTATGTAACACTGAATTAGAATTTAACCCTTTGCCTATTTCTATGTTTTATTATGTTTTTTTGTGCTTGTCATAACATGTTTGTGTTTATATACAGTACCAGTCAAAAGTTTGGACTCACCTGGTTTTTCTTTATTTTCAGGACTGTTTACATTGTAGATTCTCACTGAAGGCATCAAAATTATGAATGAACACATATGGAATTATGTAGTTAAAAAAAGTGTGACATAACTCAAAGCATGTTTTATATTTTAGATTCGTCAAAATGGACACATTTTGCTTTTATTACTGCTTTTGCACATTCTTGGCATTCTCTCGATGAGCTTCAGGAGGTAGTCACCTGAAATGTTTTCCAAAAGTCTTGAAGGAGCTCCCAGTGATGCTGAGCACTTGTTGGCCATCTGTGGTCTAATCTGTGGTCTATCTCATGTCATTTAAATGAGAAGGGGAGTCCAAACTTTTGACTGGACCTTAAATAAAGTATTTTTTTGTTTTTTTTTTTTACAAATTTGGTAATTTATTGGGGGTGGGTCACTTTTCCATAAGGGGTGTGTGTGTCAGAATTCTCTAATAGAAAACTCACCCATGGGTCACTTTTCCATGGGGTCACCTTTCTATATGATACCGGAATATCAGTGTTTATAAATGACCCAAACGGACAAATGTTAGGACTATATTGGTGTTGGTAATTCCTTTTCAAAATTGTTGAAGATCTTCGTCTTTCCTCATTAATGTCAGTCTTGTAGTGTCACTGGAAAGGCCTCTGGTGAACGAATTCCTCCCCCCTGGTGGATTATCTGTGTATTGCATGTATCCAATTGTACACATCAGGTTTTTCAAGAAAAAAAAAATATCACACCGATCATGCAGAGGGCTTCAAAACTCATGTATCAAATATGATACGTTTGGCGTTATAGGGTTAAAACCAGCCTTTCAGACGTGCTAAATATAGGCGCAAAACCCACCACCACAATCAGTTTTAGGTAAATCACATTCTGCATTCGAAATAAATATTTGCATCTACTCCTCCCAATAATTTTGCGTGTTCTTGCAGAAACGCCCATATTGCATATTCATCAAGGCAAACACTCTAAAGCAGTTGTTCTTAACCTTGTTGGAGGTACTGAACCCCACCAGTTTCATATGCGCATTCACCGAACCCTTCTACTGAGCGCACCAAATTCCATCTCGCTCCGAGCTTTCCGAACTACGCAATTTTGACATTAAAAAAAAAGATAATTGCATGTAGTGTATCAAAAAAAAGTTCTAGTTATACTCCTTCAGTATTTTTGTGATTGTTGTTTTATTACAGCACTAGCTCGGCTTTAGCGTAATACGATTTCTCCATCCGCGATGGTGCGTTGGTCATCACATGATTGTAACTGACCAGTGCGGTGACCGAAAAATGTAAACAAATGCTACACATGGCTGCCTCCGTGGTTAAAAGGAAGTAGCAAAAGTCATAACAACGATGTGGAAAATACTCAAATAATTCATCATCAGACGAGTGGAAGAGATTATAAACCCTTCCGGATGTGTTGTAGTGCTATAAGCAACAACAATACACCGCGTATACTGGATGTCAATCAGAGAAAGAGTCTCCGAAGCCGTTTGTTTACATACATGGACCTAGCCCGACACACACACCTGACTAATGAGTCGAGTGTGTGTCTTGACCTCCGCCGAACCCCTGAGACTGACTCACCGAACCCCTAGGGTTCGATCGAACCCAGGTTAAGAACCACTGCTCTAAAGCTTTTGCGCAAACTATTTTACCCATCTGAGAGACACAACTCTTGGTGCGTCCTGTTAGTAGATCAGCTTCTACGTGTTTTTGCATTCGCAGTCAAGTTTGCGCGTGTTTTTACACGTGCAAACCTTCAGTAAATCCAGTCCTATGAGTTGTGACTCTGCAGAGAAAGTCTTTTTTTTATTTCTGCTGAGCCTTTTTCTCCTCTATCAGATGATCTTGATAAGAGATCAAGATCGAGTTCAGCTACAAAAACTCCATTTCCTTACTCCTCTACAGACATTAAGCCATTTCCTTTTGCTCAGGGAGGGAAAAGAAATCCTCCGAAAACAAAATAAACCCTCCTCAGATTTCGTGTCGGCGTGGCCTTGCATTACTCTTACCTTTTCCACTTGGCTGACTACCTCTCCAGATGCTATCGATGAGCAGGTGATTTTGGTGCAGCCCATAAGTTCTGCATTGCAGAGGTGTAGTGTGAATCATTAAACACAGATTGGACTGTTGGTATCTTCACACTGAGTTTAGATTAAATGCACAGCAGTGGCTCAGACATAGAGACGGGACCTTGACTGCTGACCGTAGAGGTTATTATTTAGTTCAGATTTGGATTAAACAGAAGGATTCGATTGATAACACTGGTCAACAACACATTTTTTGTTTAAGTTTTTTGAGCTGATTTAGGATAATTTTGGTGTGCTGAATCCAAAAATCACATTAATTTTGCTCAATCAGGTCAACTTTCTCAACTATGCTACATATTGGCTTTTTAACATTTTTGCTTACATTTATGGGCATTTTCACATCATATGATACAAAATTCTTTCATATTTCTTGCAATAAACAAGTTCTGAAGATTTTACTTTTGCCAATTTATGATTAATGTTTTTTTTTAATATTACAGGTGAATGAAATGGCTTCGACTAGAAGATGTTGCAAAAATAAGCCTGACGTATTCTGCTACATCTGCAGTGAATACACCGTTGTACCTAACAGGAATCCTGTTAGAAAATGATTTTTTTTTCTCTTAAAACCTATTTTGGGTGAGAACTACAGGGTGGGGAAGCAAAATTTACAATATTTTGAGGCAGGGATTGAAAGACAGTGTATGACCAATTAGTTTATTGAAAGTCATGAGAATTTATTTGCCACAAGAAAATTGACATAATAGAAAATGTTTTTATTCTATGTGTCCTCCTTCTTTCTCAATAACTGCCTTCACACGCTTCCTGAAACTTGTGCAAGTGTTCCTCAAATATTCGGGTGACAACTTCTCCCATTCTTCTTTAATAGTATCTTCCAGACTTTCTCATAATAGTTTTGCTCATAGTCATTCTCTTCTTTCCATTATAAACAGTCTTTATGGACACTCCAACTATTTTTGAAATCTCCTTTGGTGTGACGAGTGCATTCAGCAAATCACACACTCTTTGATGTTTGCTTTCCTGATTACTCATATGGGCAAACGTTTCTGAAAAGGTATGGATAATAGTGTTAGGTATGATTATGACATCAATATAAGTTTCGTTTCAAAACAATTGACGTAGTGCCTGCTGAGAAAAAACAACTAAATGTTCATTGTAAATTTTGCTTCCCCACCCTGTATATAAATAATCAACTGATAAAGTCACAAAAATGTAATCAATTTTGTGAGAAGATCAAATTTTTCAAAATCAAATCAGCAAAAAAACCTGACCTGACTGAGAAAAACAGATGTCATTTTTGGATTTAGCGGTGCAAAATGTTCCTAATTCTGTTGAAAAAACCTGGACAACTTGCAAAAAACATTTTTTTGTAACCCAGTGTAATGTGTCTGTTTGTAATTAAATACATGCAAACCAAGCCTTTCTTGCTCTTTTAACCCATAAAGACCCAAACGTGCACTGGTGACCAAAAGCATCTAGTAAAAAAAAAAATCTTGAATTAACAACTTAAATTTTTTGTCTTTGTTTTAGTGCAAAAAATAACATTGAATTATGAAAATATTTACATTTACAACGATCCTGTAACACTAAAATGTGAATAACCTGAACAAATATGAACAACCTGAAATGTCTAAAGAAAATTAAGCACAATTTGAACTATTTTTCCGCCTGTTCCTCAGTGTTTAGTGTCTTTGTAGATCTGATCCATAATGCACATGGAGAAATGATAAGTTGAGGAAAAATACTGTTAAAATTGCTCTAAATTTTCTTACATTTTTAAATTTAAATTTCATTTTTTTCTTTTTTTCTTTTTTTTTGATAGTTTATAAAAGTAAGTATTTTCATAATTTAATGTTGTTGTTTTTTTACACTAAAACAAAGACAAAAATTTGGAGTTGTCATTATTTATAGGTTATTATGTTATTATTTTTCTGGTCCGGCCCATTTCATTTCAAATTTATCTGAATGTGGCCCCTGAACTAAAATGAGTTTGACACCCCTGTTCTATCCTATATCAACATTGACAAAGACGAAAACTAAGTTTAACTAACTTTTATACGTTTTAGTTAGTTTACTAAGCACACAATACATTTTCAGTAAGTTACAATTTTTTTTCTTTTAATTATAGTTTTCATTTATTTCAGTTAACAAAAATGTTTTTTCAATTTTAGTTTTCGTCATTCTGTTTGTTTTTGTTAACGATAATAACCTCGGTCTGCCCCGGGACAACTGTGGATACATACGTAGTTTACCACCACCAGAGTGAGAATGAAAAATAGATCAATAACACTGGGTTACAAAAAAATGTTTTTTGCAAGTTGTCTAGGTTTTTTCAACTGAATTAGGACCATTTTGCACCGCTAAATCCAAAAAGGACATCTGTTTTTCTCTATCAGGTCAGGTTTTTTTGCTAATTTGATTTTGAAAAATTTGATCTTCTCGCAAAATTGATTACATTTTTGTGACTTTATCAGTTGATTTTTTATCTAGTTCTCACCCAAAATAGGTTTTAAGAGAAAAAAAATCAATTTCTAACAGGATGTATTTATTATTTATGATGTATTCACCGCAGATGTAGCAGAATACGTCAGGATTATTTTTGCAAGATCTTCTAGTCGAAGCCATTTCATTCACCTGTAATATTAAAAAAAACATTAATCATAAATTGGCAAAAGTAAAATCTTCAGAACTCGTTTATTGCAAGAAATATGAAAGAATTTTGTATCATATGATGTGAAAATGCCCATAAATGTAAGCAAAAATGTTAAAAAGCCAATATGTAGCATAGTTGAGAAAGTTGACCTGATTGAGCAAAATTAATGTGATTTTTGGATTCAGCACACCAAAATTATCCTAAATCAGCTCAAAAAATGTAAACAATAAATTTGTTGTTGACCAGTGTAATGTAAAGTGCATGTAAATGCCATGTTTGTAATGTAAACAAACCTTTTTTTATGGATGCAAAAAACACAAAAAAAAAATTTTTTTTTCAATATATTACATAAAAAGTGGATCACATATTTGATTTTTGCAGCCAGGCATATGTCAATGATTAACTCCAACATTGGTTAATTTGTAGGATTATTTTTGGCGCTAGGTCAAATGTTCAAAAATACTAGCATCTGTCACCAAGTGTGCGTAAAATGCACACCTATGAATTAAACTATTAAATATTATATATTGATTTATTTTTCTGCTCTAATTTGATTTTATTTTTGTAAATCAAGGTCAGCCCTAATCATACAGATCAAATAACACTGGGTTACAAAAAAATGTTTTTTGCAAGTTGTCTAGGTTTTTTCAACTGAATTAGAATCTGACATCTGTTTTTCTCAATCAGGTCAGGTTTTTTTTGCTAATTTGATTTTGAAAAATTTGATCTTCTCACAAAATATAATAATTACTACCAATATAAGATTGGTAAGCACACCTTATGAAACTTGTGACTTGATTCCTGTTAGGTACAATGGTGTATTCACCGCAGATGGAGCAGAATACGTCAGGCTTATTTTTGCAAGATCTTCTAGTCGAAGCCATTTCATTCACCTGTAATATTAAAAAAAACATTAATCATAAATTGGCAAAAGTAAAATCTTCAGAACTCGTTTATTGCAAGAAATATGAAAGAATTTTGTATCATATGATGTGAAAATGCCCATAAATGTAAGCAAAAATGTTAAAAAGCCAATATGTAGCATAGTTCAGAAAGTTGACCTGATTGAGCAAAATTAATATGATTTTTGGATTCAGCACACCAAAATTATCCTAAATCAGCTCAAAAAACGTAAACAATAAATTTGTTGTTGACCAGTGTAATGTAAAGTGCTTTGGGTGCCTTGAAAAGCGCTACAGAAATCTAATCCATTCTTATTATTTTTATTATGTATTGATAGGATTAGTGGATCAACAGGTATTAAACAGTTTATATCAGTAGATGGTTTTGGTCGGTGGTGGATGTTTAGGTCTTTATGGGTTAACATTTACTCTTGGACATGATGAGACATGGGTGTTGAGGGACATTTCGAGCTGATTATCTGTTTCGCTCAAGTATGATTCATTCTCTGCTTCTGTGAGTAATATTCTCCTACACAGTTTTTTTTTTTTGTCATGATAAAATGACAAATAACAAAATCCACTTGATAAGGAGACACTGAAAGTCTGAAAAAAGTTAATCATTCTGCTGTAGTTTTCACCACCACCACCACTCCTAAATTGTGCTTCTTTTGTTGCCAGGCAACAAATGCTGCTCCAGTGAATATGCTGAGTGTCCACTGTTATTTCTCGGCAATAAAATTCAGCTCCACTAAGTAAAAAAATGAAACCGGTGAAGCTTAAGAACCGGTGTGTACGGACCTCAGCGCTGGAACTAGTTGCATGAGTTTCCTTGAATCAGATGAGTTTGTGTGGACGCAGACGGAGCAGCACAAAGGAGACCAGCTGATCCCACTGTCTGGATTCATATGCTAATCCAACGCCCCGGTACGCCCACTAATGGCTGATCCACAGACACTGGGCCTGATCCAGTCCACTAACCACAGGACACATTTAGCAGCAAGAGGGAGATGCACTATATGGACAAAAGGATGTGGACACGTTGGATTCAGGTGTTTGTTTTCTAACAGGGGTCTGGGATACAAAACAATAATGTCATAATAGTTTTATATTGGAATAAATATCATTGCACTGGTTCGTTTGGTTTAAATTGTTTAAAAATTCGCTTCCAAAAATGCCTCAGAGGTGATTTTTTTTTTTACTTCATTTCTCTCCACATTAATTTTGTTTTTTGTTTAGTTTTTTCCATGACTGTGATTGTAAATGTTTTCCCTCTAAATGTTTAAAGATATTTTTTCTGCTCTGACTGTAAATAGTAATTTTCTACCACAACTAACCATCTACTTTCTTCACATCTCACTTTGAAAGAAAAATCTCCCATTAAATTTTAAGGAAATAGTGATGTTTTTTTTTTTTTTTATCTCCAATTATCATGAACAGGACATTTTACAGCTGTAGACATGATGTGTCCCAATACTTTTGTCCATATAGTTTATAAACATCAACATTTCCTTAAGGTTTAATGGGAGATAATTATTCCCATTAAACTATATATAAATACACACAACATTTTTCAAAAAATATTATTAATGCTTTATTATTAACCTCTACGAGTACTTTGTAATATGTAGTTGCCTGTTTTTCACTTCAATTTTTATAGCTATTGTTATTACGATTTTCTTTCTTTTTATTTTGTAATATTTCTTATATGCGTGTACATTTGGTGGAACTTTAATTCCCTGAGGGCTCTGCCCAATGGATCAATAAAGTTCAGTCTAATCTAATCCAATCTAATCTAATCTAATCTAATCTAAAATAATCTAATCTAAACTCATCTACAGTACACTCATCTAATCTAAACCAATCCAAACTCATCTAATCTAAACTAATCTACACTAACCTAATCTAAAGTAATCTAAACTAATCTACACTAATCTAATCTTAACTAATCTAATCTAAACTCATCTAATCTAAACTAATCTAGTCTAATGTAATCTAAACTAAACTATTCTAAACTACTCCAATCTAAACTCAACTAATCTAAACCAATCCAAATTTATCTAATCTAATCTAAACTAATCTAAACTAATTTTATCTCATCTAAAATAATCTAATCTAATGTAATGTAATCTAAACTAACCAAATGTAATATAATGTAATCTAATCTGAACTAATCTAAACTAATCTAATCCAAACTAATCTAATCTGAACTAATCTAATCTAATCTAATCTGAACTAATCTAACCTAATCTAATTTGAACTATTCTAATCTAATCTAAACTAATCTAATATGAACTAATCTAATATAATCTAAACTAATCTAATCTGATCTAATCTAATTTAAACTAATCTAATCTGAACTAATCTAATCTAAACTAATCTAATTTGAAGTAATCTAAACTAATCGAATCTATTGTTTGACATCATTGGCCAAAAAAGGAAAAAAAATCCCTCTTTCTGTCATCGGTATAAAAAGTCTGTATTTAATTGTCTTGGTGATATATTTTAGGTCACAGTATTAACCTGTTTAATTTGCTTTTAATGAATGTAATCGTTTATGTGGATTATTCCCCACTGGACACACTTTTATCTGCAGGACATAATTCTGGTGAATGTAAACGCTGTGCATCATCAACGCGCCTCAGAATTTCAATGATCAGAAACATCCAACAGACTTTTCTGACGCCTGACACATTTCATCATTCGCAAACATCGAGCAACGGCGGCGATTATTAGCCCCCTGGTGTGTGTGATATGTGTCAATCTATATATGTGTGTGTGTGTGTGTGTGTGTGTCCTCCTCTGTGACTAATATATCATATGCTTCAGCAGGGTCGTCTATAAATAACAACATGATGTTCATTTACTGAGTGGGAGGGGGGACTTGTGTCTGTGCAGATGGATGAGTCGCTTCAGTGTGTGTGTGTGTGTGTGTGTGTGTGTGTGTGTGTGTGTAAGTGTGTGTGTGCGCATGCATGCGTGTGTGTGTAAGTGTGTGTTGTTTCCTCTCTCCTGTGGCGGGCAGTCAGAACAGAAGTTTAGTTTGAGACTTCAGTACAAGCCTCAGGATTTGGCCCACACTGTAAAAAATCTAAATCTTACCAAGTGTATTTTTCTTATTTCAACTCAAAATATGTCATCATACTTTTTTTTGCTTCAATTAAGCAAAAAAAAAAAAAAAAAAAAAAAATCTTGAATTAAGTAGAAAAAAAATCTTGAATTAAACAAAAAAAATCTTGAATTAAGCAAAAAAAAAAAAAAGTTGAGTTAAGCAAAAAAAAAATCTTGAATGTAGAAACAAAACTTGAATTAAGCAAAAAAAATCTTGAATTGAGCAAAACAATCTCAAATTAAGCAAAAACAATCTCGAATTAAGCAAAAAAAATCTTGAATTAAGCAAAAAAAAAAAAATTTAAAAAATCTTGAATTAGGAAAAAAAAAAATCTTAAATTAAACAAAAGAAAATCTTGAACTAAGTGAAAAAAATCTTGAATTAAGCAGAAAAAAAAAATCTTGAATTTAGCAAAAAAATCTTGAATTAAGATTAAAAAAATCTTGAATTAAGCAAAAAATAAATAAATCTTGAGTTAAGCAAAAAAAAACTGAATTTATCAAAAAAATCTTGAATTAAGCAAAAGATCTTGAATTGAGCAAAACAATCTTGAATTAAGCAAAAAAAAAAAAATCTTGAATTATGCACAAAAAAATCTTAAACAAAATAAAATCTTGAACTGTGCAAACGAAAATCTTGAATTAAGCAAAAAAAATCTTGAATTAAGCAACAGACAAATTTTGAATTAAGCAAAAAAAAAAAAAAAAAAATCTTTAAGCAAAAAATTCTTGAATTAACCTCCTAAGACCCAGTAAATGTCAGCAAAGTAAAAGCTTTTTTTGTTTTTCTATTAAATAAATACCTATATTGGAAACATCATGATGCAACAGTTTTTTCAGATGCAGTTTTTTACATTTTTATGGAATGTCCTTTGTGGTGGACAGTTTTCTTTTCCTTTTTTTTGGTATAAAGATGTGAAACTCTTGTCCACAAATATGGATAGACAACCTATAGCTGGGTTTTAGAAGGTTAAGCAAAAAAAAAAAAAAAAAAATCTTGAATTAAGCAAAACAAAATCTGCCAGTTGAACAACTAAGCATTATATAAGTTCTTACATCTCACTGAAAAGTTCCTCTTCAGGTGATTACGTCTTATTTTAAGTGTGATGACATATTTTAAGTAGAAATGAGAAAAATACACTTGGTAAGATTTAGATTTTTGCAGTGCGCACATGCTCAGTAGCTGCTCAGTAGTTGCCCGAGGCTACGCTAACACTTGGGTCGTGGTCCACGGCAGCTGTTTTCTCCTCTGACTTGTGGCTGATCGGTGTTTACCACATGCAGGATGGGCCGGGGTCGAAGGTCACATCACCTCAGGTAGTAATAACAACAGAGCTGTACGGCTTTGACAGCCCCAATGTGGGATTAGAGCGGAGACGTGCAGAAGGAGCTGGGAAAACTGGAGCGGATTCCACACCTCCCAGAGCCCCGAGCACAACAACTGAACCAACAATTAGAGACGTTAGTGTCCGAACGTCCTCTGCAGCTCCGAGGTTAGAGGCTGATACCAACTGGCTGGGAACATGAGAACGGAAACCTGTGAAGACACTGGAACCCACAAAGACCCAGAGGAACTTCTGTGTCAGCTCCTACAGGGTGGGGAAGCAAAATTTACAATATTTTGAGGCAGGGATTGAAAGACAGTGTATGACCAATTAGTTTATTGAAAGTCATGAGAATTTATTTGCCACAAGAAAATTGACACAACAGAAAATGTTTTTATTCTATGTGTCCTCCTTCTTTCTCAATAACTGCCTTCACACGCTTCCTGAAACTTGCGCAAGTGTTCCTCAAATATTCGGGTGACAACTTCTCCTATTCTTCTTTAATAGTATCTTCCAGACTTTCTGGTAATAGTTTTGCTCATAGTCATTCTCTTCTTTCCATTATAAACAGTCTTTATGGACACTCCAACTATTTTTGAAATCTCCTTTGGTGTGACGAGTGCATTCAGCAGATCACACACTCTTTGACGTTTGCTTTCCTGATTACTCATATGGGCAAAAGTTTCTGAAAAGGTATGGATAATAGTGTTAGGTATGATTATGACATCAATATATGTTTGGTTTCAAAACAACTGACGTAGTGCCTGCTGAGAAAAAACAACGATAATCGATAAAACGATAATCTGAGAGAACGCGCCATTGGTATGCTTGATGCTGGTTTAACGGCTCGCAACGTTGCCAGACGTCCGCAAGTGCACGAGTCCACCATCAGTAGGCTGAGGACACGATTCCGTAACACAGGGACCACTTGGTACAGACCAAGATCCGGAAGACCACGTGTGACCACCCGTAATCAGGATCGCCATATTCGCTTGGCCCATCTCCGTGACTGTCAACTCAGTGCTACAAGGACAGCAAGAGAGACCCACTGTAAATTTCACAGCTGGATATAAATATCTCATATGAAACCAATATTCATAATAAAACTCCCATATAAACCAATACCGAAACATACTTGCGTTTCTTTTGTTGTTCAGTATATATAAGTATGTGTACTTTTTCCACTGTGAATCATACATAACGTTCCATTTAGTAGTAGATATTGTTCTTTCATGTTAGAAAAAAAAAAGAGTTTGTTAATTTGACAAATTGAGTCAAACAGACCTGTACATCTGCTTCAGTTTCATCGTCATTTGTTGCTGTTCTTATCTTGGCTCCTGCTCAGACACAACTTTAATTAGATCGCTTCTTTTTCTTTACTTGGAAAATACAACATTCTGTTTGAATTTGTGGAGAGAAAAAAAAAAAAAAAAAAAAAATCTTGAGTAAATTCTCCTACAGTTTAAAAACGTGTGCTCGGATTTTTGTACATCCGTAAATATTTGTGTGTAATTGAATTAATAGTCCAACACTTTGGAGAGGAAAATGTGGTTTCTTGCTGTTTTTTGGCCTCTTTTCTTGGCTGTTGGGGAAACACCACAGGACTCCAGGGACTTCTTTCACTGCCAAGTAATAATCCAAAACTTGTTTTTACAATATCTGCAGTTTTTAGGCTTTAAACAACTAAAGATATAATCATAATTTTGCAAAATGGTGCTGGTAGTTGGATTCCTGTGCCTGTGGACAGACCCAGGCTGGATATTTCTACTTGTGCTTTGCTATGCTAATCTTACCAGCTGTTAGTTTTATCCCACAGAAATGAAAGCAGAGCCCATTTTCCCATTTAAGTCTCACAAAGAAACGCATATCTACGCACATCAGCGAAAATATGTGCACGGTCAGCACTGATCAAAAGTAATGTTAGTAAAAAAAAAAAAAAAAAAAAAAACACAACAGATTCGCATATTGTACTTCGGAGGTGGAATTAACTCGTCCGTTTCTCACTTTCTCTTTCATCTGTTTGATTGAGGTTGAATCACATTTGATTGACAGTGACGTCTCCATGGTAACATAAGCACCCGTCATCACATTCTGAGTCACAGTGTGTTGTTGAATTAGAATGTGTGCGCTGAGGATAACTGCGGCTTTGTTGAGACGACAGCCCGATCGCATTTCTTCCTCTAATCAGATTTAATGAAGGACTGTCAACACTTTGATTTCCGAGTGATCATATTGGATTTGTGTGATGTCATCAACCGTTCGGCGTCGGTAGATATCGGTAACTACACTCAAAAAAATGATTCTTGGCTCTAATAAACATGAAGTAATATTTTAAAGTAAAATGTAACTGAAATATCTGAAATTTAAAGTTTATTTATCCGAAAAAGTCAAACATAATGTGAATATGCTTAGTATAAAGTGAATCTAAACAAATAAAGTAAACTTTATTTACTAGATCACATAAAAAGGCTGAGCGTCACAGTCAAACACAGTTTATGTAAAAGTTTGCATTAACTAAAGCAAATCTGACTGAAGGTATTTAATTTATTCATATTGACTCAATATGATAGAAAAAACATTGTATTAAATGCAACTCTTTACATTAAACTTATGTAATAAAATTACATGGAAAATTTACATGTAATTAAAATACATAAAGTCAACATTTTTGGCTTAATTATTTTTTTGAGTGTACGCGGAATTTAAAGGGGTCATGTTTTGCTAAATCCACTTTTATTAGTCTTTGGTTCAGCCATCTGTTTTTTTTCAGTGTATTCAATACCGAGAAAACAGTCTGGAATTGAGCCGATTGCTGTGAAATATGCACATTCTATTCTATACCGACCAATCGCAAGTCTGGGGGGCGGGTGTTTCGCAATGCGACATATGCACCGACTTCTTTTTGTCGTGAGTCAAAGTCAGTTCCAAGTCCGCGAATCTCTTTCCAACTGTTGTCGGTTGTTTGCTTGATTCAAAAATAAGGATTGAATTACAGATTACACCCTGTATTCTTAAAGGAGTGATATTTCGCTTTTTAACCCTTTCAAGCATGAATTATGAGAGCCTTAATCAAGACTTTTTTTCTGGAGTGTTTTTATTCCTCTTTAGGCATGAAAAAAACCCAAAAAAAACAATGGAATTAATTTTTTTTATTAACCTATTTTTCATGGAATTACAAAAAAGTCCACTCAGCTGGACAACATGCGTTTAATTTCAGAAGCAAAGAAACATGTATTTACTGATACACTGATATATATATACACTGATACACACAAGGTTATTATCATTAACGAAAACTAACGAAATGACGAAAACTAGAATCGAAAAAACATTTGCGTTAACTGAAATAAATAAAAACTATAATTCAAAGAAAAAATGACAACTAACTGAAACTGTTATGTGTGTTTACAAAACTAACTAAAACGGATAAAAATTATGGATAAAATTCCCTTAGTTTTCGTCTTTGTCAATGTTGGATTGATATGAAATCAATTTATTTCCCTCAAGCAATTTTAGCTAGTGGCACCATATGATATTTAACGGTCTGTCACTTCTCGTCACTTGTGGTTTAGAGTCGTCTTCTTGTCCCCACTCTACCTGGAAACATAAGGACTAAAGTTCGTAGAAAGCAACAGTCCTGTCTGGGATTTATTTGAATATGACGGAGAAGAGAAAAGATATAAAACAAACTAAAACTAAGCATTTAGAAAATAACAAAAACTAATAAAAACTATCAAACCTGCTCTAAAAACTAATTAAAACTAACTGAATTAGAGAAAAAAAAAAGTCAAAACTAAATAAAACTAAACTATAACAAAAAATCCAAAACTATTATAACCTTGATACACTGTGTGAAAACTATGACATAAAAACATTTTTAATGCTGCTAATCTGATGTTTTCTCACATTTTAACATACCTTCATGGGGATAACATGCAAAAAAAACAAACAAACAAGCAACTTTTGTTTAAAAAAACAAACAAAACAAAACTGTTTATTTCAGTCTAGTAACAATTAGCTTTTTTTTTTTCCACACTCAAACATGTTATGCAGATCAGGTTTATCTAGAACAGTAAAGTTACAGTAATGGTATGAATTGCAGTGTATGGGATGATGCACAAAATAACAAATCCATGAATATACAAGAAAACCCCTTTCATCAGCTGTCCACTGTAGTGACCTCTATGCATGAAAGGGTTAAAAAAAAAATGGAATTATGCATTTTCCAACATTTCCCTGTGGTCTCCATAAACTGTAAATGCTCTGCTTGGGTCTGAATTCTTCATTCATTCAACTCCACAGGTCCATCTTCAACCCTATTTCTGAGTAATGACACCAGAAAGGTGGTTTGGAGCGCTGGCCCTTTAAATGCACATAAGCCACTTCAGGCCCCACCCCCTCCAAGTTGTTGGTTGTGCTGCTCTGTCCCATTCAACCAACAACTGAACATTTTAGGTAATCGGCTCCGAGTTTGGGCATATTTTCAGTATGGGCTACAACCAACAATTATGTCGTACTCATAGAAAATGTTCGTTGAAAGTCTTGACCTTATATGTGCAAATGTCGTGACGTAGCTAGTTGTAGACGTAACAAATTAAGAAGGAATTAAAACAGGTTGTAGAAATCCACTTGATTTTTGCCCAAATGAATATAAAGATAGCTTTGCAGAACCTTGAGGGTTCAAATTCAAACTTTATGAACTATTTGGGTCCAAATACACAAATAAATGAACCAAAGACTAATAAAAGTGGGTTTAGAGAAATACGAGCCCTTTAAATCAGCATGAACAGGACATGTTACAGCTGTAGACATGATGTGTCCCAATACTTCTGTCCATATTGTGTATCTACCATGAAGGCGTTTTCACACTTATTGCAAAAATACTAAATTAGCATCTGTTGTTGTTGCCTGTACACGTATGTGAAGTTTGTGTTTGTTCGTGTGTGTGCAGGATATTGGTCAGTTCTTAAATGGGGATGTAACGATTACTGGTATAACGATAAACGGTGGTAAAATTGCAGACAGTTAGTACTGTATTACCGTTTAAATTCTAATTATCATGATAACCGTGTTTGATTACTACACTTTTATGGGAAAAACCTATGTAAAGTTATGCTTTTATGTCAAATATTTGAGTATAGTTTTAATTTATTACAATTTTGATTTTCTAAACCTAATATTTGGAACCAATATTCGCTTTTAAAGTCTTTCAAAAGGTTTGTTAAGCATCTTTGTGTTATCCATCCATCCATTCTCTTCGGCTTTATCCGGGGCCAGGTCGCGGGGGTAACAGTCTAAGCAGGGATGCCCAGACTTCCCTCTCCCCAGACTCCTCCTCCAGCTCTTCTGGGGGGACCCCAAGGCGTTCCCAGGCCAGCCGAGAGACATAGTCTCTCCAACGTGTCCTGGGTCTTCCCCGAGGTCTCCTCCCGGCGGTACATGCCCGGAACACCTCCCCAGGGAGGCGTCCAGGAGGCATCCGAAACAGATGCCCGAGCCACCTCAGCTGGCCCCTCTCGATGTGGAGGAGCAGCGGCTCTACTCCGAGCTCCTCCCTGGTGGCTGAGCTCCTCACCCTATCCCTAAGGGTGCATCCAGCCACCCTGTGGAGGAAACTCATTTCGACCGCTTGTATCCGGGATCTTGTCCTTTCGGTCATGACCCAAAGCTCATGACCATAGGTGAGGGTAGGAACGTAGACTGACCGGTAAATCGAGAGCTTCGCCTCTCGGCTCAGCTCCTTCTTCACCACAACAGACCGGTACAGCGACTGCATCACTGCAGACGCTGCACCGATCCGTCTGTCAATCTCACACTCCATCCTTCCCTCACTCGTGAACAAGACCCCAAGATACTTAAACTCCTCCACTTGGGGCAAAGACTCTCCACCGACCCGGAGAGGGCAAACCACCTTTTTCCGGTCGAGAACCATGGCCTCAGATTTGGAGGTGCTGATCCTCATCCCGCTCACTTCACACTCGGCTGCAAACCGCTCCAGGGCACGCTGAAGGTCCAGGTTTGATGAGGCCAACAGGACAACGTCA
This sequence comes from Sphaeramia orbicularis, assembly GCF_902148855.1. Taxonomy (NCBI): domain Eukaryota; kingdom Metazoa; phylum Chordata; class Actinopteri; order Kurtiformes; family Apogonidae; genus Sphaeramia; species Sphaeramia orbicularis. The sequence goes on along the minus strand of NC_043963.1, from coordinate 10,753,813 downwards.
TCTGCGAAAAGCAGAGATGAAATCCTGTGGTCCCCAAACCGGACCCCCTCCGGCCCCTGGCTGCGCCTAGAAATTCTGTCCATAAAAATTATAAACAGAACCAGTGACAAAGGGCAGCCCTGCCGGAGTCCAACATGCACCTGGAACAGGTCTGACTTACTGCCGGTAATGCGAACCAGGCTCCTGCTGCGGTCATAGAGGGACCAGACTGCCCTTAGCAAAGGGCCCCGGACCCCATACTCCTGAAGCACCCCCCCAGGATACCACAAGGGACACGGTCGAACGCCTTCTCCAAATCCACAAACACATGTGGACTGGTTGGGCGAGCTCTTTGTTATTTATGCAATAAATTATATTCATTTTTCAAATTGGATTTTATTTATTTATTTTTTTTGTGTGTGTTTTCTGGCTTTTCTTGTTTTTATAGTAGGTTAAAATGAAAAAAATAATAGGCAGATGATATAGATGAAGTTGTGTTGAAAAAAAGATATCAAACATGGGTATAGTAGACATTTCTTCATATAGTATATAAAGGCAAAATCAAAAGTACTGAAAAATGGCCAAAATAGGCTCAGACCCCTAAGGCTTAATACTTGAATGTTTTTTTTTTATTTGTTTTTTTGTTTTTTTCAAAATACAACTTGGTTAAATTATTTCAGGTTGTGTATTAGTACTTTTTGAACTTTCTGAGCACAATTTCAACAATACCGCGATAATAATGATAACCCTGATAATTTTGGTCACAATAACCGTGATATGAAATTTTCATATTGTTACATCCCTGTTCTTAAAGTGTGCTGCAATAGGTACGTATTAGTGCCTCTGGTAGGACATTACACTCAGTGGAGGAAAAACGTAAGACCTGCTATCTGGTAATTAGAAGATCTGGATCTCATAATAGAGGTCCAAATACACAAATAAAGGTACGAAAGACTAATAAAAGTGGGTTTAGATAAATATGAGCCCTTTAAATCAGCATGAACAGGACATCTTACAGCTGTAGACATGTTGTGTCCCAATACTTGTTGTTGTACTTGTCTGTTATTGTTGCTTGTAAATGTATGTGAAGTTTGTGTTTGTTTGTGTGTGTGCAGGATATTGGTCAGTTCTTAAATAGGGATGTAACGATTACCGGTATAACGATAAATCGCGGTAAAATTGCAGACGGTTAGTATTACCGTTTAAATTCTAATTATCACGATAACCGTGTTTGATTACTGCACTTTTAGGGGAAAAAACCCTATGTAAAGATCTGCTTTTATGTCAAATATTTGAGTATAATTTTAATTTATTACAATTTTGATTTTCTATACCTAATATTTGGAACCAATATTCACTTTTAAAGTCTTTGAAAAGGTTTGTTAAGCATCTGTGTGTTATTTATGTAAGAAATTATATACATTTTTCAAATCAGATTTTATATATTTTTTTTGTGTTTTCTGGCCTTTTATGTTTTTATAGTAGGTTAAAATTAAAAAAAAAAAAAAAAAAAAAAATAGGCAGATGAGATAGATGAAGTCGTGCTGAAAAAAAAAGATATCAAACATGGGTATAATAAACCTTTGTTTATATAGTATATAAAGGCAAAATCAAAATTACTAAAAAACGGATAAAATAGGCTCAGACCACTAAGGGTTAACACTTGAATGTTTCTGCCAACAGAAAGTACATTGTGCCGATTATTTTATTTGTTTGTTTTTTTTTTTAAAAATACAACTTGGTTAAATTATTTCAGGTTGTGTATTAGTACTTTTTGAACATTCTGAGCACAATTTCAACAATACCGCGATAATAATGATAACCCTGATAATTTTGGTCACAATAACCATGATATGAAATTTTCATATTGTTACATCCCTGTTCTTAAAGTGTGCTGCAATAGGTACGTATTAGTGCCTCTGGTAGGACATTACACTCAGTGGAGGAAAAACATAAGACCTGCTATCTGGTAATTAGAAGATCTGGATCTCATAATAGAGGTCCAAATACACAAATAAAGGTACGAAAGACTAATAAAAGTGGGTTTAGATAAATATGAGCCCTTTAGGTTAGGTTAGGTTAGTTTATTTCAGACACAGACATAATACAAAACAAAATAAAAATAGAAATAATAATAAATAATACACTAATAAAAAAAATCAAACAATAGAAAAATAACAATAAACAATATACAAAAAATCAAATAAAAAAAAAAAGAACAACTGTTGTACCTGAAAGGGAGTAGGAAGAAGCCACTGCTTATCCAGTCCTACCCCCTTTAAGTTTCTTTAACAAAAGCGTCCCATCCGTCTTATCTGTGATTGGTTTACTCGGCGCCTGTTAGCCCCGCCTTCATATTTGGATTCAAGCTCTGCTATTCCAGACAGATTTCTCATTCAGGAAGACGGATAGCTACTGCGGATCCCCACGGGTCAACGCGCTAGTGATATATATCGATGCAAACGTTCCCCACATTTTTTTCAGCTGGAAACCCAAAAGAAAAATGCGTTACCTTCCCTAAAGCCAAACTAACATCATACAAAACACATCGTACAGGGCCGTAACATTTACTGAGTCCACCGCTGCCAAACAAACTTTAATAAACACACTTGTTCACATTAGGGACGAGGCCCGGAGTCAGGGATGAATATCAGAATGTCAACTGTGTGAGAAAGATAAGGTCAGCAATCACTCCTAACCCTGAATGTGCTCCACACACACAAACTGTGATCCAACACACACATTAAACCCTTCAGATTCAACCTGAGGAGCTCGATAAAGGGCGTCTTATCAGGGACTTTTTTTTTTGCTGCTAAAATGCTGTTATTTGAAAGTCTTGTCTTTAGCTCAGGTGAAATTCTTTTGACATGCATCAGTAGTGACAGCTCAACTGGCCAACGGAGCAAAAGAAATTAACCCATAAAGACCCAGAGCTACTTTTGTGTCATTTCCCAAATGAATTTTTCTCTATATTGAACTTTTCTTAAGTGATTTATCACCATTTATTGAAATATTATCTTTATTTTGTTTTGTTTTTTTCTGTGAAAATCCGGCATTTCTGTATGTTTAACCCTTTCATGCACAGTGGTCACTATAGTGGACAGATATTCTCCAGCTGTTCTCTTTTATATTCATGGGTTTAGTTGTTTTAATTCCATGTCCTCCTGAGACCCAGCAATGCATTTTTGTCCTCTGTAGGGACTAAAGTTTGACAGTTTTAACCCTCCGGTATCCCGTCCAACAAGGCCCTTACTAAGCGGACTAAGGCGGAATATGTGGAATAATGTCAAAAAAATTTCATACAATTTGTTTTTTATTCTTTTACACTTTTTTCTATTTCATCAACTTGACCCGTAAGTAAAAATAACAAATCCTCAATAACTGTCGCATTTTTTAACCCTTTAAATGCCATGTTTGTAATGTAAACAAACCTTTTTTTATGGATGCAAAAAACACAATTTTTTTTTTTTCTTCAATATATTACATAAAAAGTGGATCACATATTTGATTTTTTCATCCTGGCATTTGTCAATGATTAACTCCAACATTGGTTAATTTGCATGATTATTTTTGGCGCTAGGTCAAATGTTCAAAAATACTAGCATCTGTCACCAAGTGTGCGTAAAATGCACACCTATAAATCAAACTATTAAATATTATATATTGATTTATTTTTCTGCTCTAATTTGATTTTATTTTTGTAAATCAAGGTCAACCCTAATCATCATACATATCAAATAATCATTCATTTTACATTTTTTTTTACCTTTTAAACGATCTCTTTTTGTCATGTCACTACATTTTTTTGATGCAAAAAACACAAAATATGTTTTTTTGTTTTTTTCAAAATACTACATAAAAGTTGGATCACATATTATTTGATTTTTTCATCCTGGCATATGTCAATGATTAACTCCAACATTTGTTAATTTGCATGATTATGTTTGGCGCTAGGTCAAATGTTCAAAAATATTAGCATCTGTCACCAAGTGTGCGTAAAATGCACACCTATAAATTAAACTATTAAATATTATATATTGATTTATTTTTCTACTCTAATTTGATTTTATTTTTGTAAATCAAGGTCAGCCCTCATCATACAGATCAAATAACACTGGGTTACAAAAAAATGTTTTTTGCAAGTTGTCTAGGTTTTTTCAACTGAATTAGAATCTGACATCTGTTTTTCTCAATCAGGTCAGGTTTGTATGCTAATTTGATTTTGAAAAATTTGATCTTCTCACAAAAGATAACAATTACTACCAAAATAAGATTGGTAAGCACACTTTATGAAACTTGTGACTTGATTCCTGTTAGGTACAATGGTGTATTCACCGCAGATGTAGCAGAATACGTCAGGCTTATTTTTGCAAGATCTTCTAGTCGAAGCCATTTCATTCACCTGTAATATTAAAAAAAACATTAATCATAAATTGGCAAAAGTGAAATCTTCAGAACTCGTTTATTGCAAGAAATATGAAAGAATTTTGTATCATATGATGTGAAAATGCCCATAAATGTAAGCAAAAATGTTAAAAAGCCAATATGTAGCATAGTTCAGAAAGTTGACCTGATTGAGCAAAATTAATGTGATTTTTGGATTCAGCACACCAAAATGATCCTGAATCAGCTCAAAAAACTTAAACAATAAATTTGTTGTTGACCAGTGTAATCATTCATTTTACATTTTTTAAAATCTTTTTAAACGATCTCTTTTCATCATGATGTCACTACATTTTTTTGATGCAAAAAACACAAAATATGTTTTTTTCAAAATACTACATAAAAATTGGATTACATATTATTTGATTTTTGCAGCCTGGCATATGTCAATGATTAACAGCAACATTGACAACATTAATAAATTAATTTAGACCCTCACCTCTCAAATGAAGCCCAGATATCAGTAAAAGCAGGATTTATGCCTTAATGGCTTACAGATCAAAAAAACAGTGGTTATAATGGAAGAAATAGTGCGTTTTAAGCACACTTGGGAGACAGATGCTAGTCTTGTAATTTTTTTTTGTTTACAATGTGCACATTTTAGTTGGTGACCAGAATTTTGAACATCATGCCAAAATGAACAACTTTTGAATTCTAACCTTATTTAAATTGTGAAAAATAATATGACGTTTTTTAAAACAAAGTGCAAAGTGTGCCTAAAAAGCACACCCCGGGTAACAGAGGGTTAATAAAAAAAAAAAAAAAAATGCTGTTCATTGCAAAGGACATTCCATTAAAAAAATAAATAAATGAAAGGAATTTTAAAAATGTATCTGAAAAAACTTGCATTTTGCAATTTCCAATCAAGATGACTGTTTAATGTAAAAAAGCTAAAGATTTTCACTTTACCGGATCTTAAGAGGATATCATCCAACACAGTGGACGCTCATGCATCGTCTGCACTGATATTCAGACCATTACTTTAACCCTTTCATGCATACTGGTCACTACGGTGGACAGCCATTCGACAGCTGTTCTCTTGTATATTCATGGATTTTGCTGTTCTTTTCATTTTTTTTTTTTTTTTGTTGTTGTTGATGTTTTTTTTACATATATCTTTATTAAAGTTTTAAGACACTACATATCTTTTCTGACATGAATTGGTAACATTATGTAGATCTCTCCTGAGCATAAAGCCCCAGAATCATAAGTCCTCCCCACAGTTTTCACACAGTTTATCAGTAAATACATGTTTCTGTGCATCAAAAATTAAACACATGGTGTCCAGTTGAATGGACATTTTTGCAACTTCATGAAAAATAGGTTCATAAGAATGTTTTTTTATTATTATTTTTACCTCCGCCAAGGAGGTTATGTTTTTGCCAGGGTTTGTTTGTTTGTCTGTTAGTGTGCAACATAACTCAAAAAGTTATATACAGATTTGGATGAAATTTTCAGGGTTTGTTGGAAATGGGATAGGGAAGAAATGATTAAATTTTGGTGGTGATCGGGGGTGGGGGGGCCCACAGGGGGGGCCACTGATCAGCCTTGGCGGAGGTCTGCGCTCTCCGAGTGCTTCTAGTTTATGTTTGGTTTTTTTTCTTTGATTATTTTTATTTTATTTATTTATATTTATTTTTCAGAAGAAATTTTTCAATCGCATTGTTTTTTTCATGCCTAAAGAGGAATAAAAACACTCAGGAAAAAAATTTTGATTAAGGTTCTCATAATTCGTGCATGAAAGGGTTAACATAATTTTCTCAAACAAAAAGTTTTTTATTTATTTTTTTTTTTTTAATGTATTATCTCCATGAAATTAGTAAAAACTAGTATTAGTGTATGATAAAATGTGAGAAAACATCAGATTAGCTGCATTAAAAATGTTTTTATTTCATAGTTTTCACACAGTATATCACTTTATGATGATGGGTATTAAATATATGTGTCTATGCTTCAAAAATTTAACGCATGGTGTCCAGCTGAGTGGGCATTTTTGTAACTCGAAACATGAAAAATAGATTCATAAAAAAAAAAAAAAAAAAAAAAAAAATCAATTGCATTGTTTTTTTCATGCATAAATAGGAATAAAAACACTCAGGAAAAAAGTCTTGATTAAGGTTCTCATAATTCATGCGTGAAAGGGTTAATTTACTGACGATGGAGATGATCATAAAAGCTCAGATTGAAGTTGAAGTCTACATTTAAAATGCTTCCAGAATAAAAAAAAAATAGTGAAATTTTACCACGTGTGAGTCCCTGATAAAGACAAATCCAGTCCTAAATGCTGATTGGATGAAGTTTCCATGACACAGTTTTGGGTCAAAATATGAAATTCGAGAATTAATGACAAAATGGGTTTAACGCCAAAGGAATATTAGTGTCAGAGCTACCAGATCTATTTCAAAACACTGTCTGCACATGACAATACATTCACTTTACAGGTTCTATCAGTGGAACATTTATAAATCCGTTTTATACATGTACATAAACCAGTATATATGAGTAATAACACTTTATCATACACCTTGAAAACATCAGCAAACCAGCACTTTTGTCATTTGTTTTCCAATTAATCTTATTAAAATACGTAACATTTAGCACATTTAATCTCTGAGGCAGATCATTTCAAAAAAATTGTAAACCAGTGTTAGAACAGAAACAGAGAAAACTGAAGAAAAAGAAAATAATCAATCATTAACTGAACATAAACCCAGTGTGTCCATCCACTGTCATTGATCCAACTCCATTAGTTTTACTGGTTGTTGTAGAAGATGACAGTGTTTCCATGGTAACTACGGAGCTTCTGAACATCCAAATGGGTCATATCTGATGACCATGAAAAGATGAATAACTGTATGTTACACCAATTATTTACATGTATTGATAAGGTTAGAGGATCAACAGGTATTGAACAGTTTAGATCAGTAGATGTTTTTTTGTCGTCGGTGGGTGTTTGGGTCTTTATGGGTTAAATAACTTTGACCCCCCTGTCCTACAGTTTCCAACAGTTTTTCCCTCAAAGTCCCAACAGACGGTTCATTTTGGCGTAAATCCAACTGTTGGTTTCAGTGTACATTCTTCAAATGAGTTTAAAAGGTACAAGAGTTGTTGTCAACATCTCTCGGTTCAAGACTCCATGTGTAGATCCACAGCTGTACGTCGACGTCACGGTGGAACGACATATTCGTTCGTTGGTCGCGGTGTGGATCCTTCTCAAGGCTCCCCCCACTGTGGGTTTGACATCACTGTTGTGCGATTTGTGTGAATTGAGACTGATGCTAAACCACTCTGAAATCCAATTTGCGAGGCCCGATAGAGATGCATCTGTTAAAACTCGATTGAAATCACATTTCAGAGAACCTCACATGTGACCTAAAACTCCACGGTGCTCTGTTTAATAGAATTACACCCAGGACTCACCTCCTACCTCACCTCTGTGCTGTGTTTTTTACTGACTTTATACACTGATATTTTCGTCCATAACATGATTTAAGTTCATCATAAAATTACTTTCTCACCATTTATTTTTTTTTTATTTTGGTGTGACAGAAAAACATCATTTTAATTTAAAAACTCTAAACATGTCACTTCTGTAAGATGACAACATTATGTCAATTTGACCATTAACGTTGTGTTTAACTGAATATTTTCACCATAAATTGCCTACATTTCTCCTTCTTGTTTCTCTTCTCCTTCCTCCTCCTTCTTCTTGTTCTTCTTCTCCTTCCTCCTCCTCCTCCTTCCTGTTTCTCTTCTCCTTCCTACTCCTCCTTGTTCTTCTTCTCCTTCCTCCTCCTCCCCCTTCTTGTTCTTCTTCTCCTTCTTCCTTCTCCTCCTTCTTTTTGTTCTTCTGCATCTCCTCCTCCTCCTTGTTCTTCTCCTCCTTCCTCCTCCTTTTCCTCCTCCTTCTTCTTGTTCTTCTTCTCCTCCTTCCTCCTCCTCCTTCTCCTCCTCCTCCTTCTCCTTCCTCCTTCTCCTCCTTCTTCTTGTTCTTCTTCTCCTCCTTCCTCCTCCTTCTTCTCCTTCCTCCTTCTCCTCCTCCTTGTTCTTCTTGTTCTTCTGCATCTCCTTCTTCTTCTCCTTCTCCTCCTCCTCCTTCCTCCTTCTTCTTGTTCTTCTGCATCTCCTCCTTCTTCTTCTCCTTCCTCCTTCTCCTCCTTCTTGTTCTTCTCCTTCCTCCTTCTCCTCCTCCTTGTTCTTCTGCATCTCCTTCTTCTTCTCCTTCTCCTCCTTCCTCCTTCTCCTCCTTCTTCTTGTTCTTCTGCATGTCCTCCTCCTCTTTCTTCTCCTCCTTCTTCCTCCTCCTCCTTGTTCTTCTTCTTCTCCTCCTCCTGCCCCTCTTCCTCCTCCGCTTTTGTCTTCTTTTTTGTCATTCAGACCTCCTCCTCATTCAGACCTTCTAAACCCATCTGATCCAATCTGGATACGCCCAAAAACACATATGTAGACAATCTGAACGAAGCCCAAATATTGTCATGTTTTTATACTGAAGAGGCTGATTATAAAAGCAGTTTCCATCCTATTTAACCTGCTTTCATGCTTTTTCCCCCCTATTTGTTCCACCTTGCTCATATAAACATATAAGGCGGTGCATCAGACTGTTTTCATGAATCACTCTCCTATTTTTATTCTTCTAATAATTAAACCTCTATAATCACAGCAGAAAATGCCAAACCCTTAAATCTCTGTTTTCCTCCTTCCTCTTCCTCTTGCGACTTCAGATTTATCACTAGACTTTCCCGTCCCATAAACCTCCAGTATCCATCTGTCACTAATTTGATTTCCTTGGCATATTTGGCATTTGGAAGTAATATAGTATTGTTACCGGTGATGCTTCGCCTCCAATAAAACCAACAGTGTTCAAAACCTGACTGCAGATGCTTTTAACAACACCTCTCTCCGGCAGCGCAAAAAAGGAAGAACAAGACATTAAATGTTGCATTCAGAGTGAGTTATTATCCTTATCTGTAAACAGGTGACAGTCACTGGAGCTCCTGGTTGGTATTTGACTGTATAAAGCCGACAGAAGGACGGAAACAGACGTGACAACGGGTAGATTTAAGGCGGAATGAAAGATATTTATGTGTTACGAGTCTGGTAGTAAATTCAGAGAGATGGGTTCAGTTCATTGGCCATTAGACCGAAGAAGTCCAGCTGGAGAAGATGGGAGGGCAACATTCTGCCCTCTTCTAGAATAAAAGTAAATCAGGAAAAAAAAAAAAAAATCACATTCTGCTCATACTTTTAAGGTTGCGAAAGAAAAACAAGACTTAAATCCTTGTCCAATTTTTGGCTGGAGATCGTTACAGTCGACTGGTTTTTAGAGCTTCACTCAGTACAGTAGACGAAACACTATAGAGAACGGACACAGTAAAATAGTACAGAATAGCTCTAAACCATTGGTTGTGTGTCTTGGATTAATCTATACTGTTTAGTTTTGTAAGTTTTTCTTTTGTTCTGTTTTGTTTTGTCTTTGTTTTTGTCTGTTGGGGCCTCTTGCCAGGTCATCATTGCAAATGAGAAGCTGTTCTCAATTGATTTTACCTGGTAAAATGAAGTACTACTAATAAAAAATTTGTCTACTGCACACTCGTTACTTTATTTACCATTATTATTACCCCACCCCACCCCCAAGGGGAGGCAAAGGTTAATGTTTTTGGTTCAGTTTGTTTGTTTGTTAACACTCTAGCAGTAAAATTATTGATTGAATTCATATCAAATTAGGTTTATAGATTGCCAGTGACCCAGAATAGATGTGATTACATTTAGGGAAAAATAGGTAAAAGTTTCCAATTTTTATGAATTTCTTAAATCTTTTTTTTTTTCTCCCATTTACTTATAAAAACATAGATTTTGTTTCAGTTTTCTTCAGACTTTGCACATATATAGATGTAACTGATATGCTGACATCAGCACATGCATAGACGTGATGACATCAGCTGGATCGATGCCAAAATAAGCTACAATATGTGCGAGGGGCGGGGTTTGTTGTACCTGGAACCACTAGTTACTATTTATGTCATTCAGTCACTTTAACAAACATTTATTTATTTATTTATTTATTTATTTATTTATTTATTTATTTATTTAAATCTTCTCTGTATTATCCCGCCCCCTGAAGGGGAAGCAAGGGGTATTTTTTTTGGTTCGGTTTGTTTGTTCGTTAACACCCCATCAGTCAAACTATTTTTGAATTCCTACCAAATTTGGATTATAGATTGCCAGTGACCCAGAATAAATCTCATTGTATTTTCAGAAGGGTAGGTCAAAGTTCACATTTTTTATGAATTTTTAAAATATTTTTTCTTCTGCCATTTACTTCTAATGGGTGAAATTACATGTCTATAAAAACATCCACTTTGTTTCAATTGACTTCAAACCTGGCACATATATCGAGGCACATTAGCAACTAAAACCAAGTTAGTTTAAGTTATAAAATGTTGCATGAAAAGCACTAAAAGCTGCAACTCTCATAGATACTTGCACTACTATGCACTTTTGCACATTTACATCTGTCGTATTGTGATTTTCTGAATGAAAACTGCATATTGTTTACATGAAATCTTAGTGCAACACATTGTCCTTGTCCTTAATTAAAAACAAAAAAAAGAATGCATAAATATATAACTGAAATTAAAACACACTTTTCTAATTTAACCCTATACGCCAAATGTATCACATTTGATACATGAGTTTTGAAGCCCTCTACATGATCAGTGTGATATTTTTTGTCTTGAAAAACCTGATGTATACAATCAGATACATGCAATACACAGATAATCCACCAGGGGGAAGAATTTGTTCACCAGAGGCCTTTCCAGTGACACTACAAGACTGTCATTAATGAGGAACGAGGAAGAACTTTGGCAATTTTGAAAAATTACCAATTTGTTAGACATGTTTGTGTTATATTGTGTTTTTGTTTGTTCAAAAATAATATTTGAGCATTGAGACCCGACGTATCAAATATGATACAAAATTGAAACTCATACATGGAAATTGATATTTGAAAAAAAAAAAAAAATGTTATGGTTGTTCAGAAGGACCAATAAAGGCTCTGGTTTCAAAGAACTGGAATTTTCTGTCAATGGTTTAATGGTTCAGGCTTTACAGGGTTGATGAGAAAAAGTGTTGGTTGAATTCATACCAAATTGGGTTTACAGATTGCCAGTGACCCAGAATAGAACTCATTACATTTTGGGAATAGTTGGTCAAAGTTCAAATTTTTTATGAATTTTTTTAAAGCTTTACTTATAATAGGCAGAATTTCAAATGTCTGTAGCAGTAAAACTATCAGTTGAATTCATACCAAACTGGGTGTATAGATTGCCAGTGACCCAGAATAGATGTGATTACATTTAGGGAAAAATAGGTCAAAGTTTCAAATTTTTATGAATTTTTAAAAATATTTTTTCTTCTCCCATTTACTTATAATGGGCAAAATTTCACATGTCTATAAAAACATAGATTTTGTTTCAATTTTCTTCAAACTTTGCACATATATAGATGTAACTGATATGCTGACATCAGCACAAGCATAGACATGATGACATCAGCTGGATCGATGCCAAAATAAGCTACAATATGTTCGAGGGGTGGGGTTTGTTGTGCTTGGAACCACTTGTTTCTCTATTGTATTTGACGTTTATTGTCTTGTGCTACTGTACATTTGAATTTCCCCTTTGGTAGATCAGCAAAGTATATCTTATTTTATATTACCTTATTGTACCTTGTCTTAAATTTGGGCTATCGGCTTTCTCATGAAGACCTCTCAGCACATTAGCAACTAAAACCAAGTTAATTTAAGTTATAAAATGTATCAAAAGCACTAAAAGCTGCAGCTCTTTTTGCACATTTACATCTGTAGTACTGTGATTTTCTGAATGAAAACTGAGTATTGTTTGCATGTAATCTTCGTGCAACGCATTGTCCTTGTCCTTAATTTAAAAAAAGCAAAAAAAAAACAAAAAAACAACAACAAATGAATGAATACATATATAAGTGAAATTAAAACATGCATTTTTAGCTTAATTTTGTGTTTTTATTGGTGTGTCATTTCGGTGTAGGTCTATTATAATAATCAGGTTCAACCAGAGTCAGATTGTGCATTTCACACCTCAACCTTCAGTGTTGTTCTTAATGACTTAATCCATCTTTTAACCCTTTCATGCATAGTGGTCACTACAGTGGACAGCTGTTCAAGGCTGTTCTCTTGTATATTCATGGATTTTATTGCTTTAGTTCCATATCAGCCGACACAGTGCACGCTCATGCATCATCCCATACACTGCAATTCAAACCATTACAGTAACTTTGCTGTTCTTGATAAACCTGATCTGCACTAATATGTTTGAGTGTAAATCAATAATTTGTTATTATTAGACTATAATTAACAGTTTTTTTTCCCCATGTTATCTCTGTAAAATGAGTAATGACTAAAATGTGAGACATCAGATTAGCTGCATTAAAATGTTATTTCATGGTTTTCACACAGTATATCAGTAAATATGTTTGTTTGCTTCAAAAATTAAATGCATGGTGTCCGGCTGAGTGGACATTTTTGCAACTCCATCAAAATAGGTTCATAAAATTTTCTTCAATTGCATTATATTTGTAATGCTTAGAGGAATAAAAACACAGAGGAAAAAAAAAAAAAATCTTGATTAAGACTCTCATAATTCATGCATGAAAGGGTTAATATCAATAATATAAAAAAATTGGGTTCGACTAACTGTTTTTTTTAATTTTTCATATTAATCTCGTCCAACTACAAAACACTGTCCTTTTTTATTTGTTTCGTTTTCATTTATCCAGTCTAAGTTTGCATCTGTTTCCATATTTATTTGACCACCTTTAGTATTTAAACATCAGATAAACATTAAACCCTGACATTATTTCAACTCCTCTACGCCGTAACATTCTACCTGCCACAACTTCCACGTGTTGGGCACGTCGCTGCAGAGCTTTTAAAAGGCATTAGTGTTGCAGAAAGAACATCTCGCTGTGATAAGTGCTTTGTTTGCATAGCCATTATTGTTTTCTCCTCACAACTGCTTCTTTGTCAAACTAATGATTTCCTTCCCTTTTGTCCGCCAGTCCACAGAGGGAGTTTATGCAGTAAAAACCCACATAAACACAGAAGAAAAAAAAAACAAAACAACAACAACAAACAACAATGCTGACGTCCAATTCAGCAGCGATTCAGTGAAATTTGTCATTTCATTCTAAAAACACACCAAACAGCAGTATCTGGTGGGGACAGCCGGCGTTGTGTCGTGCAGCTCTGACATCCATGTGCTTATTTGGTCTGGCTCTGGCTCTGGCTTGAACCCCCCCCTCGGCTTCCTGCGTAGATGGTACGGTCCATTTAAAAAGGTGCTTGTCATCTCTCAATGCTCTGTGTCCTTTCAACAGTCAGCTGCAGGGAGCACATTTCATAGGAAGCAGCGCTGGCTCTCCAACACACACTCACTCATGCTGTTACCGAACTCTCCGACACACACACACGAGCTCACACCCCTGACATACCCACGCCACACATACACACATATACACACACATATATACACACATATATACACACACTCCCACTTGCAGATCCACATTTCCCCTGAGCCGGCTGCTTCTTTTTTTTAAGGCAAAAGGAAAAGGACAAACTGCTTTAAGGATTTAACTTGGCTTTGTCACTTAAAAAAAAGGGAACTGGAAAAGACAGAAAGAAGAGGATTTTAATCTGGGGGACATATTTGACTTCACTGGAAATGTTCAACTTATCAGCATGACACCTTGTCTGGATACCCTTCTCCTCCTCAGGCAAAAATCCTGAAAATGATGGATGACAACAAGCAGTTGGCCCAGCGCATCGATGGGGCCATCCAGTCGGCCAGCCAGGAGGTGACCAACCTGCGGTCAGAACTGAGCGCCACCAGCCGCAGACTGGCCGAGCTGGGGGCCACCGACTCGTCCGCCGCCGCCACGCTCGAGACCCTCCAGCACAATCACAACGGTAAGAAAGTGGCAAAGTGAGAGAGTGTGTGTGTTTGTGTGTGTGTGCTGAGAAAACCGCCAACATGTGGAGATGAGGTTGATGCAGATGTAACTTGGAAAATGTCTGTAGGAATAAGTGCATTTTTTTTTATCTATCATGGCAAAGCAAATGAGTTGAAAAAAGCCTCTGTCTGTGGGAATAAGTGCATTTTATATATATATATATCATGAGTTGAAAACAGCCTCCGAATGTGGGAATATGTGCATTTTTATATATATATATATATATATCATGAGTTGGAAAAAGCCTCTGAATGTGGGAATAAGTGCATTTTTTAATATATATCATGAGTTGAAAAAAGCCTCCGAATGTGGGAATATGTGCATTTATATATATATATATATATATATATATATATATATATATATATATATATATATATATATATCATGAGTTGGAAAAAGCCTCCGAATGTGGGAATAAGGGCATTTTTTTTATATATCATGAGTTGAAAAAAGCCTCAGAATGTGGGAATGAGTGCATTTTTTTTATATATACATATCATGAGTTGGAAAAAGCCTCCGAATGTGGGAATAAGGGCATTTTTTTTATATATCATGAGTTGAAAAAAGCCTCCGAATGTGGGAATATGTGCATTTTTTTATATATATATCAAGAGTTGGAAAAAGCCTCCGAATATGGGAATATGTGCATTTTTTTTTATATATATATCATGAGTTGGAAAAAGCCTCTGAATGTGGGAATATGTGCATTTTTTTATATATATATCATGAGTTGGAAAAAGCCTCTGAATGTGGGAATAAGTGCATTTTTACATATATGTCATGAGTTGAAAAAAGCCTCCGATTGTGGGAATAAGTGCATTTTTTTATATATATATCATGAGTTGAAAAAAGCCTCTGAATGTGGGAATAAGTGCATTTTTTTATATATATATCATGAGTTGAAAAAAGCCTCCGAATGTGGGAATATGTGCATTTTATGTATATATATATATATATATATATATATATATATATATCATGAGTTGAAAAAAGTCTCTGAATGTGGGAATACGTGCATTTTTTTATATACATATCATGGCAAAGCAAATGAGTTGAAAAAAGCCTCCGAATGTGGGAATGAGTGCATTTTTTTTATATATACATATCATGAGTTGGAAAAAGCCTCCGAATGTGGGAATAAGGGCATTTTTTTTATATATCATGAGTTGAAAAAAGCCTCCGAATGTGGGAATATGTGCATTTTTTTATATATATATCAAGAGTTGGAAAAAGCCTCCGAATATGGGAATATGTGCATTTTTTTATATATATATATATCATGAGTTGGAAAAAGCCTCTGAATGTGGGAATATGTGCATTTTTTTATATATATATCATGAGTTGGAAAAAGCCTCCGAATGTGGGAATATGTGCATTTTTTTATATATATATCATGAGTTGAAAAAAGCCTCTGAATGTGGGAATAAGTGCATTTTTTACATATATGTCATGAGTTGAAAAAAGCCTCCGATTGTGGGAATAAGTGCATTTTTTTATATATATATATCATGAGTTGAAAAAAGTCTCTGAATGTGGGAATACGTGCATTTTTTTATATACATATCATGGCAAAGCAAATGAGTTGAAAAAAGCCTCCGAATGTGGGAATAAGTGCATTTTTTTTATATATATATCATGAGTTGAGTGCATTTTTTTTTATATCATCACAAAGCAAATGGATGAGTTGAACAAAAGAGGTGAGGGGTTTTCTACTGGCTTGTGTCCACTCACTTTCAGTTTCCCCCACAAATCCCCTCTCATGTTGAATAATTAACCTCCTGAACCTTTAAGAGAGAGAGAGAGAGAGAGAGAGAGGGAGGGGTGGGGGTGGGGGGTGGTATGTGTGTGGGGGGGTGTAGTGCTGCACTTTAGTCAGGGCAGAGTGGGTAAAGTTACAACCTCCTTTCACTTTCTGGCACTCAGACGGCGGGTCCATTCGGTTCACCCTTAACTGGGCAATGGATCTGTGTCTCCTGAGGAGGAAGGGGAAAAGGGGGGCTGGTTTTAGGGTTGCCGTGGGTTACTGTTACCGAGAGCTGCTTTGAATGGCTGCCCAATCTGTAGAATGCTGTCCTGTGTATGTATGTGTGAGTGCTGCAGCTGCTCGATGTGGCCTTTCAGACCTCCTTTTACTTCAGTTTGACTTACAGTTGTGGAAAAAATTATTAGACCACCCTTTGTTTTCTTTAATTTCTTGTTCATTTTAATGCCCGGTACAACTAAAGGTACATTTGTTTGGAGAAATGAAATGAATACGACAAAAATAGTTCATAAGAGTTTAATTTCAGAGCTGATATTTATCAATTTTCTGTGTTTTTGTTTTGATAATAACCAAAATCACTTCAGTTCTTGGATCAATATCTATGGCATTGTACTGACAAAAACAGTGCTTTTAGGCATTCCATGTTTTCTTTTCTGTCTGTTTTAGTCACATGATACACACAGGAGTTAGTACTGGATTGCATAATCATTGTTTTTGATGACTTTTGATGGTCTAATCATTTTTTCCGCGACTGCAATACAAAACACTGAGCGTAATTTTAGAATAAATGCAGATAAATCACTTAAGAAAAGTTAAAAATAGAGAAAAAAACAGAAGAATAGTAGAATGTGACCGACTTCTTTACTTTTAGACGACATATTTTTGCTTCAACCTGCAGAAAAGTTATGCTAATGAATCCGCATAGATGCAAAATTGTGCTAAAATAGCATGCGTTCAAATATGAATATGCTTTTAGGCATTCCATGTTTTCTTTTCTGTCTGTTTTAGTCACATGATACACACAGGAGTTAGTACTAGATTGCATAAGCATGGAGCAGCAATAGAAAAAGCTATATCAGCCGTGCAAGGTTCAGGGTCAGGCATATTTTTGAAGTAGCTCTGTTTGTTGCATCGTCATAGAAGCGAATTGATTCTGCTAATAATCCTGCAGTGGCTGAAGTGATCTGCGATCTTTTATTTGTGTGACATTTCAACACTTTGCTTCATATTTCCATCTGATCAGCTGTTTCCATGCACATCCTCTTGGATATTCCCAAAAAGTCTGCAGACAGGTCTGGTCGTAGCAACAGGTGCATGTGGACTGATGAGGAGAGAAAAATATAAGACTCCTCAGTCTCATCCATGAATAAAACCATCAAATCCATTTTTCAGTAAGAAATGTTTACCATTTCCTCTGCTCTTGCACATATAATGAAGCTCATACGTCCACATTATGAAACACTACAGAATCTAGTTTATTGCCAGTTGATGGAAATGCACCAATTTAGCATTTTTGTTGCATTTCAAACACTAACTCTATATTTATATGGACATACAGTCTCGGAAAATATCATTAGCCCATCAAAAGTAATCAGAAACAATGGTTATGTAATCAAGTACTAACTCCTGTGTGTATCATGTGACTAAAACAGACAGAAAAGAAAACATGGAATGCCTAAAAGCACTGTTTTTGTCAGTACAATGCCATAGATATTGATGGAAGAGCTGAAGTGATTTTGGTTATTATCAAGAAAACATAGAAAATGGATAGATATCAGCTCTGAAATTAAACTACTATGAGCTATTTTTGTTGCTATTATTATATTTGTCCACACAAATGTACCTTTAGTTGTACCAGGCATTAAAATGAACAGGAAATTGAAGAAAACAAGGGGTGGTCTAATCATTTTGTAATGAAGCTCATACGTCCACATTCTGAAACACTACAGAATCTAGTTTATTGCCAGTTGATGGAAATGCACCAATTTAGCATTATATGGACGTACAGTCGCGGAAAATATTATTAGACCATCCAAAGTCATCAGAAAGAATGGTTATGCAATCAAGTACTAACTCATGTGTGTATAATGTGACTAAAACAGACAGAAAAGATATGGTTATTATCAAGAAAAACATGGAAAATGGATAGATATCAGCTCTGAAATGAAACTCTCATGAGCTATTTTTGTCGTCATCATTATATTTGTCCAAATAAATGTACCTTTAGTTGTACCAGGCATTAAAATGAACAAGCAACAGAAGACAACAAGGGGTGGTCTAATAATTTTTTCCGTGACTGTAATGAAGCTCATTCGTCCACATTCCGAAACACTATAGAATCGAGTTTATTTACGTCTTGCCAGTTGATGGAAATGCACCAATGTAGCATTTTTGTTGCATTTCAAACACTAACTGTACACTTATATGTACATACAGTCACGGAAAATATTATTAGACCATTAAAAGTCATCAAAAAGAATGGTTATGTAATCAAGTACTAACTCATGTGACAAAAACAGACAGAAAAGATATGGTTATTATCAAGAAAAACATGGAAAATGGATCGATATAAGCTCTGAAATTAAACTACTATGAGCTGCTCTTGTTGCTATTATTATATTTGTCCACACAAATGTACCTTTAGTTGTACCAAGCATTAAAATGAACAGGAAATTGAAGAAAACAACGGGTGGTCTAATCATTTTGTAATGAAGCTCATACGTCCACATTCTGAAACACTACAGGATCTAGTTTATTGCCAGTTGATGGAAATGCACCAATTTAGCATTTTTGTTGCATTTCAAACACTAACTCTACATTTATACGTACATACAGTTGCGGAAAATATAATTGGACCATCAAAAGTCACCAGAAAGAATGGTTATGTAATCAAGTACTAACTCATGTGTGTATAATGTGACTAAAACAGACAGAAAAGATATGGTTATTATCAAGAAAAACATGGAAAATGGATAGATATCAGCTCTGAAATGAAACTACTATGAGCTATTTTTGTTGTTATTATATTTGTCCAAACAAATGCACCTTTAGTTTGACCACGCATTAAAATGAACAAGAAATTGAAGAAAACAAGGGGTGGTCTAATAATTTTTTCCGCGACTAATGAAGCTCATACGTCCACAGTCTGAAACACTATAGAATCGAGTTTATTTATGTCTTGCCACTTGATAGAAATGCACCGATTTAGCATTTTTGTCGCATTTCAAACGCTAACTGTAGATTTTTATGGACATATGTCAGTAGATGTGCGTGCACATGCATGGGCTGGATCCAGAAGCATGTGTGGGTATGTGTCCGTGGAATGTAATATCCTTTTCAACTTGTGGCACACGCGTACTCTTACACTCTTGCTGTTTCCATAGCAGTCAGCTGGTACAGTGATCCGTCTGATAGGATGCGTTCCATCTCGACTTTGGCAGCACTTGGCTTTGAAACCACATATCTTTCACATACTTCCGAGATCAGGCTCAGTGAAAGGTCTGCAGTGTTTCCTCTCTTACATTCACAAGGAAAAAGTGTTGGCTTAGCTTTCCCTTAGACATTACGGTGTCCTTCTGTCCTCGGTTAACCTATGTGGGGCTTTTTTTTTTTAATGTACAGAGGCGGAAAATGAGAAGGCCCGGCAGCATTACACAGCTGGTCAGGAACAGTCCAATCATGTGTCAGCGTTGTTTCCAGCGGACCGCCACTGTGGCTTTTGTTTTTCAGTTATTTCCCTCTGCCTGCTTGTGTACGCCTCGTCGTATCTCTTTAACCCTCGTACACACTCTCCTGCTGTTTCCATAGCAGTGTGTGAGCCGGCATGAGTGACGACAAGCATTCCACCGGGAGGGTTTGAGCGCTGATGTCATTGTCCCTCGTAGCTGCTCCTCTGCTCAGCTGAAATGACGCCTGAGATCTGCATGTTCAGCCACAGAATCACATTCAGCTGCAGAAAATGTTCATACTGCTCACATTTTGTACACATCAGCATCAGAGTCTGGAGGAAAAGATTTCGATACTGGGCTGTTCTTGTTCATGCACTGCAAATTATTAGGTTGTTACCCCAAAAAAGTAGATTTAGACATGTTAGATCAGTGTTTTTCAACCTTTTTAGCCTGGAATTCAAATGGGGTCGCCTGAAATTTCTAGTAATTGATAAAACTTTTTTTTTTAAATTGCTAAGAAAAATATATGGTGAGTTGACAAAGACAATCACAATATATAAAAGACAAACTCTGAGTGTGAAACTGAAGCACTGTGGTTCTGTTTATCCGTCAAATGTTCATTGTGGTCAGTTTCAGATGCTGCAGCTCTTTCATAATTCATAGTTTGAGTTCTTGTTTGTTCAGTATTAATTGTCAGCCTTGTAAATCCAAGCTGGACTGACAGTACATATCCTGACCAAGGAAAATAAAATTCTCCCTTTGTGCAGTAATCTACACCTGGATTTACTGCCTCCGTCCATAATAATATACATTATATAGACTAAATGTAGGGATGTCCGATATTGGCTTTTTTGCCAAAAACCGATATGCCGATATTGTCCAACACTTAATTTCCGATTCCGATATCTACCGATACTGCTGCCAATATATGTGGAATATTAAACTAATTTTAGGTAACATCACATATCTCCTGTCATGGAATTAACACATCATGCCTAATTTTATTGTGATGCCCCATTGGATGCATTCTCAAATGCAACAAGGCTTTCAAAATGTAAACACTGTCTGTGCAAAGAATACATACTTGAACTTAAGTTGTGGAAAAAATACCATATTTATTTATTTTCTCTCCCTCCCTCTGTGAGTCTATTACAGTGTGGCAACTCTACTGTACAATTTTGAAAACTGCACATTTCTTTCAGCTACAAACAATGCTTCATTTACGCGTCGGTAAATGCCAGCGAAATCAAGGCATTATTTTATCGGTTTTAATGATAGGCAAAAAAACCGATAACGATATTCACCGATATTACATTTTTATGCCAATATCGGGCCGATAACATCCCTAACTAAATGTCATCTAAAATTAGCGTTTATTTGCAACATAGCATAGCAAACTATTACATGATCAAAAACAAATGAATTTGAGCAAAAAAAAGAAAAAAAAAAGGTTCCGTTGTGAATGTTTGGGGTCGCCAGAAATTTGGGATGTTAAAATGGGGTCATGAGCCAAAAAAGGTTGGAAACCACTGTGTTAGATCTTTTTTTTTTTTTTTTTCAACTTTTGTTTATTTGCAATTTTGCAGAAATTGGGCAAGACAAACACTGTATTAGTGGTGTGTGATACCGCATATTTTACTCCATATCTGTTTTACCCGTTTGCTGTGTGTTCGTCCCTTGGCTATTTATTGTAAAGTGTTTTTGAGTACTTAGAAAAGCGCTACATAAAATTTGATGTAATTTTTTTTTTCTTTTTTATTCAAATGTTTATTCAGAACAGCAGTCTGGAGGAAAATATTTCGATCCTGCGCTGTTCTTGTTCATGCACTGCAAATTATTAGGTTCTTACCCCAAAAAAGTAGATTTAGACGTGTTAGATCATTTATCTTTTTTTTTTTTTTTTTTTTAACCTTTGTTTATTTGGAGTTTTGCAGAAATTAGACAAGACAAACACTGTATTACTGGTGTGCGATACTGCATATTTTCCCCCATGTCTGTTTTACCCGTTTGCTGTGTGTTCGTCCCTTGGCTGTTTATTGTAAAGCGTCTTTGAGTACTAAGTAAAGATGCAACCGCTTAATCAACTAGGTGCTTGAAGTTAATGCAAAAAGTCCCGATTCGATTAATCAACTTGAATTGATTGAAGGGAGATATTCTATTGCAATTTTCCCAAATTGAAGCTTCTTTGTGCGTCACAATAAGCATCCGTGTGAAACACAACAGTGGAACCAATGTTTAACAGCAGAGAAATAAAGGAAACGAAGCTTTGATTCAGGAGAATTGTGGTTGAATGATTTTTTTTTTATCACTTTGAGTCAATTAATCGGTTGCAGCTGTAGTACTTACAAAAGCACTATATAAAACCGATGTTTTATTATTTTTTTATTCAAATGTTTATTCAAAAAAGTCTCATAAGATATTAGACAGGACATCAATAGTACAAAGTACATTGTTGTCTTTTTTTTTTTTTTTGAGAAGAAAAAAAGGTATCAGTAATGCTCACTGAGAGGGAAAAAAAGTAATATAAGTACATTAAATAAGTATGTATAGAGTGGATAATAATAATGATATTAACAAGCCTGTATATATAGCCAACCACAATTCTAGGAAATAAGACCAAAAAAAAAGCATAAATACATATATGTATACACACAGATTTTCCAGATGTACTGTCTAAAAATAAGTTCTTATATCTCAGTGAAAAGTTACTCTTTAGGTGATGATGTCTTATTTTAAGTGTGATGAGATATTTTGACTAGAAATGAGAAAAATACACTTGGTAAGATTTAGATTTTTGCAGCGTTTGACTAGGTGAAACAGAGGATTCCAGATTTGTGAGAATTTATCAGCAAATGCATAAAGTATCATTCTAATTTTTTCCAATTTGAGGAAATTCAGGACGTCTCTGAGCTAATGTATAAAGGAAGGGGGCTGTGGTGACTTCCATTTAAGGACAAGTAAACTTCTCGCAAGAATGGTCATAACTGCAAGAGAGTTACTTTGGGAAGTGGAAAGGGAAGGTGTCCTGATAAAAATCCCAAATAGGACACTCAAGGGGTTTGGATTAATGTTCATTTGTCTTGTTTAAAGAGTTCATTTCTTATTTAAGTATTCATACGTCTGTAGACATGCTTATTTCTAGATTAAATTATATTAATTCAAGAAATCTTGTCAGGTGAAATTATCTAGCTGCATGGACAGATATTCCATTGGTTTTGAGTACCGTTTCCCTCAGATTTAGTCTTTTTATCTTGTTTTTCGACACCCCTTTTTTGCACTGTGGCATCTCAAAGATTTTCAGCAGCTCACACTTAACTGAAGGCTGATTTCTGTCAGATATAATTGTGAAGAAATAAGTTACTAAGTGCTTTTGAGTGCCCTTTCACAGCTTCAAAAATGACACACTTACTTGCTGATTCCCGTCTTTGTTCGGCCTCTATACTTCTCTCACTTACACTGCATGAGCATGACTATCTTAAAGCGACTAAAAATAGGCTCATTTCTCACTGCCGGTTGACAAGTTTGCCTTTCAGTTTTTTATTTTGTTACAGGCAATGTCACAAACAGGTAAATTCCCCTTGAACCAGGAGGTCTTTCACCTTGCTGTCCTGCTAGAGGTGCATCTTGCAGCACGAATAGAACAAAACGACCATTATGTGTTGTTCCTGACTGTGAAATAATGTACCTGCCTAGAGACAGGCGGCACAGTGGTTCCCAGTCCCAGCTGGACCAGGGTCTTTTTTTTTTTTTTCTGGAGTTTGCATATTTTCCTATATTTCCTCTGGGTTTTCCCTGCTTTCAGAAACATATATGCTAGGTTAATTCACCTGTGAGTGTCCTTGATTAAGGTGCTGGTATAGATTCTGAGTTGCCTTCGGCTGCAGCTCCTGTTCTTTGCATATGTACCAGGATGGGTTAAAAGCACTGATTGCATTGGTATCTAAAACTTTAGACACTTTTGCACCAATGACAAAAACAGATGTTATTTTTTTTTCACTATTTTGAAGGTGATATACTAAATCTTTTCTCAGTCAGTGTAATAAACAGGTAAATTCCCCTTGAACCAGGAGGTCTTTCACCGTGCTGTCCTGCTAGTGTTGGATCTTGCAGCATGAATAGAACAAAATGCGTTGTTCCTGACTATGAAATAATGAGACATATGGCACAGTGGTTAGTACCTCTACCTCACAGCGATTTAAGTCCCAGTTGGACCAGGGTCTTTCCTATGTTTCCTCTGGGTTTTCCCTGCTATCAAAAACATATATGCTACATTAATTCACCTGTGAGTATCCTTGATTCAGGTGCTGGTATAGATCTTGAGTTGCTCTCAGTGGCAGCTAGGGCTGGGTAAAAAAATCGATTTAATCGATCTTAGATCAATTTCGTTTTAGTTTTGCGTAATCGATTAATAGTGGATGAGATCGATTTTTCAGAGCGGGACTGGGAGTACACGGAAGAGCGACCGGCTCCTGTTCGCAAGATGGTCTTGGTCTCACTTGCGACGGCTCTGGCGTGGAAAAGACACCGAGAAAGAGTAGGGAAAACCCCTCTGCTGGAGGTCCTCTGGCCTCAAACTCGAACTCGTAGTGTGAAGGAACTGGCCGCCCGGAGGTTCTCCGAGGTGAGTTGGGGAAGCCGGTCATTGTTGGATTTTTATCTTGGATCCATACTGTCATCTATAGCTGAGTATGGAGTTAAAGGAATAGTAAAGCTACCATGACCGACTGCTACCCCCCGGTACCCCCCCCCGCTCCCTGACCAACAATCATGGAGAACAACGCCCCCCCAGTGAATAGAAGCCACCAGCCATAATGATGACAGAGAAGTCCATTCTGAGCCACTGTAGAAACACGACAATGTTTCTGCTCCATTCATTATTTAAGAGCAGATTCAGCTACTTCCTGCTGAAATGGCGTATTTATTTCCTGTCCAATATCAATATTGATACCAGTATTGTTGTGTTGCATGACTGCACTAGTCAAATAATCAGTGGCAGCTCCTGTTCTTTGCGTGTGTACCAGGATGGGCTAAAGAAAGTGTTTGCAGTCGTATTTCAGTCTTTAGATATTTACATGTAGCATCATTGCATTGTGCCGGAAAGTATATAAACACGTCATGTCTCCTGGAGCTGATTAGTAACTGTGGGTACTTGTAAATTCATTTGTTGAAGATTATACACTTTCACACCAGACAAAAACAGATGTTACTTTTTTCTCTATTGTGAAAGAAATATAACCAGTCTCTTCTTAGTCAATGTCATAAAAATGGTAAATTTCCTTTTAATCAGGAGGTCTTTCACCTTACTGTCCTCTTAGTGTTGGATCTTGCACCACACAGATCAAAACAACATTTTTATCTTGTTCCTGGCTTAAAAAATAATGTTTTTGCTTAGAAACAGATGGCATGGTGGCCCAGTGTTCAGCACCTCTACCTCACAGGGGTTGTGGGTTTGATTACCACTTGAACCAGGGTCTTTATGACTGGAGTTTGAATGTTCTTTGAGTGTCGATGCAGTTTTTCGCTCCCTAAAACATGTATGCTAGGTTCATTCACCTGTGAGTGCTCTTGATTAAGGTACTATAAAGATCTCGATTTACCTTTAGTGGCAGCTACAGCCCCTTGTGTATGGTTTAAATTTCTTTGAATCCACTAAAAATTAACTTTATATATCTACACATGGCATTGTTGCATTGTAGTGGAAAAACATATAAATCAATGTCATGTTTCTCGGAGGTGATAAATACCTGTGACTACTCACAAATCAATTCGTTGCCCATTGTACACATTTACACCGAAGACAAAAACAAACGTTTGTGTTTTTTTTTTTTTTCTCTCCACTATGAAAGGGATATGACTGGTCTTTTCTAGTATCACAAAAGTTCCAGCGGCTCACACCTATCCTTGGATCTCTCTGAAGATTGATTTTGTCAGACGTAATTGTGGAGAAATTAGGTGCTAAGTGCTTCTGAGAGCCTTTTTACAACATCAGAAATGACACGCTCATCCTTTTGATGCCGCAGATTCAGGGTGCTGATTCCTGCCTTTGTTTGGCCTGTATATCTATCTCACTGTCATTGTGTCTCTCTCAATAAGTCTTTCTTTTTTGGCATCACACCCACCCACCCACCTTTTGCTGTCTTCTCTCAGCCCCCCTTTCTCTCTTGGTCGCTGTTCCTTAAAAGCCCAGGGTTTATAATAGAAATGGCTGTGGACAGAGGGATTAGGTAATTTATCATTGGTGGCTGTGTTGGGGAGGGAGGTGTGTGCTAAGGGTCATTGGTTCATTGCACAGCCTGCAGTGTGGGAGTCCTGGGGGAAGCAGTGCTGTGGGGGTGGGGGGGGGGGTACCTGGCACTTTACTACCAGCAGCACTATAACCTTGCTAGCAGCCTAGCTTACCATAATTGCATTTCTGCCGCCTAGGGGTTTGCATTTGCATGTTACATTTATAACAGCTTGTTCCAAAGATATGAATAAATGGGAGTCATTCATTCGTGTTGTGTTTTGGTGGTCCGCGGACGGGTATTGTTTTTCACACACGTTAAAAACCTGCAGCCTCCACATTTTCCCATTCTACACCTTGTTTAGCCTCGGAGTTCACTACTATTCTCACGGGGTTGTTCATGTACTTTCCCCTGGCCTTAAATGGACTACATTTAACTTTGTTGTGGTGCTGTGGGCCGGATTATATAAAGAAATGCTGAGCAGTAAGAAGAAGATTTTTTTGTGAAACTCGATGGAGGGGTCAGGTAAAAGTTAAGGACAAACACTTTCACTTTTCATGCAGTTTTCACTTTATTTAACATTATCCGTTTTTGTTTTTTTTTTTTTGGTTTAGAGTTTGTGTGTTTTCAGTATCCCCTGTGAATGAGACCAGAAGGACTCTTGGGAAATATGACTGAGTAAAGTTCAGTGTAGCAGCCAGTTACGTAATAATACTAGATAACTTAATACATAAGTTGGCCCATCAAAAATAGGTATAGTGGATGGTATAGTCCTCATATTCATTCATCAAGGATATGTATGATGCAACACTCTTTCCGTAGTCATGGTTGTAATAGCTTATTACATTATTGGCCAAAAGTTATTGCTTTATTGCCTCAAAGATTTTATTACATTATTGGCAAGTTATTATGTTACTGAGTATATTACAAATTAAAATGCGAGTATAAGTGGCTGAAATTAGTTTCCTTCGGAGGGTGGCCAGGCTCAGCCTTAAAGATAGGGGAAGGAACTCCAGACTAATTTCATGAAATCGCGTTGTATGTCATGCCAGGTCTTATGGCATTTGGTGTGCTATACGTACGCATTTTCATCCTTTCACGTTATTCAACGCCATTTGATTGCGTGTAAATGTACACCGAGACCTAACCCTAACATATCTGTAACCTCTAACCCTAAACCTAACCGCTAATTATCCCTTACCCTAACCCTTACATATCTGTAACCTCTAACCCTAAACCTAACCGCTAATTATCCCTTACCCTAACCCTTACATATCTGTAACCGCTAACCCTAAACCTAACCGCTACTTATCCCTTACCCTAACCCTTACATATCCGCAACCACTATCCCTAAACCTAACCTTACCCTAACCCTAACCTCAAATCGCTAACCCCTAACCCTAACACTAATCGCGCTAATCGCTCATAAAAGCTCATAATGCATACAGATAACACGCCAATTAAATGTGCCATGTTATCTGTACGCAATTCATGATATCATGTTGGAAACTCGGACATCTGGGAGAGACTCAGAGTAGAGCCGCTGCTCCTCCACATCCAGAGGAGTCATTTGAGGTGGTTCAGGTATCTAGTGAGGATGCGTCCCGGATGCTTCCTTGGGGAGTTGTTTCGGGCATGTCAGTCCGGGGGGAGACCTCATGGCCGACCCAGGACACGCTGGAGGGATTATACCTTTCAGCTGGCCTAGGAACACCATGGGATTCCCCTGGAAGAGCTGGTGGAAGTGGCTGGGGAGAGGGCAGTCTGGGCTTCTTTGCTGAGGCTGCTGCCCCCATGACCCGGGTAAGCGGATGAAGACGGTACGGTACAAATTAAAATGGCCAAAATTATTACTGTACTAGCTGTTATTACATTATTGGTGGCTACAGTCCAGTGTAAGTCTATGGGAGGCAGGGACCTTTGAAGGAACATCTAGTGGCTGTTTGTGGTATTACATTGCAAGGCAGGTTTATTTATATAGCATATTTCATGTACAAGACAATTCAAAGTGCTTTATATAAAACATTAACAGCATTACAGCAGGGAAGCTATAAAAAGTGTAGGCATGAGGGAAAAAAAGAAAAGAAAAAACAGATAAATAGATAAAACAGATGAAAGCTAGAAGCTTAAAAGAAACAGTGCAGATCTGAACTGATGAATAAAAACTCTATTCAAATGCAGCTGAGAACAGGTGGGTCTTTAACCTGGATTTAAATAAACTGAGTGTTTCAGCTGATCTGAGGCTTTCTGGAAGTTTGTACAAAACATCCATAAATATGTGAACAGAGGTTACCGCTCTCCCAAGTAACTGTTGGGGGGTTTAAATAAAAATATAAACCATGGTCTGCTGCAAATATTTCCATGTGAACTGAGTCAACAGGGTTTTTGAGAATCAGTGCAGTATTACAAAACATAATAATATGCAGTGGTATTGATATTTTCTCAGACTACTTGTGGTCGAAGTCAGAGCAAACATTTTGGACTGAGGTGGATGACATGCAACAAAACAATGTTTATGGGTAGATCTGAACCTCAGATATTGCGGTCACGATGTCTATCCAGGGCCGGTCGAACCCAGACTGTTGCACCGTAAAGGGGGGGTAAACATGACAAATTCAGGGGGTTCAGCATTCCCAGCGGATCCAGTGGATACAGATTAGAAGTTGTGAAAATTTCATGGAAGCTCTGGGAGTCGGACGTTCAAAGCATGTTGAGTTTCACTTTTGGTTTACGCCAGTTATGGCAGTTATGGAATGCACCCCATGCATACCACCCCCCAAGTCCAACAGATACTTTCTTGTAGCAATGGCCCACAATGTTTTCTTTCAGGGGCCCCACAGTTGCTAGTGGCACCCCAGAACCCAGATGACCATGTTTTATGCAAGTTGTTTCTCTTCTTGGCTGAAAAATGATAACAATGTGAACTTAATTGGGTCATAGTGCTAGAAATGTCATTTTTGTGCTTCGTAAAACAGCTTTTAAAACCTTTATGTCAGCTGTTTTTGTGAAATTTCACCCAAAGAAACAGTGACAGGCAGAAGAAAGCAGTGAAAACCGCTGACCTCCGGTGTTTATTTTGCCTTTTTTTTTTTTACTGACTTTACCTGGAACGCTTCTTATACATTGTTGAATGTTCGTGCCTTTCTACGGTGCTTACTTTGGGTCTGAGTCTGAAAAAAAACAATGCTGATGCTGTTATTAATGCAAGTTTTGGCTAAACAAAGGATATTGTTTTTGTTGCTGATGTTAGTCTTACCACCTCTCATGAGGCGCGATAACATTTATTTACTCAGCATTCAGAGGTTGTGAGAGAAGGTCAGCTGTGTTGCATTTAATGACTCATCCATTCATGTAGTTTCAAGAAGTTCGAGCCGAGTGTGTTTGGTCAAGCATTGAAAAGAATATTGACTGCGCCTCTACTTCAACAAACATGGCTTACGTTGTATTTGAAGCTCATCGGAAAGTTTTAACACAGCGCTTGGATAATTATTTGCAATAAAAAGAGATTTAATTCATGATGAGGGATAATACAAACATATATTAATCTTAATGAATGGGGTATTCACAGGCTTGAAGCTATCATTTAGCATGGATTTTCTCAGTCTATGCATCATTAATGACCAGACAAGCCATGCATTTTAAAGTGCTACTAAGACTAAGGTGCTATTCTGTAATTATGTGCAAGGAAAACCTCCATAGCTATTGACGTTATATATTATATTAGACCGGATTAAGGATATCAGGGCTGTAGCTGCTCCTTCACAAATGAAAAGACATGAAGACATGAAAAGATTACTCATGCCTTTTTATCCCAGGATTGAATTAGGCTGAGAATGTTCCTGTAAAGCAGTAGAATTTGCGGATATTGGGTGTTTATATTTGGCTCGACTCCTATTTCAGAAGCGTCCTGTGGCGAGTAGGACGGCCTACACTTTCCTTTGCTCTCCTCACCTGCTGGGTTCGCATCAATGATGTATTATGCCGGGCAATCATCAATACAGGTTTTTGAAAGTGAGATGGAGGTTATCCTTTTCTGCTTTAGATGCCCAACAAAACCTGAGAGGCAGCAGAGGGAGAAGCATTCAGCGCAATTAATACAACATACGAAAAGTCTTATTATTATTATCACCTTTATTTGACCAGGAAAAAAGCTCATTGAGATTAAAAAATCTTTTTCAAGAGTGTCCTGGCCAAGACGGCAGCAGCGGAAGTTACACAAAATGGAAATCACAGTCCTACATCCACACTAATGGTGTCGGACTCTGCATTGTGTTTTTTAAGGACGACACCCGAACATACGACTTTGGAGGAGGTCGCCGTTTATTGTTTTTTCGTTCCTGACAAAAGTGACAAAGATACAAAAACCTCCGGTCAGCGAACCCTGTAAAACATGCCCCTCTCCCATAGAGATCTGGAACAAAAGGGCGAATACATTAAATTATTAAAACAAAATACAGCATACCTGACAAAAGTGACAAAGATACAAAAACCTCTGGTCAGCGACCCCTATAAAACATGCCCCTACACAAACCAAATGATACAGAAATGTGTTTCAGCACATCATAAGCACCTCATACAGATTGAACTGGCCAGTTCATTTAAAAATTAAATTAGCAGAGGCTAAACCAAAAATTTTCTCTGACTGCACGGCTGCTTACCTCTCCCATAGAGATCCGGAGCAAAAGGGAAGAGGTAAAGGCGTGAAAGCTGTAGTTATAGCGAGCAGTGTCACACTGTAAATTACTCATTGGGGAACAGACTCAAATTAAAAGTTCCACATACCGACTCGGAGGCCCATAATGTCAGGTATTAACCAAAAGAAATTAAAATAAAATGAACAGATTTTGTGTAATTATAACAAACAGTACACAATATCATCTACATACCCACATTGCTGCGAAATAATTGACCCTTTTACACATAAACACAATGGAAGTCTGTACTAAAAACAAACTTAAAACTGATAAGAATATACATATAGAACATCACCATGAATTTAAAAGGTACTAAAAGTATAACAACAATGTTCCTTAAAAGCATCTCAAAGCCGAACCCAATTCAGTCAATTAGAAAAACATCTACACCCACATTTGTCCTTTTCCCATTGATTTAAAATGACTTTGAATATATTAAAACAGACCACTTCCTTCAGTTTAATCTCCTTCTTCTGTAGGTTGTTCCAGGCAGTGGGAGCAGAATATTTAAAAGCTTTTTTCCCCAGTTCCGTTCTGACTTTTGGAACCCGCAAAGATAACAGATCCTGGTACCAGAGACTGTATTTATTCAAATCATTCCAACAAACGTAGACCAACAAATATGATGGAAGCAGACCTAGGATACATTTATAAATAAAATAATACCAATGTTTCAGTCTAAGTGTAAAAAGATCTTTAAACTGCAAGTAAAGATCCTAAAAGTGCATCAGTATTAGCAGCCAAATGTAGCAAAGAAAGACCATTAATCAGTTCTTCCCAAACTTTTTCAGCTCAAGACACAAGAAATCAATTTAATGT
Organism: Sphaeramia orbicularis; assembly: GCF_902148855.1. NCBI lineage: Eukaryota > Metazoa > Chordata > Actinopteri > Kurtiformes > Apogonidae > Sphaeramia > Sphaeramia orbicularis. The sequence goes on along the minus strand of NC_043963.1, from coordinate 10,722,171 downwards.
GTCCTCGGGACCCAATTTTACAGAAATACCAACGTTAAGAGTTTTGGGGTCGGCTCATGCATGTTAAACAGGGGATCCTCACTTTAACACTGTGTCCTGGTTGGAGCACTTAAGTGTTAAAAGCAAGACAAAGATGCCTAAAGTGCTTTAACAGGGTAATTCAATGTCAGGCTGCAAACAAACACCAACAAAGCAATTCAATAGTGAAGTCACAAAATCAGAAATGACTGCAATCATCCCTTAAATCACTGCCTTCAGAGAGAAAATACTGAAAAACATCTATAACAAATCATTTGTCCCTGTGGCCAAAACCCAGTGTTTTTCTTTCTTTCTTTTTTTTTTTTTTTAAATACCCGTCACCACCACCCCTCTTTGGAGGACAAACTTATTTTTAATTACAGCTTGTGTTTAAGTAACAATCTTAACCCTCCGGTATCCCGTCCAGCAAGGCCCTTACTAAGCATCATGTGTGCCTTTTTGGCACACTTGTGGAATAATGTCAAAAAAAATTTCATACAGTTTGTTTTTAATTCTTTTACACTTTTTTTCTATTTCATCAACTTGAGCCGTAAATAAAAATACCAAATACTCAATAATTGTCACATTTTTTACCCTTTAAATGCTGTGTTTGTAATGTAAATAAACCTTTTTTTTTTTAGGATGCAAAAAACACAAAAAAAAAAAAAATCAATATACTACATAAAAAGTGGATCACATATTTTTTTTTTTTTTTTTTTTCATCCTGGCATATGTCAATAATTCACAGCAACATTGGTTAATTTGCATTATTATTTTTGGCGCTAGGTCAAATGTTCAAAAATACTAGCATCTGTCACCAAGTGTGCCAAAATGGCACACCCATAAATCAAACTCTTAAATATTATATGTTGATTTATTTTTCTGCTCTAATTTGATTTTATTTTTGTAAATCAAGGTCAGCCCTAATCATACATATCAAATGGAAGAAATAGTGCATTTTAGGCACACTTGGGGGACAGATGCTAGACTTGTAATTTTCTTTTGTTTACAATGTGCAAATTTTAGTTGGTGGCCAGAATTTTAAAGATCATGAAAAAATGAACAACTTTTGAATTTGAATTCTTGTGAAAAATAATATGAAGTTTTTTAAAATAAGTGCAAAGTGTGCCTAAAAGTCGCACCTGGATACCAGAGGGTTAAACTTTATATTCACATGTTCATCCCAGTAACCCAGTGTTTTTCTACCTTGGGGTCGCCGGAAATTTCTAGTAATTGTTAAAAATAAAAACCAGATTACTAAAAAAAAAAAATATTTTTAATGATTCAATTTATATTTAATTTTAATTCAAGCACCACACACTTTTACTAATAAAAATCCAGTTAAAAAAAATGCATCTGAGAGGGCATACCTTGATTGACCCGATCATGTGATTGTATGTGTTATTACGCTTCAACCTGCCTGGACACAGTCGTAACCAGAAAACTGGACCGAACAGAGAATGGAAAGATTTCTTCACCTGCCTGGCCCCAATAAGACAGAGCAAGAGAAACTGAGAAGCAGACACAAAAAAAGGTGCATTATATACATTATATAGCCTAAATGTTGTCAAAAATTAATGTATGCAGAAATTACCAAAAATAGTCACTTGCCCAATAAAGGGTTAAACTATCTCCATATATATATATATATATATATATATATATATATAATCAGTATAACAGTCTAAACCACAGGTGTCAAACATGCGGCCCGGGGGCCAAATCCAGCCCGCCAAAGGCTCCAATTTGGCCAGTGGGATGAATTTGGGAAATGCAAAAATTACACTGAAGATATTAACGATCAAGGCTGTCAAAATCATTTTGGTCAATTCAATCTAAAGTGGATCAGACCAGTAAAATACTATCATAATAAACTATAAATAATGAAAATCACAATTTTTTTCTTTATTTTAGAGCAAAAAAAAAGGTGAAATTACAGAAAAATGTTTACATTTACAGTCTAGCCTTTTACAAAAAATGGGAATTACCTGAACAAATATGAACAACCTGAAATGTCTTGAGAGAAGTATGTGGAATTTTTGTCAATATTCTGCCTGTTCCTAAATGTTTTGTGTATTTGTAGATTCACTGTGATCTGTAAGTTGTAACTCACATCTATAAATGAAAAACTAAGGCGTAATATTGTTAAAATTGCACCTATTTCCTTAAGAATTTTCAGGTTGTTCATATTTGTTCGTGTTATGTTCGTAGATGTAAACAATTTCATTACAGAATTTTATGTTTTTCACTCAAAAACAGAGAGAAAACTTTGGAGTTCACATTATTTATAATTTCATATCCTATTATTTATAGTATTTTATGAGTCCGGCCCACTTTATATTATATCAGGCTGAATGTGGCCCCTGAACTAAAATGAGTTCGACACCCCTGGTCTAAACCAAACTCACACCTCATCGACTATACCTTTTGTTTCTTATAATGCTGTTTATATGTAAAATTCATTGTAGTAGCTTGTTTTACTGTTTTATTTTTATTGTTCAGTATCATTTATTGTGATCAATATTTGCCTGCAGACAAATTGGCAAACTCTTGTACACAGAGAGTGGACAAACTATTATTACTGTTATTTTCTTCTAAAAATGTGAAGGATTGTCACAACGTTTATATTTTACTGACTCTTTCAATTTAAAAAAAAAAAAGCTGAATTAATTGGATTTTGCTGGAATCCTGGATTTAAAGATGATGCCGGTAATTGCTGCTTACATTTACAGTAATGTTAACCATCAGCAACAAGTAGCACACACACAAAACAAAGTTGAAGTAATGCCCATAAACTCAAAATAATATCTGAAAGTACCTTTTTTATTTTTGCATTTTTTTCCCATTTGTTAATTTAATTTAATCTCATGGTGAATAGAAAGCACTGATGTTTTAATAAAATGCATAGTTTCTTGGCAAACTGCTCCACTTTAACTGTAGTTAAAACGTTGCACTAAAAAATAAAATTACTTTTTTTTTTTTTTTTTTACATAATGTTTGATGTTTGCTGTTTTATGAAGTCAGTAACACACCTGTGACTCCTTGTGCTCCTATAGCTCCACCCCTTTAGTCCAAATATGGTTACTTCCAGCTCCAAAAAAAGGCAACATGATGACATTTCGCTTCAAAACAGAAGTTCTGTCATGCATATAAATGTACCAGATAACTAGTATCAGGCTTCTAAACTATAAATACTAATATCTATTAAAAAAAAACAAAAAAACATGTAGACTTTTATAGTTTGACGGTCACTTCATCAGTCATCTGTCTTATATAATTCTAGACATTCAGAATGACTACTCATTGTCAAAAATTGTCACCCTCTTTTTCCTTCCCCAAACTATTATTTTTATATCTGCTTCTTAAAATCCACCAGCGGTCACTCCCTGAAATGTACTACATAATATATTATTATAATTTGACATTATTGTATTTTTAATAGCAGAGCAGCATGTTACTGTTGAAGCTGCTGAAGGTTGGAACTATTGGACTCAAACCTCTGAGTTACAGCGATTCAAGCACTTATTGAAATGAAACCATGTGAGAAATTTAGAGGAAAAATCACTGTTTGGAGCTGTTAACATGTCATAGAAATCTGAAATGTGAGCCGACTGCACACTGTCCTTTTATTAGAGGCCAAAAATGTTGCAAACCTGTTTTAATCTCTAATAATGTGCTGTATTTTAAAGGCCTGTCATATTATCCATTGTATAAAACCTTCATTTGGGCAGTAACAGATGAAGCAGAGAGAGTACTATAGTGGTTTCAGAGATGTAATGGAGTAGAAGTACACTATGTGGACAAAAGTATTGGGACACTTTTTCTTTTCTAACAGGGGTCTGGGATACAAAATAATAAATGTAATAATATAGTTTTCTATTACGATAAATACCATTGCATTGCAAATAATAATTTTCTACCACAACTAACCATCTACTTTCTTCACAGCTCACTTAGAAAAAAAAAACACCCATTAAACTTTAAGGAAATATAGGTGTTTAAAACTATGTGGACAAAAATATTGGGACACGCTATGTCTACAGCTGTAAGATGTCCTGTTCATGAGGATTTGAGATAAAAACATCAATATTTCCTTAAAGTTTAATGAGAGGTTTTTCTAACTCTCCATACCAGATGCAGGGTTATTGTAGCCACAGAAAACAATGTAAAAAATTAATAAGAGAAGATAAAACAAAAACAGAATTGTGAATAAAACCATCTTTGTGTTAGTTTCACCCTGTGGTTTATGAAGTATTAAGATAAAATATTAATGCCCAATATGAAACTGTGGTTTTATGTGGTTTTATTTTAATGTCGGACATTCTTTGGCTCGATCTGATGATGAACTATAAGGACAAAAATACTGGGACACATCATGGCTACAGCTGTGAAATGAGATATAAATGTATTTTAAGTTTAATGGGAGATTTTTCTCCCTGAGTAAGATGTGAAGAGAGTTGAGGATTAGTTGTGGTATAAAATTATTATTTACAGTCAGAGCATGAAAAATATTTTAGAAATTCAGAGGTAGAACATGTAAAATCATAGTCATGGATAAAAAAATTTAAAAAAAATCAGTTTTGAGAGAAATTGAGTAAAAACCATTTCTGAGGCATTTTGGAAGCAACAATAACAATTTAAACCAAACTAATAATAATAATAATAATAATAATAATAATAATAATAATAATAATAATAATACATTGGTTTTCTATAGCACTTTTCTAGGTAGTCAAAGACATGTTACAATAACCAACCAAGGAACAAACACACAACAAAGGGGCAAAGACAGTTATGGAACAGATACAGAGCTAACACAAAAGGGCAAACAAAGAAGAAATACTTTAGCAAAAACGAAGCAACAGATACAGAAAACCATATTTATCACAATATAAAATTATATTATGACATTTATCATTATTGTTTTGTATCCCAGACCCCAGTTAGAAAAGATTCATTCACAATAACCAAACTTAAAGGAAACAAAAATAAATTAACTCTTAAGCTTAAAAAAATACTGAACTGTCTTTGTTTGCCAACTTCTGTGAGCTAAATGAGCTAACATTAGCTTAGTTAGCAGCATATGCCAGGGTTTTCATTATTGTTATCACATCAAAAGGGCAAACAAAGAAGAAATACTTAAGCAAAAAGGCATAGACTCTGAATACATTAACTCTTAAGCTTAAAAAAATACTGAACTGTCTTTGTTTGCTAACATCTGTGAGCTAAATGAGTTAACATTAGCCTAGTTAGCATCATATGCCAGGGTTTTCATTATTGTTATCACATCAAAAGGGCAAACAAAGAAGAAATACTTAAGCAAAAAGGCAGAGACTTTGAATACATTAACTCTTAAGCTTAAAAAAATACTGAACTGTCTTTGCTTGCTAACATCTGTGAGCTAAATGAGTTAACATTAGCTTAGTTAGCATCATATGCCAGGGTTTTCATTATTGTTATCACATCAAAAGGGCAAACAAAGAAGAAATACTTAAGCAAAAAGGCAGAGACAGACACAGAAAACCATATTTATCACAATATAAAACTATATTGACATTTATCATTATTGTTTTGTATCCCAGACCCCCGTTAGAAAAGATTCATTCACAATAACCACACTTAAAGGAAACAAAAATAAATTAACTCTTAAGCTTAAAAAAATACTGAACTGTCTTTGTTTGCCAACTTCTGTGAGCTAAATGAGCTAACATTAGCTTAGTTAGCAGCATATGCCAGGGTTTTCATTATTGTTATCACATCAAAAGGGCAAACAAAGAAGAAATACTTAAGCAAAAAGGCAGAGACTTTGAATACATTAACTCTTAAGCTTAAAAAAATACTGAACTGTCTTTGTTTGCTAACATCTGTGAGCTAAATGAGCTAACATTAGTTAGCATCATATGGCAGGGTTTTCATTATTGTTATCACATCAAAAGGGCAAACAAAGAAAAAATACTTAAGCAAAAAGGCAGAGACAGACACAGAAAACCATATTTATCACAATATAAAACTATATTTTGACATTTATCGATATTATTTTGTATCCCAGACCCCCGTTAGAAAAGAAACACCTGAATTCAATGTGTCCCAATACTTTTGTCCCCACAGTATATGAAGTACAGTCCTCAAGTGTATGTGAAAACTGTGTTGAGAGCAGATTTCAGTCCTCTTACAATGACAGTTTCTCTTCTCAGATTTGTCATATGTGAAACAAAATCACAGACCCACTCTTTTCTCAGCTCTGACTCACCTGGTTTCACACCTCAGGCTCACTTCGTGGTATGTCAGTGAAATTACTTTGCTATGTGACTACAATTTGGATGTGCGATCGCAGACGCTCCCCAGGAGTTCACCGTTACTGCCATTATTCTGCGTTGCAGCATTAACATTTTTCAATTGTGGGTATATCAGAGACGCACTACTTGCAAAGTTATGCTCCATCAATGCTGAAAAGACTGGGTTTATTCATATTCTACTCGTGTGCGGTATTCACACATGTGGAAAAACTCCTCCACAATAACCAAAGACTTACAATTCAGTGTCAAACATGCAGCCATTATTTCCTCCCAAATGTAATAGTTTCTTTAACACATGAAGAACTTAGTCAGAATCTTTTATTTGTCAGATAATCTTAACATGTTTGCACAACAGTTCTACCAAACTCGCATTTAATGACTCATACGAAGAATAAAAAAAAAAAAAAAAAAGGGGGTGGGGAGAGAGAAACTTTTATTACTGGGTTATTTGGAAATGTCAACAGGCTTTCACATTATCAGTTAAAGTAATTAATGTATGCAAAATGGGTCTCCAGCATTAGTTTTTGCGGAGCTGATTCAAATGTCAGTGCTTTCGTGTTAAGAGCACAATTTGAGTGTGTAATTTTTTACATCGTGTCTTGATGAATTCATGTCAACAGACTGAGAGCTAAATGTTTCCTGCAAATTTTTACACTTAATTCTGTGTATAATGTCCTGATATTTACATTCTATGGTGAATTTAAGCCATTGTCTTTCCTGGAGTCATTTGATTTTGGATTTATTCACATACTGTTCTTTGCAAAGATCTTAGGCCACCTTGACTTTTGTTGTTTTTTGCAGGGTTGAAATGAGTATCAGTAAAAGAATACAGATAAACCAGCTCTTTTCAGTTTCTGCAGTACAGTATTTTACTACATTTGCAGCACGTTATTCCTCAGCAGGGCAGTTGGCTCAAAAAAATCCATCTTATTTATTTATTTATACTTTTTTCTTATTTTTTTTCCAACTGTGCATTTATTCCTTTTCTTATACTGTGATATATATATATATATATATATATATATATATATATATATATATATTTTTTTTTTTTTTTTTTTTTTTTTAAACCTTGTTAATTCTCTTTTATATAATTGCAGTCTGTATTGGTCTGAGCACCATAATTTTGTTGCAAATGACTGGAATAACAAAGCCTTTTTTATTCTATTGAGAATACATATTTATTTCTCATTCTGTTTTCTTTTTTTTTGCATACAGGAAAATACACGAAATATGTGCACAGCCTTAAAAGACACAAAAAACTGAACTAAATGTGTTGTAAAGGTCAAAGTCACTATTTAGTGTGACCTTTGACCCCACGATAAGAAGCACCACAAACAATTAGAAACATCTGACATGTGTTGAATGAAACCTGGTATAAAACATCAGAAAATTAATGTAGTGAAACTCATATTGTCTGACCAAAAGGGTTAAAACATGTTAATTGCAAAGGAGGTCAGACTAAATACAACCATTTTGTTTTTTTTCCTGCTGTTCATACTCACATATATCTGATTGGATCTAAATACAGAGACAAATGCATGTGTGGACATTAGAACGGTAATAAACTAACAAAACTAATATTGGACTAAGACTTTTTTTACGCAGGTACACACAAGTAAATTTATGTAATAATAGTTAGAAATACCAGTGAGGTGTAGACAGAAAGGACCACAGTATGTATTTAGTGCTACTTTAATAATCTGACCTTAATGAATGCCAATAAAAACTCCTTCACTTCCTCTAAGGTCAGACATTAGCTAACATTAGCTAGCTTAGCACACTGTTGTCAACAAACTATGAAAAATATGTCTGAAACCAGTCTTAGTTGTGTTTCCTTTATGCCGTTACAGTATTTATTCAGCCTTGAATCATTCACAATAACCAAACTTAAAGGAAACATGAATAAATTAACTCTTAAGCAATAAAAACAATGCTGAACTGTCTTTGTTTGCTAACATCTGTGTGCTAAATGAGCTAACATTAGCTTAGTTAGCATCTTATGTTAGGGTTTTGTCATTGTTATCACATCAAATTTGTAGTTGTTTCTTTTAGAATATATTTCTGATAACATTTAAAACACCATACGACCACTTTGATTTGCTGAAGATTTTCTTACCTTGAAACTTCAGTTTTCTCAGCTGTTCATACTTCAGATGGATCTAAATACAGAGACAAATGCACATGTGTGGACATTAGAACTTTACTAATAATAGTTAGAAATACCAGTGAGGTGTAGACAGAAAGGACCACAGTATGTATTTAGTGCTACTTTAATAATCTGATCTTAATGAATATCAATAAAAACTCCTTCAGTTCCTCTAAGGTCAGACATTAGCTAACTTTAGCTAGCTTAGCACACTGTTGTCAACAAACTATAAAAAATATGTCTGAAACCAGTTTTATTTGTATTTCCTTTACGTAGTTACAGTATTTATTCAGCCTTTAATCATTTCCAATATCCAAACTTAAAGGAAACATGAATAAATTAATACTGAATTGTCTTTATTTGCTAATATCTGTGTGCTAAATGAGCTAACATTAACTTAGTTAGCATCTAATCTTAGGATTTTGTCATTGTTATCACATCAAATTTCCACTTTCTTTTACAATATATTTCCGATAACATTTAAAACACCATACTACCACTTTGGTTTGTAGAAGATTTTCTTACCTTGAAACTTCAGTTTTCCCTGCTGTTCATACTTAATTGGATCTAAATACAGAGACAAATGCATGTGTGTGGACATAGAACTATAATAAACCAACAAACAAAATGTTGGACCAGGACTTTTACACAGGCACTCACAAGTAATTATCAAATGGATGTAATAATAGTTAGAAATATCAGTGAGCTGTAGACAGAAAGGACCACAGTATGTATTTAGTACGACTTTAATAATCTGACCTTAACAAATATCAATAAAAACTCCTTCAGTTCCTCTAAGGTCAGACATTAGCTAACATTAGCTATCTTAGCACACTGTTGTCAGTAAACCACAATAAATATGTCTGAAACCAGTCTTAGTTGTGTTTCCTTTACGTAGTTACAGTATTTATTCAGTCTTGAATCATTTCCAATATCCAAACTTAAAGAAAACCTGAATAAATTAATACTGAACTGTCTTTATTTGCTAATATCTGTGCGCAAAATGAGCTAACATTAGCTTAGTTAGCATCTAATCTTAGGATTTTGTCATTATCACATCAAATTTCCACTTTCTTTTAGAATATATTTCTGATAACATTTAAAACACCATACTACCACTTTGGTTTGCAGAAGATTTTCTTACCTTGAAACTTCAGTTTTCCCTGCTGTTCATACTTAATTGGATCTAAATAAAGAGACAAATGCATGTGTGTGGACATAGAACTATAATAAACCAACAAACAGAATGTTGGACCAGGACTTTTACACAGGTACTCACAAGTATTTATCAAATGTATGTAATAATAGTTAGAAATATCAGTGAGCTGTAGACAGAAAGGACCACAGTATGTATTTAGTGCTACTTTAATAATCTGACCTTAATGAATATCAGTAAAAACTCCTTCAGTTCCTCTAAGGTCAGACATTAGCTAACGTTAGCTAGCTTAGCACACTGTTGTCAGTAAACTACAATAAATATGTCTGAAACCAGTTTTAGTTGTGTTTCCTTTACGTAGTTACAGTATTTATTCAGCCTTGAATCATTTCCAGTATCCAAACTTGAAGGAAACATGAATAATTTAATACTGAATTGTCTTTGTTTACTAACATCTGTGTGCTAAATGAGCTAACATTAGCTTAGTTAGCATCTAATGGTAGGGTTTTGTCATTGTTATCACATCAAATTTCCAGTGGTTTCTTTTAGAATATATTTCTGATAACATTTAAAACACCATACTACTAGTTTGGTTTATAGAACCTTTTTTTTTTCCTTTGAAACTTTATTTTTTCCTGCTGTTCATACTTCACATATATATCAGATTGGATCTAAATACCAGATACTTAGCAGAAAATCTCAGGTCTGCTGAGAGTCTGAGTTCTTTTAAGTCAAGGTTAAAGACTCACCTGTTCACTGCTGCCTTTGACTAAAAGGCTTTTTACTTTTTAAATTTTATATTCTCTTTTGAAACTCTGCACTGCAACTCTTACTTTCATATATGTGTGGGTTTTTTTTTTTCATATTTTTGGATTTTATGTGTTGTTTTCTTACTTGCTGTTTTTAATCACCTGTTACATGTTTCTTTTATAATGTTTTAAATGTGTTTCTTTTTCCCTGTCGTATTTCAACATCCTGCGTAAAGCACCTTGAATTGCCTTGTTGCTGAAATGTGCTATATAAATAAACTTGCCTTGCCTAAATGCATATGTGTGGACTTTAGAACTTTAACCCTTTCATGCATTAGTCAACAACAAATTTATTGTTTAAGTTTTTTGAGCTGATTTCGGATAATTTTGGTGTGCTGAATCCAAAAATCACATTAATTTTGCTCAATCAGGTCAGCTTTCTGAACTATGCTACATATTGTTTTTTTTTTAACATTTTTGCTTACATTTATGGGCATTTTCACATAATATGATACAAAATTCTTTCATATTTCTTGCAATAAATGAGCTCTGAAGATTTTACTTTTGCCAATTTATGATTAATGTTTTTTTTTAATATTACAAGTGAATGAAATGGCTTCGATTAGAAGATCTTGCAAAAATCAGCCTGACGTATTCTGCTACATCTGTGGTGAATACACCATTGTACCTAACAGGAATCAAGTCACAAGTTTCATAAAGTGCGCTTACCAATCTTATTTTGGTATTAATTATTATATTTTGTGAGAAGATCAAATTTTTCAAAATCAAATTAGCAAAAAAACCTGACCTGATTGAGAAAAACAGATGTCATTTTTGGATTTAGCAGTGCAAAATGGTCCTAATTCAGTTGAAAAAACCTAGACAACTTGCAAAAAACATTTTTTTGTAACCCAGTGTTAATTATGAGAAGCTTAATCAAGATTTTTTTCCTTGGTGTTTTTAATTCCTCTTTAGGCATGAATTAACAAACAAACAATGTGACTGAATTTTTTTATGAACCTATTTTTCGTGGCATTACAAAAATATCCACTCAGCTGGACACTATTTGTTTAATTTTAGAAGCAAAGAAACATGTATTTACTGATATACTGCATAAAAACTATGAAATAAAAACATAAATACTGCTAATCTGATGTTTTCTCACATTTTAACATACCTGCATGGAGATAAAAAAAAAAAACAACCTTTTTGTTAAAAAAAAAAAAAAAAAAAAGTAAATTACAGTCTAATAACAGTTAGAATTTTTTTACACTCAGACATGTTTATGCAGATCAGGTTTATCTAGAACAGCAAATTTACGGTAATGGTGTGAATTACAGTGTATGGGATGATGCATAAGTGTCCACTGTGTTGGCTGATGTGGAAATAAACCAACAAAATGATTGTGATGTTTTGATGTTGTGATCAAATGCTGTCGTGATATGTTGTGATGTCTTATTCTCTTTTAATTGTATAGTAAGTGTTCGAATATGTATCTTGGATTATATTGTACAGGTATTGTTTGTTTGTGCTCCCTTAACAGTCTGTTATGTATATGTTATTTGTTACATTAGTGCCCTATCTAGTCTCTAACCATGTCTTTCTGGTTTTTTTTTTTGTGTTTGTTTTGTTTTTTTAATGGCCTTTTTAAAACTTGGCCAGGGGACTACAGATGAAAACTAGCCTTCTGGCTAATTCTGGCATTTTTTAACCATGTGTAACCATGTGTTTTATGAAATTACATTGTCCCCTTTCAAATAAACTAAACTAAAAAAAAAAAAAAAAACTAAATCCATAAATATACAAGAGAACAACACCTTTGAACAGCTGTCCACTGTAATGACCACTATGCATGAAAGGGTTAATAAACTGATAAATGTACTGTTGGACTTGGATCATTCTTGCACAGTGCTGTATTTTGGAGGGGTTTTTTTACATGTATTGAATTTCCTTGGTGTGCTCACCTGACATTTTGCACCCTGTCATTACCTTCTCAGCCTTTCACACTCCCTTTCATTGATTTGATTGAAGAGCGATAGGTGTAAAGCGGCTGTCGCTCAGAAAAGCAGAATGCCAGCTGGGTGATTGAAAAACAAAACAAAAAAAAAAACAAAAGAGACAGGGAAGATATAACAGAATAATGTAGTCGTAAAAGACTGCAATGAATTACCTCAAGCTGTGAAAACGGTACCGAATCTCATTAGTGTTTTCTTCTTTCTTTCTTTTTTTTTTTTTTTTTTTTTATATCATCGATGGAGACAGGCTCTACGGCAATGAGAAACTTAATGACTTGTGCGAGGAAAAATGATGGTCCTCTTCAGGTTTCATGTTTATGGCACGTTTTATGGACATTTATTTGACGAAGTTACCCACCAGATGGTTACTCATCAAAGCGGTCCTCAAAAGTGCAACAAAAAAAAAAAAAAGGGAAGCGCCGTGATTGCCTTGAGCGAACGCCATTTAGCTCCGCTCAACTCCAAAGATTAATCCCAAGTTTGTCAAGAGCCGCCGCCCACCGGAGCCTGTGTTTTAAATGTTATGACCCGTGTCGGTATAATTAATAAGGCTGAACCCTGAACATGTGGTTAAAGGTGGCAATTACCTGCCTATAAAGCCTGTTAATGATGACTGATGTTAGTCTGTAACCGTATTCTTAAAGGTCATTCATTTACTTATACATGTATTCATCAAGAGTCCTGTGATTTAGATGGATTAGTACGGTGTGTATGTGTCAAATACATTCTGTGCTGTCTGTTTCTGGGTGTAGTGTGTTTCTGTGGCCTTGGAGGAAAGTGTTTGAAGTCCCAACAAGACATGACACATTTGGCCTTATTTGACATCACAGCCCTGTCACAGCCCCCACGCCTCACTGTAATGGAATATGTAATAACTTCTCTGATACTACTTTTGTAGTCTATTCTATTCTATTCTATTCTATTCTATTCTATGCTATGCTATGCTATCCCATTGCATGCTATTCTATTCTATGATATGCTATCTTATTCTTTGATATGCTATCCCATTCTATGCTATGCCATTCTATTTTATAAAATTCTATGCTATGCTATTCTATACTATTCTATGCAATTATGCTATGCTATTCTGTCCTATCCTATTCTATTCTATTCTATTCTATGCCATGCCATGCCGTGCTATTCTATGCTATCCTATTCTATTCTATGCTATTCTATGCTATCCCATTCTATGCTGTTCTATGCTATGCTATTCTATTCTATTCTATGCTATTCTATTCTATTCCATTCTATTCTATGCAATGCTATCCTATTCTACTCAATGCTATACTGTGCTATCCTATTGTATTGTATTCTATGCTATCCTATTCTATTTTATGCTATGCTGTTCTATTTTATAAAATTCTATGCTATGCTACTCTATACTATTCTATGCAATTATGCTATGCTATTCTGTCCTATTCTGTTCTATTCTATTCTATTCTATTCTATTCTATTCTATTCTATTCTATTCTATTCTATGCCATGCCATGCTATTCTATTCTATGCTATCCTATTCTATTCTATGCTATTCTATGCTATCCCATTCTATGCTATTCTATGCTATTCTATTCTATGCTATTCCATTCTATTCTATGCAATGCTATCCTATTCTACTCAATGCTATACTGTGCTATCCTATTGTATTGTATTCTATGCTATCCTATTCTATTTTATGCTATGCTGTTCTATTTTATAAAATTCTATGCTATGCTATTCTATACTATTCTATGCAATTATGATATGCTATTCTGTCCTATCCTATTCTATTCTATGCCATGCCATGCCATCCTATTCTATGCTATTCTGTTCTATGCTATCCTATGCCATGCTATTCTATGCTATGCTATACTATTTTATGCTATCCTATTCTGTGCTATGCAATTCTATGCTATGCTCTTTTGTGGTATGCTGTTCTATTTTATGCTAGTCTATTCTATGCTATCCTGTTCTATGCTATGCTATTCTATTCCATTCTATTCTATGCTATCATATTCTATGCTATGCTTTTCCATTCTATTCTATGCAATGCTATCCTATACTACTCTATGCTGTACTGTGCTATTCTATTTTTTATAAAATTCCATGCTATTCTATTCTATGCAAATATGCTATGCTATTCTGTCCTATCCTATTCTATGTCATGCCATGGTGTCCTATTCTATGCTATTGTGTTCTATGCTATCTTATTCTATCCTATGCCATGCTGTTGTATGTTATCCTATTCTATTTTATGCTATCCTATTCTGTGCTATGCAATTCTATGCTATGCTCTTCTATGGTATACTGTTCTATTTTATGCTAGTCTATTCTTTGCTATGCTATTCTATTCCATTCTATTCTATGCAATGCTATCCTATTCTACTCTATGCTGTACTGCGCTATTCTATTGCATTGTATTCTATGCTATCCTATTCTATTTTATGCCATGCTATTCTATTTTATAAAATTCTATGCTATGCTATTTTGTACTATTCTATGCAATTATGCTATGCTATTCTGTCCTATCTTATCCTATTCTATGCCATGCCATGCTATCCTCTTCTATGCTATCCTATTTTATTTTATGCTATCGTATTCCATGCTATGCTCTTCTATGGTACGCTATTCTATTCTGTGCTATTCTATGCTGTTCTATTCCATTCTATTCTATGCAATGCTATCCTATTCTACTCTATGCTATACTGTGCTATTCTATTGTATTGTATTCTATGCTGTCCTATTCTATTTTATGCCATGCTATTCTATTTTATAAAATTCTATGCTATTCTATTCTGTACTATTCTATGCAATTATGCTATGCTATTCTGTCCTATCCTATTCTATTCTATGCCATGCCATGCTATCCTATTTTATTTTATGCTATCGTATTCTATGCTATGCTCTTCTATGGTATGCTATTCTATGCTGTTCTATTCCATTCTAGTCTATGCAATGCTATCCTATTCTACTCTATGCTGTACTGCGCTATTCTTATGCCATGCCATGCTATCCTATTCTATGCTATCCTATTTTATTTTATGCTATGGTATTCTATGCTATGCTCTTCTATGGTATGCTATTCTATGCTGTTCTATTCCATTCTATTCTATGCAATGCTATCCTATTCTACTCTATGCTATACTGTGCTATTCTATTGCATTGTATTCTATGCTGTCCTATTCTATTTTATGCTATGCTAGTCTATGCTATGTGATTCTATTCTATCCTGTCCTATCCTATTCTATTCTATTCCGTTGTTAATTACCTCAACCCCCACCCCACCCCCCACCCCTCTGCACATATCCGTGCACTCAGATGCCCTCTGTCTTATTCTGTAGGTCAGTATGCGCCGTATCATCCACTGTTTGGTTCTTGGTCACAGTTTGCATTAATGAGTTTTGCGCTAATCCTGAATGTAAATTTATGTTGCCCTCTGTCCTTCAGCCGGCCTTTTTCGAGGGAAACCGACGCTAACGGCGCTGTCACCCGCGGCAGCAGATGGCTTAAACGGTTCCTCTTGGTAAACGGTGACATTGAACATACTCAGACGCCATGAAGTGCGAACGGCGAGCTGTGTGATGAGGTTGAGAAAGAGAACAAAGAGCTTTAGTGGAACTGAAAGACAAAAGAGAGTAGAATGTGACAGGTCTGGGTGGTGTCAGCCACAGGGAATGCAAAGTAATGCTGCCTTCATGTGCTGTCGGGAAGATGAGCCTTTCCAACTTGAAATTAGCCGTGTGTTGTGCTCAAGTGCTTTTGTTGTCGTGGTGAAAGGAAAAATGGCCGACACACGATTTATAATGACCTACGACTTGTAGGGTTGTAACGATATGAAAATTTTATATCACGGTTATTGTGACCGAAATTATCACGGTTTTCATTATTATCGCGGTATTGTTGAAATTGTGCTCAAAATGTTCAAAAAGTACTGATACACACACTGAAATAATTTAACCTAGTTGTATTTTGAAAAAAAAAAAAAAGAAATTAAATAATAGGCACAACTTACTTTCTGTTGGCAGAAACATTCAAGTCTGAGCCTATTTTCTCTGTTTTTCAGTACTTTTGATTTTGCCTTTATATACTATATACAGAAATGTTTACTATACCCATGTTTGGTATCTTTTTTTTCAGCACAACTTCATCTATCTCATCTGCCTTTTTTTTTTTTTTCATTTTAACTGACTATATCAACACAAAAGGTCAGAAAACACAAAAAATATATAAAATCTGATTTGAAAAATGTATATAATTTATTGCATAAATAACACAAAGATGCTTAACGAACCTTTTCAAAGACTTTAAAAGTGAATATTGGTTCCAAATATTGGGTATGTAAAATTAAAATTGTAATAAATTAAAACTATACTCAAATATTTGGCCTAAAAGCAGATCTTTACATAGGCGTTTTTCCCCTAAAAGTGCTGTAATCAAACACAGTTATCATGATAATTAGAATTTAAACGGTAATACTAACCGTCTGCAATTTTACCGCGGTTTATCGTTATACCGGTAATCGTTACATCCCTAACTACTTGGGTAAAACAGTTTTGTACGTGTTAATTCATCTGCTACAGCATTTTTTTTCAATCATTCATTCATTCATCTTCTGAACTTGATCTTCCAGAGGGTTGGAGGGACATAAAAACATTGACATACAGTATATAGAAACAAACAACCAATTACTAGTCGCCTTTTCCATCAGACATCTGCGCAAAACTTTACCGATATTTACTAAATGTCGAACAAACAGAAGTGCATAATGTCGGTTTTTCCATTAAATTACAAATGCGATGATTTGTTTATATATTATCGCGAGATGACACGAGAAGCCATTCCATAAACATGGCGACAAATGTAAATATCACATTGATTTACAGATATATTCATTATTATTATATATTACTCCAGTATCTCGTACTAAATTAAAAAATGATTGGGTTTTCTGGTGTGTCCACACATACCGCAACATGTTTCTTCTTCTTCTTTCCTTGTTGTAACGTACGTCAGCATCTGTTTTTTTTTAATTCACCTGACTCTAGTTGTGAAAAAAGGTCTTTCCATTGCAGTTTTGTGTGATATACTATTTGCACTACCCCTGAGAAACCACCTGTTGCCAGCGCAAAAACTTTTAATAGAAAAATGAGACTTTTGGTGAAATTGTTGTTTTTCCATTAGGTAAATTTTTATGCACAAGTTATATTTGCGTAATTTGGGGGTCAATGGAAAAGCGAATACTGTCACTTTCACATCTATGGGCAATTTAGCTTAACCAATTAACCTATTAGTGCATGTTTTTAGAAGCTGGAGCACCCAGGGAGAACATGCAAATGCCACTTTTTTTTAAAAACTTTTAATTGTTTTTTTTTGCAAGCTCTGTACACTATAAATGTGCAAAACCATCAGCTAACAGCAGCAGAACATTAATAAAAGCATTGTTTATCTTTATTAGCGATGAATTCCCTCATTGCTCTCCCGCTTGTTGAAAAGTCAAAGGTTATTTTCATCTCTGCAACTCAAATATCAAAATTTATTCCCAGTTTCCCAGTGGAAAATACAACATGAGGGGGCGTTCAAGTGCAATTTTCAAGTTCGTAACTAGAATTTACCATAATTCCCATAGCACATGAAGGCAGCATAAGTCCCAATGTTACCCATGGTAATGATGTTACCATTATTACCCTGCCCCCCCGAAAGGGAGGCAAGGGGTATTGTTTTTGGTTCGTTTTCTTTCTTTCTTTCTTTCTTTCTTTCTTTCTTTCTTTTTTCCCATTTACTTATAATCAGTGTTAAATTACTTGTTAAAAAGTAATTAGTTATAGTTACAAGTTACTTTCCCAAAAAAGAAATTGAATTAGTAACAGAATTACTCCTTCATAGATGTAATTAGTTACCAGGGAAAGTAATTATTGCATTACTTTTTTGAAAAACCTTCAAATATGTAAAAGAAAAGTAATTTTTGAGCGCGTTTCCCAGGCCAGTTGCATAGAGTACAACAGCATAGACAGTACTTTATTTAACTTCATATTTATTGGAGGGTGAACAAAATTAAAGATACCCCTGAAATAATAAAGCAGTGTCATCCTTTGTTCGTTCTATTGCCTCTCCTTCTTATCCTTTGGCAACTTTGAGTTAAGGAAGACAAGTAATCTAACTTTTGTGTCTTGAGGCGACTTCTCTCCAATAATATTAGTTCTTTCTTAGAGAATACTCTTTCAGACAGAACTGATGTTCCCACTAAACCAGGGGTCACCAATCCTGGTCCTCGAGGGCCAGTATCCTGCTTGTTTTAGATGTATCCCTCTTCCAACACACCTGATTTAAACCATAAGCCTATCATCAAGCTCTGCAGAAGCCTGATAACGACTGTCAGGTGTGCGGGAAGAGGGAAATATCGAAAACATGCAGGATACCGGCCCTCGAGGACCAGGATTGGTGACCCCTGCACTAAACAGAGCTTCTATGCAATGACTTTTGTAAGGCTGGGGTCCACCAGGGCCCGGCTGGAGTCCACCAGGGCCCGGCTTTTCCTAGACATCAGTGCATAGTAACACACCACATTTCACTGCTGGTAATGATAATGGCGTTGTAACGTTTCAAATAGTAACAAGTGTTCAGAGAACGCAAACCTCCATCAAGCACCCTGAACGGTGTGCATGTGTGCATCGACTATTTCTTTTTAAATTAAACAGTTTCAAGGTTGTTCCATACAGCAGAAAAAGTTGAAGCTTTGTACCAGTCATGTGTATGTCAAATTATATTCAATTCCAGTCAGTATTTGTTGAGTTATAATGAAAAATGTGTGGTAAATGGGATTTTCAATGTTAAATGTAAATGTCCACAGAGTCCACATTCCACAGTGGATGTGGACAATTTTGTGCCAGATACAAGATATTGTTATAAGCTACAGGTGGATCAAATTGGAGGCTAATCGGAGTCATTTTGAATTTTTTTTATAAATTTTCGAAAATTGCTCATTGATGAGAGATAGGAAAATTGTAGATTTTGTGACCTTGCTGTGACCTTGAACTTTGGCCGACTTGGCCCAAAATTTAATGGGTTGGTCCCAGGGCCTAGGCCTATCTGTGGGTACAATTTGGTAAAGATGGTTGGAATAGTTTTTGCGTAAAGTTGCTAACAAACAAACTCGCAAACAAACACACACACAAAGCAAACTGATCACAATACCTCCTGGCAGCAGTAATTAATTAGATTACCCATTAATGGAAAACAATAGCGTTAGTAACGCCGTTATTTTTAACGCCATTATTCCCAACACTGCTTATAATGGGCGAAATTTCAAATGTCTGTAGCAGCAAAACTAGTGGTTGAATTCATACCAAGTTGTGTTTATAGATTGCCAATGGCCAAGAATAGATGTGGTTACATGTTGGGAAAAGTAGGTCAAAGTTAAAAAAATTTTATATCAACTTTTAGGATTTTTTTACGATCTTATCTTACAATGCTTCTGACCCGCACAAACAGGAGAACCCACATCACTCCCATTCTTAAATCTCTCCACTGGCTCCCTTTTCTACATTGTCTTTGTGATGATTGACCATGTGGAGGAGGAAACACACCAGGAGGCTGGAATAATCTTCACCGCAGTATGATTTATTTACAGTGTTTGCCCAGGTGACATCGCCGATTGAGCTGTGTTAATGAAAAAAAAACTAAAAACAAAAAAAAAAACTCAACTAACTGATGAAAAACAGCTTGACAAAACATAAGGAAAATCAGTCTTCAACAACAGAAAATAAAGCTCAGCCCATGGCTAAGGGCAAACAGCTTCAGTGACCTGCTTCACTCAAGCAGAACCACACTTCTCCTCGAGGAGCTTCTACTCCAGGCTTTTTATACCCGTTGCCCCTCCCACATGAACAAACCAATCACAAATGTTCAGTTTACCTTTCAATTAACATTTACTGGAATATTACTGATATCTTGACCTATACCTCATTTCACTACTTTTATTTAATACTTCCCCAAAAAGTCTCTAACAGTTTAAACCTGGTTTAGAGCATTTTTAAGGTTAACTACTGGCCAACTCACAAAACTCCCCTCTGATGGCTGCCACCCTTGGTAAGTTCCTGATGCCCTCTACTATAAAAGGTTTGGGAACCTCCCTCTTCCTGTTTGTCTGTCAGGCCTGGGATCTGGTGATGAGATGGAGAGAGCATGGAGTGAGCATCAAACAGTTAAGGCGGCCATACACTGTGCGATTATTTCGATCGTTGCTCGTTGTAAACTTGATTTGATTTTGATTTGAATTGATAAAGCACTTTGTGACTCTGTCTGTGAAAAGTGCTCTATAAATAAAATTTACTTACTTACTTTACTTAATGGGTGAAATTTCAAATGTCTATAAAAACATCAATTTTGTTTCAATTTTTTTCAAACTTGCCACATATATAGAAGGAATTGATATGATGGGTCGATACCAAAATAAGCTACAATACATGCGAGGGGCGGGGTTTGTTGTGCCTGGAACCACTTGTTATAAGTAGCTTGAAGCATTGTGACTTTATTGTGACTTTCTACATGTACTTTATTTAGAACAGCACAGTTTACATTACAAATATAGACTTTCCATATCAAACATACAAAATCATCAGTCGTAATAAAAGTCATTGTGTAAAAGCTTAATTTTAATCATGTATAGAAAGAAAGGAGAGAGGAAAAAGAAGATAGGAAGGACAGGAAAAAGAAAAAAAAAAAAAGTATGCTAACTTATACTAGCATTGTGACAGGTCATGATCCCTTTACGTCCAAATCTGACATCATGGTGGTCTAAACTTTATTTCCACATCCAAACAGTCAACAATATCTGACTTGTATTGTCATTTATTCGAATTACTGTCTTTGTAGAAGCACTGGTTAGATTCAGAATGTGCTAAATTCATTTATTTAACTCAAAAACAGTGATTAGTGCAATTTTCCATCGTCAGTGTTTTACCTGTGGTCAATTGGCGTCCACAGGGACACATTTAGGAGACGGACACAGCAGAATTACTACTGAATAAAACCATGTAATTAGTCTGAATAGAGCTTATAATTAAACTGACATTGATTTTTACTTTTTAAGAACCTGAAATACCGTCTAAGCCCCTGGTTCATTCACAGCAGGGCTTTGGTTTATTTCCTGTTTATCAGTGCGTCTCCTAAATGGGGCCGCGTCGATATAAAAGATTAAAAGATATATAAGATGAACAACACAGAAAAAGACTGACAAGTTACGAAACACTCCGTAAAAGTAATATTCATTAGTTTCAGTTTAGTGGAAAAGAGAGATGGTTCTTCTGAGCTGAGATCTACAACCTCCTTTGTTGTTATTTTTAGATGGATTGCGAAGTTAAAATGGTTGTGTTGTACGTTTGGATTGTTTAGGGATAATTTTTGCAAAACTGTGGTGACAGATGGACAAATGGTGGTAAAAAAATGTTCTCGGTGGAGACATAGAAGTGATGGTTAAGCCCTTCGAAGTGCAGAAAACATTATTATACAGTTGAAGAAATCTAGAATATTTGAAGTCATTTCCAGTTTTGGTTAGTTTATGTAGATTTGGTACCAGTTGATCACATCAGTCGAGTGGTGTCATGTTCTGTTGTCAGTAAGTTATTTGTGAGGTAAAATTAACGTTATGCTATGATTTGACACATGTTGTATCTGATTGTAAATTCATGTTTTAAGTCACTGACATGAAACCCCTGAAGGAAGTTGCATCAGTCTTTTGTTTCCTCCTCTTTTGCATCATTTCCAGCTCTTTTCAACTATTTTTAGTTCCCAAACACTTGCATCAACTCGCTTTGTTTCCAGATGATTCATTGGAGCAGTCTGCTGCTGCTTCCTCCTCCTCCTTCTTCTTCTGCTGCTGCTTCTTCTTCTTCCTCTTCTTCTTCCTCCTCTACCTCCTCCTCCTCTCCTTCTTCTTCTTCTTCTTCTTCTCCTTCTTCTCCTCTTCTTCTTTTGCTTCTCCTCTTTCTCTCCTTCTTGTTCTCCTCCTCCTTCTTCTGCTGCTGCTGCTTTTTCTTCTCCTCTTCCTCTCCTTCTCCTGCTTCTTCCTCCTCTTCTTCTTCTTCTTTTCTTCTTCCTCCTCCTCCTCCTCTCCTTCTTCTTCTTCTCCTCCTCCTCCTTCCTCTTTTTCATGCTGTTTGCAGATCTCAAAAACACTATCTTCAACCATGGGGTTCTTTCACACTGATTATTGTTACCATGTCTGAGAGGAAAATTCATTGGAGCAGTCTTCTTCTGCTTCTTCTTCTCCTCCTCTCCTTCTTCTTCTCCTCCTCTCCTTCTTCTTTGTCTTCTCCTTGTTCTCCTCCTTGTTCTCCTCCTCCTCCTCCTCCTCCTCCTCCTCCTCCTCCTCCTCCTCCTCCTCCTTCTTCTTCTTCTTCTTCTTCTTCTTCTTCTTCTTCTTCTTCTTCTTCTTCTTCTTCTTCTTCTTCTTCTTCTTCTTCTTCTTCTTCTTCTTAATGCTGTTAGCAAATCTCAAAAACACTATCTCCATCCACAGGGCTCTTCCACACAAATTATTCTTACCATATTTGAGAGCAAAATTTGGAAACACTAAAAGAGATAACATCCCAAAATTCTGCTAAATAAATCATAGTGGAAACCAACTATTAGAAGTAATTACCTCCACCAGGAGGTATTGTGATTGCTTTGCTTTGTGTGTTTGCATGTTTGTTTGCGTGCGTGTTTGTTTGTTTGTGTGTTTGTTTGTTTGTTAGTAGGATAACTCAAAAAGTTATGGACGGATTTTCATGAAATTTTCAGGAAATGTTGATACTGGCACAAGGAAGAAATGATTAAATTTTGGTGGTGATCGGGGATGGGTGGGGGTGACAGATCTGTCTTGGCGGAGGTCTGCGCTCTCCAAGTGTTTTCTTGTTACCTCCACCAGGAAGTATTGTGATCACTTTGCTTTGTGTGTTTGCGTGCGTGTTTGTTTGTTTGCATGTTGGTTTGTTTGTTAGCAAGATAACTCAAAAAGTTATGGACGAATTTTCATGAAATTTTCAGGAAATGTTAATATTGGCACAAGGAAGAAATGATTAAATTTTGGTGGTGATCGGGGGGGGCACGGGGGCCCACTGATCTGCCTTGGCGGAGGTCTGCGCTCTCCGAGTGGTTTCTTGCTTAATTAGTGTGATGCTTTTCACAAACATATCACACTTCATTTACCTTTAGTGCTGTCCACACACCTTCTAATGGTGTAAACACCCAGTACTAAAGCCCCCACCTTATGTTTCTGTTAAACACACACTGAAAATGTAGTCGTTGAATATTCTGCATCTCCATGAAGGTGACGGGCCGGTCTAATGGACAGTGCACCGTGTGGATAGACTCCTGTGAACAATGATTAAAAATCTCATTAATTTGATGGAAAGCTTCATTAGTGGGCGATAGTGGGGAGTGGGCATCATTGTTTTAATACTGCATCCAACAAGATCCCCCCCATTAGTGTGCAGAGGGCCTCAGGGGTCCGACTCAAACATATTAGAAGAAGCTTTTTCTTCCAGATCGTGTGGGTGAGAATCTTTTCTAACCACATCATTGATAGTGATAATAATGGGAGGGGGGGGGGGGGAGAGAGTAAAATGAGAAATAAGAGCAGGTGAAGCAATGCAAAACTTATGGAAGTAAATCTGTCTCATCAGATTTTGAATTATAAAAGCCATTGAATTTCTAGCACTGAATTTTTTTCACAGAAATTAAGTATCTGAATTTTTTGTTTTTGCACTGAAATTATGTCTGACTTTTTTTTGTACTGAAATTATGTATCTGAATTTTTTTTTTTTTTTGCACTGAAATTATGTATCTGAACTTTTTTTGCACTGAAATTAAGTATTTGACTTTTTTTTTTTTTCACTGAAATTATGTATCTGAATTTTTTTTTTTTTTTTTTTGTACTGAAATTATGTATCTGAATTTTTTTTTTGCACTGAAATTAAGAATCTGAATTTTTTTTTTTGCAGTGAAATTAAGTATCTGAATTTTTTTTGCACTGAAATTAAGAATCTTAATTTTTTTTGCAGTGAAATTAAGTATCTGATTTTTTTTTTTTTTTTGCACTGAATGTTTTTTTGCGCTGAAATTAAGTATCTGAATTTTTTGTCTCTCAATTTTACTAGGTTCATAAATTTAGAATAAAAAAAAAAATAAAAAATTGAGATACAAAAAATTCAGAAGCAAAAAATTCAGATCACACATCCGGGACACCGAGGATAATCAATGAATCTATCTCAAGTCGAACTGCCAGCCAGCCAATCAAATTACGTTAGGTTGGTCATGTGACACCGAAAAAATTCAGATACTTAATTTCAGTGCAAAAAAATCCAGTGACTTTTCTAATTCAAAATCTGATGAGACAGATTTACTTCCACAAAAGCTGTATTACAGTTCCAGTGAATGGGACTCTGGTGTGGAAGTGGGTACGCTGCAGCTGATAGAGCCGTAGCCTCAGAGAATGGATCCTAATGGGCTGAGCAGGAGATGAGGGAAGTGTGTGCTCGTCAGGCATATTCCAAACACCCCCCCCACCCCCAGACGGTGATTTCTGAATGATGTGATGTGATGCCAACAGGGGAAGAAGAAGAGGGACTGGAGAGGTAGAGGGAAGAAGTGGGTGGGTGGGTATGGGGGTGGGGGGGTCCTCTGCAGGGCTCCGTAAGATTTTGTCAGCAATTATTCGGAATGAGGTGCAGTCAGAGCGTCGACAGCGGCAGCAGCGTTGGTGAAATGACATTTCCTGTGTTCGATTCATTTCTCAAAGGATGTGAGTTTTGTCTATTTCTGTCCTCTGTTCCATTTCTCTGAGGCACATGTGGGGCTGTACATGTGTCTGAGTGATCAGCGCAAACCACTGAAGCACCGTGTGGACATCTTGACATCATCTTATTACTGTGCTTCCGTGTCAAGTGTTCAGGTGACAGGATTTTATGGAGAACATGTGGTATGAGGTACCATCATCTATGTGCATATTCATTCATTCATCATCTAAACCTGCTTTATCCTCACAAGGGTCGTGGGGCTATGTGCATTTTGACTAAAACGATAGTTCTTATTAATGCTTCGATCTTTGACTATTTTTTTAATAATTATTTTTATTTGTCTCTTACACTGTTTTGTGTGAGTGTAGTGAGATTACTTTGCATTTTATTGTGTAATTAGTGTGGTATGTGTTGATGTGTTACGTATGTTTGTCGATTGGAAATCAGTGAAAAGAAAAAGAAAAATAATGCTTCGATCTGAATGTTAAATCTTTATAGTTAGCTCATAGAAATTAGGGATGCACCGATATCACTTTTTTCCAGACCAAGTACGAGTACTTACATTTGAGTACTTGCTGATACCAAGTACCGATACAAGTACTTAAAGGTGGGGTCTGAAATCTTGGAAAAATGGTTCGAGCTAGCTACATTTTGAAAATACTCAATTCAAAAGTCCAAACCCTTTTCTTGAGACGACCCTCTGAAGCCACGCCTCCAGAGTGGTGGCACGTGCAATGCTTGTTCCTCAGAGTTCATGAGCGCTGCACAGCAACATTCGCCGGCTGAGGCTCTGCTCTGTACACGGGTTGGGCTCCGATGCCATTTACGGTCTGATCCGGTCTGGTCGAACCGTCTCCGACACTGGCTGAGGTTCCGTCCCCCGCTTCACTCCCGTACGCCTTGGGCTCCTACCCCGACTACGGCCCTGGCTGAGCCTCTGGCTGGCGTATCCATGCGCAGCTCATTCAGTTTCCTCTAACACCCCCGCTCTTCCAGAACAGCCCCAGTTCAGACCGATGTGACTAATGTTCCTTTTCCTAGTGGTTTATGTTAGTGACAAAACAGTTTGCAGGTGAACTTTCCATCCTAATATAACTAATATAGCCAGGTTCTGGCTACACTTCCTGTACAAGCACTTCCAGTGTCTGGGAACGCGAAGACGGGGGAAGGGGGGAGGGGTGAATGTCAGTTGAGTTTGATAGACATATCACTATTCAAATCATTTCGAGTGGGCGCTCAAAATGATTGGATGGTGTTTTTTTCAGTCCTGCCCGTTCCACAGGTGACTGATTTTTTAAATTTTTGTGTTAGAGCATTTAATTAATTAGTTGTAATCGGGGTGTGAAGGGGATTTTAAGGAATATAATAAAAAATGCTCTAGAAAAACATCTCAGACCCCACATTTAATAATCCCATTCCAGTTCTTAGTTCCTTTTGTAAATGTGCTTTATTGTCGTTGTCATTAGTCTGACTGGAACAAAGTGCTGCTACTGACATTTAATGTGTTGGAATGAGCGTTTCTCAATTAATCCACCAGGGGGCGCCGCTCTGAATTAACTATACTGGACAAATACCACGAAGAAGAGGAAAATTTTTTCAGAAGAAGAAGAAGAAAGTCAATAATAACAAACATGGAGACGACAGAGGCAACACTAATGTGATACTAATATTGCAGCGTTTTCACTGGTAAGGTTTAAAAGTGAAGCTTCAGCAGGAAGAGAAAAGAGAAATGAGAGATAAGTTTGGTTTTCACTTCCACTGGCGGCGGTCCGCACCGCTCCGGACCCCCGGCCCAGCCCTGGGTAGTTGTCATAAATCTGTCAGTAGTTTTTCTCTAACTCACACAGTGGCTCTTTGAACAGATCCTCTACCTCCATGGTTTCCGCTGGTATTCTCCATCTGAAAACAGATGGAATGTACGCAGAGGACGGACAGAACGCTGCGTCTGTATCTGTCTGTGTCTTTAACGTTACTTGCAGTCAGTGTTACTTTTATCGCCGTCATTTATTTTGAAAAATCTCCACACTCTTCACACTCCCCACACATTATTCCACCGCCGCGTACCTGCTGCACTGAACTGGGAATGTCACACGGCTGTAAGTGGTATTGGTGCAGTGTATCGGATTACTTATACGAGTACACACATTGAGTATCCGAGCCGATGCCTGATACTGGTGTCGAATCGGTGCACCCCTAATAGAAATACTCTGATATTCAAAATTTCAGACATTACAACACGCAAAGAAGAAGAGTTTTAAAAGAAACGTGGCGCGGTATGTGTGGACACACCAGGAAACCCAATCATTTTTTTTATTTAGTACGAGATAGAGAGGTAATGAATATATCTGTAAATCAACACCATATTTATGTTTGTTGAAATGTTTATGGAATGACTTCTTTTGTCATCTCACGATAATAAATAAACAAATAATCGCATTTGTGATTTCATGGAAAAAATGACATTACACACTTCTGTTTTTTCAGCATTTACCAAATATCGGTAAAGTTTTGTGCAGATGTCCAATGGAAAGTGACTATTGAAACTAACCTATTCTGGTAACAAATATTTTCATTTGTTTTCTCTGGAACCTCTATTAAGACGTTCTGCTCCTTTAAGTTATTGCTCTATGAATAAAGTCTCACAGGGAATAGAACGCTCTGATGTCTGCTGTTCTTGGCTTTGATTGACAGGTATGATTGACAGCTTGAATTCCCACTTTCACATGCTACTCTTTATTTGATAAAACACTTTTTTTCTCCTAACAAACAGCTCCACTGTGCTTTAATAGGTTCCAACACGACTGTACAATGACTTGGTTACACAATTCTTGATCAGTTTAGCATTTTACTCAGTCAGTAAGCCAGCATATAGCACTAGCTCACTTTGTAGATGGATCTCACTGATTTGGTTACTGTAGCTCCACCCCTTTTGTCCAGATATGGTCACTTCCAACTCCAAAAAGCCAAGATGATATTTAACCAAAGTCGTGTTCCTGAATGATCCATGTACAGTAACCTCTTCATTACTATCAATAAGCCGTGATCAGAATAATTATTGAAGGAAACCCATTAATGAACATCAAACATGCGGCCCGGGGGCCAAAATCAGCCCGCTGAAGGGTCCAATCCGGCCCGTGGGATGAATTTGTGAAATGCAAAAATTACACTGAAGATATTAACAATCAAGGATGTGAAAATCATTTAGGTCAATTCAATCTAAAGTGGGTCAGGCCAGTAAAATACTATCATAATAACCTATAAATAATGAAAAAAGCAAATTTGTCTCTTTTTTATTAGTGTGAAAAAAAAAAAAGGGAAATTACACAAAAATGTTTACATTTACAGACTAGCCTTTTACAAATATGTGAACAACCTAAAATGTCTTAAGAGAAGTATGTGGAATTGTACCAGTATTCTGCCTGTTACTGAATGTTTTGTGTATTTGAAGATCCACTGTGATCTGTAAGTTGTGATTAAAATGATAAACTAAGGCGTAATATTGTTAAAATTGAACTTATTTTTCAGGTTGGTCATATTTGTTCATGTTATGTTCAAGTCAAGGTTATTAACGTTAACGAAAACAAACGAAATGACAAAAACTAGAATTGTAAAAACATTTTTGTTAACTGAAATAAATAAAAACTACAATTAAAAGAAAAAAAACAATAACTAACTGAAACTGTATTGTGTGCTTACAAAACTAACTAAAACGTAAAAAAATTATGGATGAAATTCCCTTTGTTTTCGTCTTTGTCAATGTCGAATTGATATGAAATCGATTTATTGCCCTCAAGCAATTTTAGCTGCTGGCACCATATGATATTTAACGGTCCGTCACTTCTTGTCACTTGTGGTTTAGAATCTTCTTCTGGTCCAAACTCTACTTGGAAACATGGAGACTAAAGTTGGGAGAAAGCAGCAGAGTCCTGTCTGGGATTTATTTGATTACGACAGAGAAGAAGATAAAAGATATGAAAAAAAAAACCAAAAACAAAACTAAAATTAATGCTAAAACTAAACTAAAACTAAGCATTTAGAAAATAACGAAAACTAATAAAAACTAGCAAACCTGCTCTAAAAACTAATTAAAACTAACTGAATTAGAGAAAAAAAAAGTCAAAACTAAATAAAACTAAACTATAATGAAAAATCCAAAACTATTATAACCTTGGTTCAAGTACAGTTCGTAGATGTAAACATTTTCATTACGGAATTGTATTAATTTTTCACTCAAAAACATAGAGAAAACTTTGCAGTTGATATTATTTGTAAGTTCTTATCTTATTATTTACATTATTTTACTGGTCCGGCCCACTTTATACCTTATTAGGCTGTATGTGTCCCCTGAACTAAAATGAGTTTGACACCCCTGATCTAGAATAATGTCAAATAAAATGCTAATATGCTAATGACATGAATGCTAATTAGCAACTGCATTACGGTTTTACATAATCCCTAATTAGAGCTTATTTCACTTCTATCTCTCAGAGTTAATTTTGGATCCTAGCTGGGTGGTACATGGTGTGCAACCTAAGCTGATAAGGGTATTTTTGGTGCAGGTGTAGTCGAATAGAATTACCGCATAGCTCTGCAGAGGCGATGCCTTGCCTCGGAGCATTTTCAGACATATGTACTGGCCCTGGATCGGATTTCTTCCAGCACACGT
Organism: Sphaeramia orbicularis; assembly: GCF_902148855.1. Taxonomy (NCBI): domain Eukaryota; kingdom Metazoa; phylum Chordata; class Actinopteri; order Kurtiformes; family Apogonidae; genus Sphaeramia; species Sphaeramia orbicularis. The sequence continues at coordinate 10,692,370 of NC_043963.1, read as the reverse complement.
CCCACTGCAGCCGTTTAGGAGCTGACAAATAGAGTGGGATCTCGGATCAGTGGTTCTGTAAAGCCTCTACTCATGTGTCAAATGGCTTCCACCAGCCCTCAAGGATGGGTCAAGGGAGCTGTGAAGGTGTTGCAAAGTTTTTCTGAGATATCGCCCTAAAATTAATATATTGCTCATAGGAGGAAAAAAAAAAAAAAAAAGACAGAATGTTATGTTCTTGGCCCAAACAAATGACGACCAGTGTTTAGAGACAGGGGTCAGTGGAAGCGTTCAAGTGCACATACACAGTTGAGACTAACTTGGCTATTTGAGTGGTAAGCCCCGCCCTCAACTCCCACATTTTGTACTTGACTCGCTGCTTGGAATGATGCTCTTAACCTCCTAAGACCCAGGAAAGTACAAGGTTTGGCTTTTTTTTTTTTTTTTTGCATCCACCAAGGAACAGCAGAGGTTATGTTTTCATCTGGGTTTGTCTGTTTGTTAGCAAGGTAGCTCCAAAAGTTATGGACGGATTTGGATGAAATTTTCAGGTAAAGTTGATACTGGCACAAGGAAAAAATGATTAAATTTTGATGGTGATCGGGGGGTGTTGTTTGTCTCTATGTTAGCAAAAAAACTCCAAAAATAATGAAAGGATTTTGATGAAATTTTCAGGAAATGTTGATACTGGCACAAGGAAAAAATGACAACATTTGGGTGGTGATCGGGGGTGGATTTTTTGTTTGTTTGTCTCACTTTTAGCAAGAAAATTAAAAAAGTTATAGATGGATTTTGATGAAATTTTCAGGAAATGTTGATACTGGCACAAGGAAAAAATGACAAAATTTTGGTGGTGATCGGGGGTGGATTTTTTGTTTGTTTGTCTCACTTTTAGCAAGAAAATTTAAAAAAGTTATGGATGGATTTTGATGAAATTTTCAGGAAATGTTGATACTGACACAGGGAAAAAATGATAAAATTTTGGTGGTGATCGGGGGTGGATTTTTTGTTTGTTTGTCTCTCTGTTAGAAAGAAAACTCAAAAAGTTACAGATGGATTTTGATGAAATTTTCAGGAAATGTTGATACTGGCACAAAGAAAAAAAATGATTAAATTTTGGTGGTGATCGGGGCGGATTTTTTGTTTGTTTGTCTCTGTGTTAGCAAGATAGCTCAAAAAGTTATGGACGGATTTGGATGAAATTTTCAGGTAATGTTGATATTGGCACAAGGAATAAATTATTAAATTTTGGTGGTGATTGTGGGCAGATTTTTTGTTTGTTTGTCTCTCTGTTAGCAAGAAAACTCAAAAAGTTATAGAAGGATTTAGATGAAATTTTCAGGAAATGTTGATACTGGCACAAGGAAAAAATGATTACATTTTGGTGGTGATCGGGGGGTGTCGTTTGTCTCTCTGCTCGCAAGATAACTCAAAAAGTTATGAAAGGATTTTGATGAAATTTTCAGGAAATGTTGATACTGGCACAAAGAGAAAATTATTAAATTTTTGTGGTGATCGGGGGCAGATTTTTTGTTTGTTTGTCTCATTTTCAGCAAGAAAATTTAAAAAGTTATGGATGGATTTTGATGAAATTTTCAGGAAATGTTGATACTGGCACAAGGAAAAAATGACAAAATTTTGGTGGTGATCGGGGGTGGATTTTTTGTTTGTTTGTCTCACTTTTAGCAAGAAAATTTAAAAAAGTTATGGATGGATTTAGATGAAATTTTCAGGAAATGTTGATACTGGCACACGGAACAAATGATAAAATTTTGATGGTGATCGACACAATATTTATGTTTGTCGCCACGTTTATGGAATGACTTCTCATGTCATCTCGCGATAATGAATAAACAAATCATCGCATTTGTGATTTAATGGAAAAAACGACATAACGCACTTCTGGTTTTTTTTTTGACATTTTGGAAATATCGGTTGGGGGGGGGCACTGATCTGCCTTGGCGGAGGTCTGAGCTCTCTGAGTGCTTTTGTAGTTTTTCTATAAAAGAATTGCCTTTATTGGAAACGGCATGATGCAACAATTTTTTCAGATGCATTTTTACAATTTTTATGGAATGTCCTTTGCAGTGGATAGCGTTTTTTGTTTAGTTTAGTTTAGGTTTTTTTTTTTGTTACCCAATAAAGCTATGAAACTCTTGTCCCCTACAGAGGACAAAAAAAAAGCATTGCTGGGTCTCAGGAGGTTAAATCATGTTAATGGTGTTGAGTCAAGATAAAGTCAGTATCTTGATCAACCAATAAACACTTCCTTTCTCCTCTGATGATATCTCCGAGTAGTCATTTAGATACTAATCACATTGGACTTAGAAGAATCTACATAGAGGTTTTGGACACTTTTCCAGTTGATCATGTTCTGGCGGTCGTCTCAGGTCTCCATCGGAGGCGACATCTTTTCTCCACTGCATGGAAATGTTTGCGCTCTCTTTGGCTGTTATCATACCTGACACTTGTGCTGGAACATGTGCAGCTGTGCTAGTTAGTGTGAACCGGAGGTCAGTGGGTGTAAACGCATCACATCATCAGCATTGCTATGCAACATAAAGTCTGAGAATCTGCAAATGGAAAGTAGCACAAGGAAACATTTAAAGTAGAGGAAAGAAGTTTGGACAGTGAGACAATAAGTATGGTTGTGGAATTGTGTGTCAAGAATAAATGACATTATTTTGACTGACCAGTTTATAAATTTCATGTCTGTGGACGATGGGAGGAAAGAAGAGCATCTGGAGCACAGGTGTCAAACATGCGGCCCGGGGGCCAAATCCGGCCCGCCAAAGAGTCCAATTTTCAGGAAATGTTGATATTGGCACAAGGAACAAATGATTAAATTTTGGTGGTGATTGGGGGTGGATTTTTTGTTTGTTTGTCTCACTTTTAGCAAGAAAATTAAAAAAAGTTATGGATGGATTTGGATGAAATTTTCAGGTAATGTTGATACTGGCACAAGGAACAATTTTCAGGAAATGCTGATATTGGCACAAGGAACAAATGATTAAATTTTGGTGGTGATTGGGGGTGGATTTTTTGTTTGTTTGTCTCACTTTTAGCAAGAAAATTTAAAAAGTTATGGATGGATTTGGATGAAATTTTCAGGTAATGTTGATACTGGCACAGGTGTCAAACATGCGGCCCGGGGGCCAAATCTTGCCCGCCAAAGAGTCCAATTTTCAGGAAATGTTGATATTGGCACAAGGAACAAATGATTAAATTTTGGTGGTGATTGGGGTGGATTTTTTGTTTGTTTGTCTCACTTTTAGCAAGAAAATTTAAAAAAAGTTATGGATGGATTTGGATGAAATTTTCAGGTAATGTTGATACTGGCACAAGGAACAATTTTCAGGAAATGTTGATATTGGCACAAGGAACAAACGATTAAATTTTGGTGGTGATTGGGGTGGATTTTTTGTTTGTTTGTCTCACTTTTAGCAAGAAAATTTAAAAAAGTTATGGATGGATTTGGATGAAATTTTCAGGTAATGTTGATACTGGCACAAGGAACAATTTTCAGGAAATGTTGATATTGGCACAAGGAACAAATGATTAAATTTTGGTGGTGATTGGGGGTGGATTTTTTGTTTGTTTGTCTCACTTTTAGCAAGAAAATTAAAAAAAGTTATGGATGGATTTGGATGAAATTTTCAGGTAATGTTGATACTGGCACAGGTGTCAAACATGCGGCCCGGGGGCCAAATCTTGCCCGCCAAAGAGTCCAATTTTCAGGAAATGTTGTTATTGGCACAAGGAACAAATGATTAAATTTTGGTGGTGATTGGGGGTGGATTTTTTGTTTGTTTGTCTCACTTTTAGCAAGAAAATTAAAAAAAGTTATGGATGGATTTGGATGAAATTTTCAGGTAATGTTGATACTGGCACAAGGAACAATTTTCAGGAAATGCTGATATTGGCACAAGGAACAAATGATTAAATTTTGGTGGTGATTGGGGGTGGATTTTTTGTTTGTTTGTCTCACTTTTAGCAAGAAAATTTAAAAAGTTATGGATGGATTTGGATGAAATTTTCAGGTAATGTTGATACTGGCACAGGTGTCAAACATGCGGCCCGGGGGCCAAATCTTGCCCGCCAAAGAGTCCAATTTTCAGGAAATGTTGATATTGGCACAAGGAACAAATGATTAAATTTTGGTGGTGATTGGGGGTGGATTTTTTGTTTGTTTGTCTCACTTTTAGCAAGAAAATTAAAAAAAGTTATGGATGGATTTGGATGAAATTTTCAGGTAATGTTGATACTGGCACAAGGAACAATTTTCAGGAAATGTTGATATTGGCACAAGGAACAAACGATTAAATTTTGGTGGTGATTGGGGTGGATTTTTTGTTTGTTTGTCTCACTTTTAGCAAGAAAATTTAAAAAAGTTATGGATGGATTTGGATGAAATTTTCAGGTAATGTTGATACTGGCACAAGGAACAATTTTCAGGAAATGTTGATATTGGCACAAGGAACAAATGATTAAATTTTGGTGGTGATTGGGGGTGGATTTTTTGTTTGTTTGTCTCACTTTTAGCAAGAAAATTAAAAAAGTTATGGATGGATTTGGATGAAATTTTCAGGTAATGTTGATACTGGCACAAGGAACAATTTTCAGGAAATGTTGATATTGGCAGAAGGAACAAATGATTAAATTTTGGTGGTGATTGGGGGTGGATTTTTTGTTTGTTTGTCTCACTTTTAGCAAGAAAATTTAAAAAGTTATGGATGGATTTGGATGAAATTTTCAGGTAATGTCGATACTGGCACAGGTGTCAAACATGCGGCCCGGGGGCCAAATCTTGCCCGCCAAAGAGTCCAATTTTCAGGAAATGTTGTTATTGGCACAAGGAACAAATGATTAAGTTTTGGTGGTGATTGGGGGTGGATTTTTTGTTTGTTTGTCTCACTTTTAGCAAGAAAATTAAAAGTTATGGATGGATTTGGATGAAATTTTCAGGTAATGTTGATACTGGCACAAGGAACAATTTTCAGGAAATGCTGATATTGGCACAAGGAACAAATGATTAAATTTTGGAGGTGATTGGGGGTGGATTTTTTGTTTGTTTGTCTCACTTTTAGCAAGAAAATTTAAAAAGGTATGGATGGATTTGGATGAAATTTTCAGGTAATGTTGATACTGGCACAAGGAACAATTTTCAGGAAATGTTGATATTGGCACAAGGAACAAATGATTAAATTTTGGTGGTGATTGGGGGTGGATTTTTTGTTTGTTTGTCTCACTTTTAGCAAGAAAATTTAAAAAAAGTTATGGATGGATTTGGATGAAATTTTCAGGTAATGTTGATACTGGCACAAGGAACAATTTTCAGGAAATGTTGATATTGGCACAAGGAACAAATGATTAAATTTTGGTGGTGATTGGGGGTGGATTTTTTGTTTGTCTCACTTTTAGCAAGAAAATTTAAAAAAGTTATGGATGGATTTGGATGAAATTTTCAGGTAATGTTGATACTGGCACAAGGAACAATTTTCAGGAAATGTTGATATTGGCACAAGGAACAAATGATTAAATTTTGGTGGTGATTGGGGGTGGATTTTTTGTTTGTTTGTCTCACTTTTAGCAAGAAAATTAAAAAAGTTATGGATGGATTTGGATGAAATTTTCAGGTAATGTTGATACTGGCACAAGGAACAATTTTCAGGAAATGTTGATATTGGCACAAGGAACAAATGATTAAATTTTGGTGGTGATTGGGGGTGGATTTTTTGTTTGTTTGTCTCACTTTTAGCAAGAAAATTAAAAAAGTTATGGATGGATTTGGATGAAATTTTCAGGTAATGTTGATACTGGCACAAGGAACAATTTTCAGGAAATGTTGATATTGGCACAAGGAACAAATGATTAAATTTTGGTGGTGATTGGGGGTGGATTTTTTGTTTGTCTCACTTTTAGCAAGAAAATTTAAAAAAGTTATGGATGGATTTGGATGAAATTTTCAGGTAATGTTGATACTGGCACAAGGAACAATTTTCAGGAAATGTTGATATTGGCACAAGGAACAAATGATTAAATTTTGGTGGTGATTGGGGGTGGATTTTTTGTTTGTTTGTCTCACTTTTAGCAAGAAAATTAAAAAAAGTTATGGATGGATTTGGATGAAATTTTCAGGTAATGTTGATACTGGCACAAGGAACAATTTTCAGGAAATGTTGATATTGGCACAAGGAACAAATGATTAAATTTGGTGGTGATTGGGGGGTGGATTTTTTGTTTGTTTGTCTCACTTTTAGCAAGAAAATTAAAAAAGTTATGGATGGATTTGGATGAAATTTTCAGGTAATGTTGATACTGGCACAAGGAACAATTTTCAGGAAATGTTGATATTGGCACAAGGAACAAATGATTAAATTTTGGTGGTGATTGGGGGTGGATTTTTTGTTTGTCTCACTTTTAGCAAGAAAATTTAAAAAGTTATGGATGGATTTGGATGAAATTTTCAGGTAATGTCGATACTGGCACAGGTGTCAAACATGCGGCCTGGGGGCCAAATCTTGCCCGCCAAAGAGTCCAATTTTCAGGAAATGTTGATATTGGCACAAGGAACAAATGATTAAATTTTGGTGGTGATTGGGGGTGGATTTTTTGTTTGTTTGTCTCACTTTTAGCAAGAAAATTTAAAAAGTTATGGATGGATTTGGATGAAATTTTCAGGTAATGTTGATACTGGCACAAGGAACAATTTTCAGGAAATGTTGATATTGGCACAAGGAACAAATGATTAAATTTTGGTGGTGATTGGGGGTGGATTTTTTGTTTGTTTGTCTCACTTTTAGCAAGAAAAGGATGAATTTGTGAAATGCAAAAATTACACTGAAGATATTAACAGTCAATGGTTTTACTTTAGGGCCCATATAAAGCCCTACTATAGTGTCAAGTGGGTCAGATCAGTAAAATACTACCATTAAAAACGTACAAATAATGACAATCCAAAATTTTTCCACTGTTTTAGTGTAAAAAAAAAAACAAACTGTAATTAGATGAAAATATGTAAATTTACAAACTAGCCTCTCACGAAAAATATGAAAAACTAGAAATGTGTTAAGAGAAGTAAATGCAATTTTACTAATTTTCTGCCAGTTACTAAAATATTTTGTAAATTTGCAGATCCATTGTAATCTGTAAGTTGTAATGCACATTTACAAATGATAAGCAGAGGCAGAATAGAGACAAAATGGCACTTATTTTTACCTCCGCCAAGGAGGTTATGTTTTTGCCAGGGTTTGTTTGTTTGTTTGTTTGTTTGTTTGTCTGTCTGTTTGTCTGTCTGTTTGTCTGTCCGTTAGTGTGCAACATAACTCAAAAAGTTATGGACAGATTTGGATGAAATTTTCAGGGTTTGTTGGAAATGGGATAAGGAAGAAATGATTACATTTTGGTGGTGATCGGGGGTGGGGGGCCCCACGGGGGTGGGGGTGGGGGGCGCAGACCAGAAAATTTCATCAAAATCTGTCCATAACTTTTTGAGTTATGTTGCACACTAACGGACAGACAAACAGACAGACAGACAAACCCTGGCAAAAACACAACCTCTTTGGCGTGGGGGGGCCCACGGGGGGGGCCACTGATCAGCCTTGGCGGAGGTCTGCGCTCTCCGAGTGCTTTTCTAGTTACCTCCGCCAAGGAGGTTATGTTTTTGCCAGGGTTTGTTTGTTTGTCTGTCCGTTAGTGTGCAACATAACTCAAAAAGTTATGGACAGATTTTGATGAAATTTTCAGGGTTTGTTGGAAATGGGATAAGGAAGAAATGATTAAATTTTGGTGGTGATCGGGGGTGGGGGGGCCCACGGGGGCGGCCCATTTCCAACAAACCCTGAAAATTTCATCAAAATCTGTCCATAACTTTTTGAGTTATGTTGCACACTAACGGACAGACAAACAGACAGACAGACAAACAAACAAACCCTGGCAAAAACATAACCTCCTTGGCGTGGGGGGGCCCACGGGGGGGGCCACTGATCAGCCTTGGGGGAGGTCTGCGCTCTCCGAGTGCTTCTAGTTCTTAATAAATTTCAGTTTTTCCATGGTTCTTCATGTTATTCACATTTTTAAAAGGACAGTTTATAGATGTAAACATTTCCATAATGTAATTGTACTTTTTCATTATAAAATACATAGAAATGTTTGGAGTTGGCATTATTTATATATTATTATGTTATTAATTCACTGGTCCAGCCCACTACAGATCATATTGGGAGGATTTGGCCCCTGACCTAAAATGAGTTTGACACCCCTGATCTGGAGAAGGATGAGAACGGGCAAACATACAAAATAAGTAGAGAAAAAAGTGCAAACTGTGTAATGGTTGTGATACTCCATCCTCCTCAGTCTGGGTCTGCTCCAGGTTTCTGCTGTTAAAGGGAAGTTTTTCCTCGCCACTGTCACCAGTCACTAGTGTTTGCTCCTGGAGGATTCTGTTGGGTTTCTGTAAATTGGCTTAGAGTCTGGTTTTGACCAACTCTATATATAAAGTGTCATGAGATAACTTTTTTGTTGTGATCTGGGGCTATATAAATAAATTTGATTGTTTGAGTGATTTAATTGGTTTTCCCCTGTAAGTTGCTTTGGAAAAAAGCGTCTGCCAAATGCATAAACATAAACATACTTGGACATGGATTCGTATGTTGTTTTCCAAAACAATCAAAAAGTAAGCTGCAGGAAAATGTAATAGCAATTTACCCCCTTTTTTTTTATACTTTATTTTTGACAGATTTTTTTTTTTTTTTTTTTTTTTTAACAAACGTACTATAAAACGAAAATGCAAAGACGCAAGAAGAGCATCACCAAGCACAGACGGGGAAGTATCAAAACCTAAAGTAGAAGCGATTAACCCCTAAAGACCCAAAGAGCCACTGGCGACCAAAACCATCCTACTGATCTAAACTGTTTAAGACCCACTAATCCTATTAATACATGTAAATAATTGGTGTAAAATGCAGTTATTCATCTTTTCATGCTCACCAGATATGACACATTTGGATGTTCAGAGGCTCTGTAGTTACCATGGAAACACCATCATCTTCTACAACATTGATTCACCAGTAAAACCAATGGAGTTGGATCAGTGACAGTAGATGGAGACACTTATTTTATGTTCAGTTAATGGTATGATTTACTAAAAAGTCACGTTTTTTCAATTTTCTCTGTTTTTGAAGTAATAACTCTTGACTTTAATCTGAGCATTTATGACCATCAGCATCTACTGTAGTCTACTCTAAACTGCGTAATATCTGTTAACCCACTAATCCTATTAATACATGTAAATAATTGGTGTAAAATGCAGTTATTCATCTTTTCATGCTCATCAGATATGACACATTTGGATGTTCAGAGGCTCCGTAGTTACCATGGAAACACCATCATCTTCTACAACATTGATTCACCAGTAAAACCCATGGAGTTGGATCAATGACAGTGGATGGAGACACTTATTTTATGTTCAGTTAATGGTATATTTTGTTGAAAAAGTCACTTTTTTCTTCATTTTTCTCCATTTCTGATATTTTAACACTCAACTTTTGCATCAAATCTGTAAAACCTGAGTTATAGCCTAAGTATCACGAGTCCATAAGTCTTTCTATGATTATGATGTTTTCTCACATTTTAACATACCTGCATGGAGATAATATGCAAAAAAAACCCTGTTAATTACAGTCTAATAACAATTAGCAGTTTTTTTACTCTCAAACATCTTACTGCAGATCAGGTTTATCTAGAACAGCAAAGTTACAGTAATGGTATGAATGTCAGTGTATGGAATGATGCATAAGTGTCCACTGTGTTGGCTGATATGGAACTAAAACAACAAAATCCATGAATATACAAGAGAACACTTTTGAACAGCTGTCCACTGTAGTGACCAGTGTGCATGAAAGGGTTAAATATAGGAAAAATACCTGATTTTGACTAAAAATTGCAAAATACAGAGGATAGATAAATAAATTAATAAATAAATTATAATAAATGGTGACAAATAATTTAAGAAAAGTTAAATACAGAGAAAAATCCATTCAGAAACTGCCACAAAACTAACACTGGATCTTTATGGGGTAAATATGTACCTAAACATCTACTATCTTTATTTTTACCTCCACCAGGAGGTATTGTGATCACTTTGCTTTGTGTGTTTGTGTGTTTGTTTGCATGTTTGTTTGTTTGTTTGTTTGTTAGCAACTTTACGGGAAAACTTTTCCAACCATCTTTACCAAATTGTACCCACAGATAGGCCTAGGTCCTGGAACAAACCCATTAAATTTCGGGCCAAGTAGGCCAAAGTTCAAGGTCACAGCAAGGTCACAAAATCTACAGTTTTATTGATGGAGTAAACACACAGGGGATTCAGATCCAGATAGCACAGCTATATATATATATATATATATATATATATATATATATATATATGTACATGTTGTATTCAGGTGTTTCTTTTCTAACAGGGGTCTGGGATACAAAACAATAACCACAAATGTCATTGCAAACCATTGCATTGGTCAGTTTGGTTTAAATTATCTTTGCTTCTAAAATGACTCAGAGATGGTTTTTACTTAATTTCTCTCAACATTGATTTAGGTTGTTTTTTTTTTTTTTGTTATATCCATGACTATGATTTCCTCCACCAGGAGGTATTGTGGTCACTTTGCTTTGTTTGTTTGTTTGTTTGTAACTTTACGGGAAAACTATTCCAACCATCTTTACCAAATTGTACCCACAGATAGGCCTAGGCCCTGGGACCAACCCATTAAATTTTGGGCCAAGTAGGCCAAAGTTCAAGGTCACAGCAAGGTCACAAAATCTACAATTTTCCTATCTGTCATCATAGAGCAATTTTCAAAAATTCATAAAAAATTCAAAACGACTCCGATGAGCCTCCAATTTGATCCACCTGTAGCTTAGAACAATATCTTGTATTTGGCACAAAATTGTCCACATCCACTGTGGAATGTGGACTCTGTGGACATTTACATTTAACGTAGAAAATCCCATTTACCACACATTTTTCATTATAACTCAACAAATATTGATTGGAATTGAATATAATTTGACAACCACATGACTGGTACCAAGCTTCAACTTTTTCTGCCGTATGGAACAACCTGGAAACTGTTTAATTTAACCCTTTCATGCATACTGGTCACTACAGTGGACAGCTATTCTACAGCTGTTCTCTTGTATATTCGTGGATTTTTTTAAATTTTTTTTACACATATCTTTATTAAAGTTTTAAGACACTACATATCTTTTCTGACATGAATTGGTAACATTATGTAGATCTCTCCTGAGCATAAACCCCCAGAATCGCAAGCCCTCCCCATAGTTTTCACACAATTTATCAGTAAATACATGTTTCAGTGCATCAAAAATTAAACATGGTGTCCAGGTGAGTGGACATAGATTCATAAGAATTTCTTTTTTTTTTTTTTATGTTTTTTTTTTTTTTTATGTTTTTTTTTAATATTATTTTTATTTATTTTTAATTTATTTTTCAGAAGAAAATTTTCACTGGCATTGTTTTTTTCATGCCTAAAGAGGAATAAAAACACTCAGGAAAAACTTTTGATTAAGGTTCTCATAATTCATGCATGAAAGGGTTAAAAAGAAATATTTGATCCACACATGCACACCATTCAGGGTGTTTGGCGGAGGTTTGCATTCTCTGAACACTTGTTTTGTATTTGTTGTCTCTGTTTTAAATCAGCTTATATGTGCACAGACTAAACGCTGTGTGTGTGTGTTGGTTCAAAGCTGTCAGGTCTGGCTTTCGTGGATCTGAGTAATGCTCCAGTCAATATTGTCCATCTATCAGCGTGCAGGCTGTCCGGCCAGCTGGTGTCTGCTGGGTCGGAGCGGCAGATTGGCCAGGCCCGGGTGGTACCGGGGTGGCAGGTGGGCCTCGCCATCAGGTACCATCATGCCCACTGGCGTAGACGCGGCCGTCTCGGATCCACGCCACGGGGAAGAGAGACGTGTGGCGTGTGAAGCCGAGGAGCAAGGCAGGCATCTTGAGCCGTGCATATGCCAAATCTGACAAATTGGATAAAGCCTCCAGTGGATAGGAAGGGCAGCGGCAGTGTGAGGCTGACATATGAGGAGGACCGGCTCCGTGGGCGGAGGGTGGCGGAGAGACGGCGGCGGAGAGCAGATGTGTGTGTCATCACAACCCTGGCATCACGCTGAAGGGAAGGAAGAATTACTTAGGTTAATGGATGAAAACCCAGGGATACAGACACACAGAGAAGTAATGATGTGTCAGTGTGTGGGTGTGAGCAGAATTAAACATTAATAAACGAGTGAAAAAATAAAACAGTACAGTTAAAGACATGTTCTGATTAATGATCTGAAGCACAGGTGTCAAACATGTGGCCGGGGGGCCAAGTCCGGCCCACCAAAGGGTCCAGTCTGGCCCCTGGGATGAATTTGTGTAATACAAAAATTACACTGAAGATATTAATCATTTTAATTCAGGTTCCACATACAGACCAATGTAATTTCAAGTGGGTCAGATCAGTAAAACACTATCATAATAACCTATAAATACTCAGATCTCCATAGTTTTCTCTTTGCAAATACAAACATTTTCATGTCATTTTACTGTATTTACACTAAAACGAACTATCATTTCACAAAAACACAAATAATCTGAACAAATATAAACATTTTTAAAATGTCTGAAGTGAAAGTTTACCAATATTCTGTCTGTTATTAAATGTTTTGTGTGTTTGTAGATCCACTGTGATCTGTAAGTTGTAATTTACATGTGTAAATGATAAACTGAGACAGAATATTGTTAAAATTGCTCTTCATTTTCTTAACAAATTTCAGTTTGTTCATGTTATTACCTCCGCCGAGGAGCTTATGTTTGTGTCAGCGTTGGTTTGTCTCTCTGTCTTTTTGTCTGTGTGCAAGATAACTCAAAAAGTTATGGATGGATTTGGATGAAAATTTCAGGAAATGTTGATACTGGCACAGGGAAAAAATGATTAAATTTTGGTGGTGATTGGGGGTGGGGGGGCCACGGGGGCCCACTGATCTGCCTTGGCGGAGGTCTGCGCTCTACGAGTGCTTCTAGTTCACATTGTTTTAAAACACATGTGTCAAACATGTGGCCTGGGGGCCAAGTCCGGCCCACTAAAGGGTCCAGTCTGGCCCTTGGGATGAATTTATGAAATGCAAAAATTGCACTAAAATATTAATCATTTTAGTTCAGGTTCCACATTCAGACCAATTTAATCTCCTGTGGGTCAGATCAGTAAAATACTATCATAATAACCTATAAATACTCACAACTCCATGATTATCTCTTTGTAAATGTAAACATTTTCATGTCATTTTACTGTATTTACACTAAAACAAACTATCATTTCACAAAAAACGTGAATAACCTGAACAAATATGAACATTTTGAAATGTCTGAAGTGTAATTGTACCAATATTCTGTCTGTTATTAAATGTTTTGTGTGTTTGTAGATCCACTGTGATCTGTAAATTGTAATTTACATGTGTAAATGATAAACTGAGACATAATATTGTTAAAATTGCACTTAGTTTTCTTAAGAAAATTCAGTTTGTTCATGTTTTTCACATTGTTTTAAAGAATAGTTGGTAGATGTAAACATTTTCATTATTTCACTCTTTCCATCTGTGTTGCACAAAAACTCCTGCATTGATTTTCATAAATCTTGCTTGAGGGTTAAGACATGGGTCGAGGATGAATCTACTAAATTTTAGAGTAGATCCATAAAAAGTGGCAGAACATGAGACGTTTGTTAACTTTGGAAGAGTTCTGGAAAAGTTGAACTGACAGAACTGAGACGTGCAATGATTAATCAGTTCAACCAACCAGTGGCACTGATGAAAACCAGGGAGACGCAGATTAGAATTTATGGTTTGTTTTTGGTTTAATAAGCTTGTGGATCAAGTAGAGGAGTAGCCTAGTGGACCTGGAGAACATCTGAACTGTCTGAGTGTCCTAGTTTCAGAGGCTCTGTAGTTACCGTGGAAACACCGCCATCTTCTACAGCATTGATTCACCAGTAAAACCCATGGAGTTGGATCAATGACAGTGGATGGACACACTTGTTTTTACATTAAATTATTGATTTCTTTTCAGAAAAAGTGACTTTTTTTCAGTTTTTTTCTGTTTCTGATCTAATAACCTTTGAATTTACTCTGAGCTTTAATGAACATCTACAAGATCAGCAAATTAAATATAATAGAATACATGATTTACACTGAAAAATATAAACTAAAAAGGATAATATGATGATAAATAGTGATAAATCACTAAAGAAAGGATAAATAGAGGGAACAATTTATTTGGGAGCTATAACAAAAGTAGTACTGGGTCTTTATGGGTTAATGTGTGTGTCTGTTCTAAATATGTGGAATGAAAAATGGTTGTAGTCCTATTTTATCTGCTGATGTCTTCATACTGTGTAAATGCCCAAAGACGTTCAATGTCAGCTAAAATTCTATCCATCAGGACACCTGACCAAACACAGCTCTCTAAGGAGCAGCTGTTTATCTGCTGGAACTCTGCCCAAAGCCATGTGTTATTATGAGTACACACCTTGACACCAGTGCTCCTCAGTAAATATATTGTTTAATATGATGAACACGGCCATGCTCTCTATAAAACTCACTTTTATTAAATGTGTATTCATCAGATGTTGCTGCTGAAGCACATTAACCAACAAAGCATTCTTCTAAATGGATCTAAAGTATAAGTGTAATATAAATCTGTTTGCTTTGCAGATAATCTAGTGCAGTATATATTTTCTTGTGTTTTAGTGAAATAAATCACAATTCTTTGGCTAACCAATAGAAGTATGCTGTAGGGCACACATAGGCATACTCTGAAAGTCCAAATTTCAACCCCAGTGTGTTATTGGAGGACATAACAAGACTTGATCCCTTTTGTGAAATGTTTCAATTTTTCACACACACACACACACACACACACACACACACACACACTTGTATGACCGCAGCAGGAGCCTGGTTCTCATTGCCGGCAGTAAGTCAGACCTGTTCCAGGTGCATGTTGGACTCCGGCAGGGCTGCCCTTTGTCACCGATTCTGTTTATAATTTTTATGGACAGAATTTCTAGGCACAGCCAAGGACCGAAGGGGGTCCGGTTTGGGGACCACAGGATTTCATCACTGCTTTTCGCAGATGACGTTGTCCTGTTGGCCTCATCGAACCTGGACCTTCAGCGTGCCCTGGGCCGGTTTGCAGCCGAGTGTGACGTGAGTGGGATGAGGATCAGCACCTCCAAATCCGTGGCCATGGTTCTCGACCGGAAAAAGGTGGTCTTCCCTCTCCGGGTCGGCGGGGAGTCTTTGCCCCAAGTGGAGGAGTTTAAGTATCTTGGGGTTTTGTTCACAAGTGAGGGAAGGATGGAGCGTGAGATTGACAGACGGATCGGTGCAGCGTCTGCAGTGATGCAGTCGCTGTATCGGTCGGTTGTGGTGAAGAAGGAGCTGAGCCGAGAGGCGAAGCTCTCGATTTACCGGTCAGTCTACGTTCCTACCTCACCTATGGTCATGAGCTTTGGGTCATGACCGAAAGGACAAGATCCCAGATACAAGTGATCAAAATGAGTTTCCTCCACAGGGTGGCTGGACGCACCCTTAGAGATAGAGTGAGGAGCTCAGTCACCAGGGAGGAGCTCGGAGTAGAGCCGCTGCTCCTCCACATCGAGAGGGGCCAGCTGAGGTGGCTCGGGCATCTGTTTCGGATGCCTCCTGGACGCCTCCCTGGGGAGGTGTTCCAGGCATGTACCGCCAGGAGGAGACCTCAAGGAAGACCCAGGACACGTTGGAGAGACTATGTCTCTTGGCTGGCCTGGGAACGCCTCGGGGTCCCCCCGGAAGAGCTGGAGGAGGTGTCTGGGGAGAGGGAAGTCTGGGCATCCCTGCTTAGACTGTTACCCCCGTGACCCGGCCCCAGATAAGCGGTAGACGATGGATGGATGGATTCAATTTTTTTTTATTGTTATGTAGAAAATCATAGTCACTTAAGTTACCTTATTTGGTTCCTCACCCATAAGTAAAAAAAAAAAAAAAAAAAATCCTGAAAATATAAGTAACTACCTACCCAAAAATATAAGTTAGGTGTAGATTATTGTAATTAATTTTTTGGACCAGATGTTAACCTTCCCTTGACTTCGCCCTGATACCTTTAAGGACTTGTTCGTTCATATTGTCTTGATAAAACTTTCCTGCCAACATAAGTATTCTACAGCAGTTTTGTTGGCAGACACATCCGTATTTGCCCACTTAAGGTTCTGTCTTGTCATCGCCTTTTTCATTTTATTGATCCGATAATACTGCAATGATCAGCTGCATGCCCTGTAGTGCACATACTGTTATATAATTAAGACATTATTCAGTACGTGAAAAGATATTAGACCATATGTTAAGGCTGGTCTGCAGTTGGGGCTTTGTTAGTTGGATTTACCGTCCACTGATGTTCTGAAGTACTCCATTACTCTGCAGGTGTGATCCCAGTGGCCTCCAGCCAGGGGTGTTAATTTAGGGTCGATGCATCTGAAGGCATCGTTTGACTCATATTGAGCTCACGTGACCTTTAAACCTGGACCGCATGACCCCCAAACAGAGGATCCGATGCCCTCACGCGATCATTAGAAAGTGTTCAATGTGTCACCGCGCCTGTTTAAGGTCCATTGAATCTTTATCAGCAGGAAGCGAGGCAGATGTCTTATCAATAGAAAAGGGGAAAAGAAACAGGAAAGTCACCGCCTCACGAGGAAATAAAAGAAGAAAAGTGTGTGACCTTCCATTCTGAGCTGTTATTGACAAACATCTGGATGGATTTACGGCAGATACATGCTCACGTTTGGATGTTTTCTGTCAGTGGTCGATCAGTAGTAGGTAGCTTTTTTTTTTGCTTTTTTTTTTTTTTTTTTTGCGCTTTAAGTGTTCAATTTATTCAGAAAAGTGTTGGTTATTTAATAAAGAATAATAGTTTTCATATTGATAATGTTGTCAAGACTATAATAAGGCAAAATGTGACTTTTCCTCCCATTGCCTATTAGCCTAAAGTAATTACAGTTTTGTTTTTGTTTTTTTTAATATTTCATTTTTGCAGTTTTCAGTTATGTAAAGCACAAAAAAAAAAAAAAACAAAGGCTCAGACCTGTGTAACTAATCAATTGTGGGTAGCCTTTTTTAAACGTATAATTATGTTTATTCTGTTGTTTTACTTGGTATTTTTATGGCACTGTTTTGAATTGTACATCTGCTTTATGTCTGTAATCTATTCTTCTGTTTTAGTCTTTCATTTCAGTTTTTCCCCTGTCAGTCGCATTGGAAAAAAGCCTCAGCCAAACGCATAAATGTAAATGTAAATGCAGCAGATAGAAGATAATCAGCTGACATCATTCCTCCTGCTGGAAATGTGCTCTGTCTTTATTAGAAGTAAGTTAGCTGTTGAAGTGAACATTATAATAAGTGCCCAAGTCGATAACTGTGAATCACTGAAAATCAATGTCAAAGTAATGAACCTGTAAATGTGGAGAAGGACAGAAGGCTAAATAGTTCAGACCATTTCAATTTCAGCCATTATTTCTCTTTTAAGTCAATAATTCCAGTTTATAAAAGTGAATTCAGCCAAGTGTGGTCAGCAAGGATAATCTGTAAAACATGATTAGTGATCTAAAGTAGAGGTTCTCAACTGGGGGCGGGGGGGCATGGACACTTTTCCAGGGTGGGTGCATGCACATGGAGGGGACGGGTGGGGGCTTGCAAGTGATATCGTATTGCTTGCATGCGGATGGATTAGCGATTACTGTTGTACATCACAACAGCACATTTGTTTTGTTTTTTTTGGGGGGGGGGTGCAGGTAGTCAATGATAGAGTGAGCTCACTTTGACTTTCTCACAGTGTTATCTATAGCGCTCAGGGTGCAATTTGTTGGGGGGGGGGGGGGGGGGGTGATCAACGTCCCCTCTGGTTTTAATATCCTTACTTCTGCTCAGTGAATTTCATCCTCAGGAGGGGGGGCAGCAACCAACCAATGTAAAGGATTCTGTTGGGTTTCTGTAAATTGGCTTAGGGGCCTTTTACACGGCGTAGGATTCAGTCAACTCCGGGAAGATTTCATCGCGGATTAGCCTTCTGTTAACATGGAAACGGTGCCTAGAGTGCCTGAATCCGGACACTTTTGATACCAGGGTCCAGGGTGGAACGTTATCGATACGCTCCGTGTTAACGCGAATCGGAGCATTCCGGGGTAAAATATGACGTCACTGCATGCGCGCGCAGCCAAGAACCGCCAGTTAACCCACTCCAGGCCAGTTGGTGGCGGTAATGCGCCTCCAAGCTGGTTTGCCAGCCTCTATGACACAATAAAGCTGCAGAAAAAGAAGGAACAACCACAACAATGGCCGGTTTCAGAACAACATACGTGCTGCTAACTGTGCTCAGTTTGCTGTCGCTTCTCCACCAAAAGTTAGACTTACTGCGTCTACACTCTTACCAGCGGAGACGCATTTCTTATATTCGCCAATGCCAGAGTCAATCCCTAACGTACCATCGAAGGAGGACAGTTAGGAGATCGCCAGCTACCGGTCTGGCATGGCCACTACAGCGTATTCAGCCGTCCTCTCGGACTCATGTTAACGCAGATCGTTATCATAGCGGCTTCGTCTTAACGTGGAATGATTTTATAACGCAAAGGAGAAATCTTTGCGGAATTAGATCCTAGTGTTGCCATGTAAACGTACCCTTAGAGTCTGGTTTCGATCAACTCTATGTGTAAAGTGTCATGAGAAAACTTTTGTTATGATTTGGCACTATATAAATAAAATTTGATTGATTGAAAATTTGATTGATTGATGAATAACTGGCAGGTTGTGACGATTTTCTTCCACCTACATCCTACATCATTGGCACTAACGTTCACCTGAACTGAACTGTCGGCAGTGTCAGAATTCGCAAACGTCCCCATCTACTGAGGTGTCGTAAAGGGGGAGTCAATGATAGAAATTCATGGGGCCCAGCATTTGTGGGGGGCCCATAGAGCAGTGGAGGGTGTCCAGTAGATACAGGTTAAAAGTTGTGAAAATTTTGTGTAAGATCTGCAGTGTAATATTTATTTATTTATTTATTTGCACATCAAAAAACAGCAAGAGAAAAATGAAAAACAACAACATTCAAACAAGTAACATCATTGTGCAGGGGAGGATAGAAGCCAAAAAAGGCTTATGTGAATACCTTCCCAGATATAAACAATACACAAGAAAATTAAAAGAATTAAAAATACAGTATAACTGAAATAATAAACTAAAGTAAAAACAATAAAAATACAAATCAAATGATATACAGCCTTACATTTTTTTTTGCAAATTAGAGTCCTTTTCAGATGCTTTTTAAATAATGAGAAAGACGATGTTGATTGAAGTTCAGGTCGTAGTTTATTCCAAAAATGTGGTCTACAATATTTTAGAGAATACTGACTGACAGAAGTTCGGCAGTACGGTGGAATAGAGGAATAGAACCCGGGAGGTGGACATTGAAAGTATGTAAAGTTTCACTTGTACATGATTTACTGTCAAAAATTCAAAATACAGAGGATAATATTGTAATAAATGGTGATAAATCACTTAAGAAATGTTAAATAGAGAGAAAAATTCATTTGCGAACTGACACAAAAGTAGTACCGGGTCTTTATAGGTTAAATCTTTGCTATAATTTGGCAGCAACAACCCACTTTCTGCCCTTTACCTGACCTTATATGTCGTCATTCCTCACCTCAGACAGATATCCAAAAGTCTTAAACTTCCTAACTTTAGCATCAAGCGGCTGCAGTGTGTCTTTGAATGGAAAAACTCTTTAAAATGTTATGGCATGGCCTGTTTGTACTTGAGGAGCTGCCTCTTATCTGGGGCGGAACAATGGGGCAGGTACCGCCGGCTGTTCTGTCAGCGCACAAGTCGTCATGACAGTTCATCTCTCTGCGGTGAAGAAGCTTTGTCTCCGATCTTCCATCCAAACAAGACGAGTTCAGCCAGAGTTCAAAGGGAGACGGAGATTTCTCCTCTCCACCTTTTGGCTTGACTTCTCTGGATGAAGACTTTGTTTGGTTTGACAGCTGGTAGGTTGCAGATATGCGGAGGAGAAGCGCATCTTTCCAGCAGCGTCTTGGTTGAAACAACTGTTGGGTAAAAGGCGGGAGTAATGAGGGATTTTAGAATCAAAACAGCCTCCAGGAAGGACTTCAGATCATCAGAAATTGTGAAGGGGTGGTTTGTAATTCCCTGAGGAAATGAAGCATAAACATAAGTCAGATTTAACCCATGAAGAACCAGTGGTAATTTTTGTGGCAGTTCCCAAATGAATTTTTCTCTGTATTTAACCTTTCTTAAGTGCTATATCACCATTTATTATTATTATTATTATTATTATTATTATTATTATTATTACAGGGTGGGGAAGCAAAATTTACAATGAGCATTTAGTTGTTTTTTTCTCAGCAGGCACTACGTCAATTGTTTTGAAACCAAACATATATTGATGTCATAATCATACCTAACACTATTATCCATACCTTTTCACAAACTTTTGCCCATATGAGTAATCAGGAAAGCAAACGTCAAAGAGTGTGTGATTTGCTGAATGCACTCGTCACACCAAAGGAGATTTCAAAAATAGTTGGAGTGTCCATAAAGACTGTTTATAATGTAAAGAAGAGAATGACTATGAGCAAAACTATTACGACAAAGTCTGGAAGATACTATTAAAGAAGAATGGGAGAAGTTGTCACCCGAATATTTGAGGAACACTTGCGCAAGTTTCAGGAAGCGTGTGAAGGCAGTTATTGAGAAAGAAGGAGGACACATAGAATAAAAACATTTTCTATTATGTACATTTTCTTGTGGCAAATAAATTCTCATGACTTTCAATAAACTAATTGGTCATACACTGTCTTTCAATCCCTGCCTCAAAATATTGTAAATTTTGCTTCCCCACCCTGTATTATTATTATTATTATTATTATTATTATTATTATTATTATTCCCTCCTCCAGGAAGTATTGTGATCACTTTGCTTAGTGTGTTTGTTTGTTTGTTAGCAAATTTACGGGAAAACTATTCCAACCATCTTTACCAAATTGTACCCACAGATAGGCCTAGGCCCTGGGACCAATCCATTAAATTTTGGGCCAAGTCGGCCAAAGTTCAAGGTCACAGCAAAGTCACAAAATCTCCAATTTTCCTATCTCTCATCATAGAGCAATTTTCGAAAATTCCTAAAAAATTCAAAACGACTCCGATTCGCCTCCAGTTTGATCCACCCATAGCTTAGAACAATATCTTGTATCTGGCACAAAATTGTCCACATCCGCTGTGGAATGTGGACTCTGTGGACATTTACATTTAACACTGAAAATCCCATTTATGACACATTTTTCATTATAACTCAACAAATACTGATTGGAATTGAATATAATTTGACATACACATGACTGGTACAAAGCTTCAACTTTTTCTGCTGTATGGAACAACCTTGAAACTGTTTAATTTAAAAAGAAATAGTCGATCCACACATGCACACCGTTTGGAGTGCTTGGCGGAGGTTTGCGTTCTCTGAACACTTCTTCTTCTTCTTCTTCTTCTTATTATTATTATTATTATTATTATTATTATTATTATTTTATTGATTTATTTCAAATATCAAAATGACACAAGCTTCCTGATTACTACAAATTGACTTCTTTGCACAACATAATACAGAAATGAAAATTCAAGGAAGCAAAAAATAATAAAACACACAAAATAAGAAAAAGAAAAATTAGAACAATTTTAATATTATCCTCTATATTTTGTGTTATTTCTGTATAAATCGTGTATTTTCATATATATATATATATATATATATATATATATATATATATATATATATATATATATATATATATATATATATATTAGCCTCATTAGATTAGATTAGATGTTCATTAAAGCTCATAGTAAATTCAAGTTATTATATTAGAAACAAATAAAAATGAAGAAAAAGTGACTTATTCAGCAAAGATATAAGATAACTAAACATAAACCAAGTGTGTCCATCCGCTGTCATTGATCCAACTCCATGGGTTTTACTGGTGAATCAATGTAGTAGAAGATGACGGTGTTTCCATTTATCACCATTTATTACAATATTATCCTCTACATTTTGCATTTTTTCTGTGTAAATCATGTGTTTTCCTGTATTCGTTTCATTAGATTAGATTAGATGTTCATTAAAGCTCAGCATAAATTCAAGTTATTATATTAGAAACAGATAAAAGTGAAGAAAAAGTGACTTATTCAGCAAAGATATAAGATATAAGATAACTAAACATAAACCCAGTGTGTCCATCCACTGTAAATCATCCAACTCCATGCCATATAGCATTAGATCCTGTTGTGATCAAATAAAAATGTGTTTAGTATTTGTGCATATTTCTGGTGTAATTCAATTCTTCAAGGAAATAATCATAAAAAAAAAAAAAGCCTATTTAACAGTATCATGATATATTGTGATATATCGTATCGTGGTCCTAGTATTGTGATTTGTATTGTATCACCAGATTCTTGCCAACACACACCCCTACACACAATACAGTTTCAGATAGTTATCCTTTTTTTTTCTTTTAATTATAGTTTTTATTTATTTCAGTTAACGAAAATATTTTTACAATTCCAGTTTTCGTTATTTCGTTAGTTTTCATTGACGATAATAACGTTGGTCCCCAGTCTGAATTATTACTGGATCATTGTATAATTGTATAAAGGTAGAGTCTGTTGTTTTGAGTATTTCGTAGGATGAGGCCTGTAGTTACTGAGTTACTCTGTTGCAGCTGAAGGCCCTTTAACAGCGACCGTCGTTGTGTTATTTGCACACGTACTCAGTCAAAGACAAGCCTAGCCTTGTTGTGTTATTTTCTTTGTGCAGTGGGTGACCTGTGGGCTGCCAATAATTGATGTTGCTGGGTGTGTGGACAGAATTGATCTCACTACAGGCGATAAAACACAGCGCTGCTGCTGCTCACTGTCAGAATCTACAAGGTCTTTACCTTGAAAGAAAGTTGATACATCATTGAAGTGTTTCATGGAAAATGTTGTGGTTATAATGGAAAAAAAAAGAGATGAATCTGCTGGGTTTTTGTGATGGTACTGTTCTTGCTTCAAATATTCTTTGACAGCATAGTATTTATGACTTAGACTATGTTCAGACTGCAGACAAATGTGGCCCAAATCTGATTTTTTTGCCCATATGTGACGTTTATCCGATCTGTTAAAGACTGTTTGAACAGCACAAATCCGATTTTTAAAAAAAATCCGACCCAGGCCACTTTCATACAGTCACGGAAAAAATGATTAGACCATCAAAAGTCATCAAAAACAGTGGTTGTGCAATCAAGAACTAACTCCTGTGTGTATCATGTGACTAAAACAGACAGAAAAGAAAACATGGAATGTCTGAAAGCACTGTTTTTGTCAGTACAATACCACAGATACTGATGTAAGAACTGAAGTGATTTTGGTTATTATCAAGAAAAACATGGAAAATGGATATCAGCTCTGAAAATAAACTACTATGAGCTATTTTTATTGCTATCATTATATTTGTCCAAACAAATGTACCTTTAGTTGTACCAGGCATTAAAATGAACAAGAAATTAAGAAAACAAGGGGTGGTCTGATCATTTTTTTCGGCGATTGTATTTAAAGCTGCAAAAGTCCTAAAAATTCCAGCATTTTGTTTGGATCTCAGCATTAATTTCTGTATTTCTGTAAATAATAATAATAATAATTACACTGGGTTACAAAAAAATGTTTTTTGCAAGTTGTCTAGGTTTTTTCAACTGAATTAGAACCATTTTGCACCGTTAAATCCAAAAATGACATCTGTTTTTCTCAATCAGGTCAGGTTTTTTTGCTAATTTGATTTTGAAAAATTAGATCTTCTCACAAAATTTATCACATTTTTGTGACTTTATCAGTTGATTTTTTATATAGTTCTCACCCAAAATAGGTTTTAAGAGAAAAAAATCATTTGATCACTTGATTCCTGTTAGGTACAATAGTGTATTCACCGCAGATGTAGCAGAATACGTCAGGCTTATTTTTGCAACATCTTCTAGTCGAAGCCATTTCATTCACCTGTAATATTAAAAAAAACAATCATAAATTGGCAAAAGTAAAATCTTCAGAACTCATTTATTGCAAGAAATATGAAAGAATTTTGTATCATATGATGTGAAAATGCCCATAAATGTAAGCAAAAATGTTAAAAAGGCAATATGTAGCATAGTTCAGAAAGTTGACCTGATTGAGCAAAATGAATGTGATTTTTGGATTCAGCACACCAAAATGATCCTAAATCAGCTCAAAAAACTAAACAATGAATTTGTTGTTGACCAGTGTAGTAGTAGTAATAATAATAATAATAATAATAATAATGATAATAATGATAATAATAATAATAATAATAATAATAATAATTCTTTAACTGTATATGCTCCTAAATTCAATACGTATCCAATACTTTGAATTGAACTGAAAACTCTTTAATGTTCCCAAAGGGCAGTTTGATTTGCAACAGAAGTGTACATATCTCACATATCACCACAACAATCAACGTCACATAGTACAATAAATGCAGTAAATAAGTCATCACCACAGAACCTAGAATGCAATGTGACTTCAGTCTGAACGGCCATATCGCATTTATCCGACCTTTACATCACCGAAATGCGACAAACAAACACAATTCTGCGTTACATGCATGTGGGTCACTTCAGGGTTGCATTCAGTTCATACTCAAAACTGATAGAAGTCACATTTAATGTGTAATATGAATGAGCACACAAAAAAAAAAACGTATTTCAACAAAAACTCCGAATTGTGCATTAAGACCTGCTGTCTGAACGTAGCCTTAAGGCGAAGGCCCACCAGCCTGATTTTCGGTGGTCGGATGTCATCGGGTAGTCTGGCGAGGTCGGTGACATGAGTCTGTTTGGTGTGTTCCATGCGATCGGCTGTCGTTAATGCCGTCGCCAGTCTGTTCGTCCAATTCAACATGTGTCATCAGCCACAACCTGTCGTTCAGTCGGACCAATCTGATTGGTGGAAGGATAGCTCCGACTACTGAAGCAGTGAACGAGAAGTTTCCATGTGAAAACAGCTATGCCAAGGTACTTCACACTGTTATTGTCTTCTATAGTAGGTCATTCACTGCTCATATTGTATCTGAATGAGTACCAGTCAGTGTTGCCTATGGACTTCATTCATTCTGTGAAGTGAATGCTATTAGCATTGTTAGCATAGTGTGAGTTCTCCTCAGTTTTTGCCGACTACATCTTTCTTCTTCGACAGGAAGAAGCCGGAGAGCTGACAACGCCAGTATGTTCTTATTACTAGCCATCCGTTCAACAAGTACAGTCTACTCTCGTTAAACCGCCCGCCGTTATACCGCCATTTTCACTCACCGCCGACCAAAACCATTGCACAAAAATCCCCAATGCATTATTCCATTAGCTACCGCCATTTCCGCCTATCACCATCCGCCAGCCCAGTTCCATGCACAAACAACACTTATACCATTGATTTCCCGACCGTTATACCGCCAGCGTGATTGCCATCGAGTACACATAAATTTTAACAATGCACTGAAACAAACGCGCCAGACGCTGATCGCGACAAGCTACGAGTAGGTCTACGGAATGGCCGCCGTTCATTTATCGCAGAACACTCAGTAGGTCAGGATGTCGGGAAGAGGACGTGGGATTAAGCCAAAGCCTCAAGATGATGGGGTGTCATTTCCTGACACGGTATAATAATGCTTAAAATGTTTCCCCACTTTAAATGATCCCTTACAACATAACAGAATCAAGATTTATTTAGAAACGCAATTAGAACGGGTTAACGGAGGCAGCATAGACATCATATAGTAAAGACGTGCACATTATGGACGCAACCCATTGTAATGCCATTTTTGCTATACCGCCAATTTGGCTGTGAACGGAAGTTGGCGGTATAACGAGAGTAGACTGTACAACAACAACCCTTCTTGACGACTCAACACTCTGCTGACAACAATGACTGACAACAGCGAACTCTGGGTTTTGATCTACAGAGATGTTTCGTCATTTTTGGTTTTACATCTCGTGCAAGCGCAGCGCGTACACTCACGTTGGTAGTCGATTTGACGTGTTCCTCACACTTTTTTGACCGTGTCAGGGAGACGGGGGCCGACTGATAACTCGGGCTACCTTTTCTGGTAACGATCAGCAATCGGATTTAGGGATGGGAATCGAGAACCAGTTCTTTTTGAGAACTGGATCCCAGTAGCTCGATTCCTTGGAATCGTTTGCCTGCCTGCTTAACGATTTTGCTTATCGATTCCGCCTTTGTTACGTGTACGCGGTGGTGTCACGTGTATTGTTTTGGTCGGAACGTCGCCAACATGGCATTGAGGCAGAAACAGTCTAAAAAGACGACACCAGGTCCACTTACCTGGAACACTTGCAAAGCTTCCATGTCTTCAAAAGGGTTGGAATCCCTCCAATTCGCTGAAACATTTGTCCGCAGCATGTGATTCATTTGATTCGCTACTTACGGGCGCTTGTGAATGTAGCGGAAGAGTGAACACCAGGACGTCATCCGGGCCCGGTTCTGGTGCGGGCAACAAACATTGTACCCCCTCAAATACAAGTTTCTGAAGGTAGGGGAAAGGAAATGAGGAGCACAACAACAGGAGACAAGCCCAGTCAGAGTAAAGCATCTTTAGTTTCACTTTCACTGTACGCCCCCCCTCCCCAACGTCATGCCCGACGTCATGTATTCTTATTATTTGTACATACTGTATATGTTATATTTTCTGTGCAGAGATGGAAATATAAATGACAGTTAATGCAAAAACACCCATTTGTACTCTTTCATCCGTTCACCCAATGAGAATCGATAAGGAACTAGAAGCACTCGGAGAGCGCAGACCTCCACCAAGGCTGATCAGTGGCCCCCCCCGTGGGCCCCCCCACCCCCGATCACCACCAAAATTTAATCATTTCTTCCTTATCCCACTTCCAACAAACCCTGAAAATTTCATCCAAATCTGTCCATAACTTTTTGAGTTATGTTGCACACTAACGATCCGTGCCCCCCCCCCCCCCCCCCCCCCCCCCCCCGTGGGCCCCCCCACCCCCGATCACCACCAAAATTTAATCATTTCTTCCTTATCCCATTTCCAACAAACCCTGAAAATTGCATCCAAATCTGTCCATAACTTTTTGAGTTATGTTGCACACTAACGGACAAACAAACAAACAGACAGACAAACAAACAAACAAACAAACCCTGGCAAAAACATAACCTCCTTGGCGGAGGTAATCAGATCGATCAGCAAAATCGATAATGGAATCGGAATCGTTCAGTTGTTATCAATTCCCATCCCTAGTCGGGTTGGTGTGTCTTGGCCCTTAAACTTTATTTGTCATTTCAGATTTTACATCAAAAATTACATTTCTATACAGTTGGCTCAGCAGGCAGCAGCAATAAATACAAACAGACATGATCTATACAGGATGATATATACAAGACAGAATAAATATGTATATAAAAACTATTGCTTAAAAACGGTTGCTGTTGCTGTCTTGTAATGACAAAAATAACCAAAATTCCTAAAAATAGTCCGATAAAGGGTTAAATCTTGCTCTTATCATGTACAGGGTGGGGAAGCAAAATTTACAATATTTTGAGGCAGGGATTGAAAGACAGTGTATGACCAATTAGTTTATTGAAAGTCATGAGAATGTATTTGCCACAAGAAAATGTACATAATAGAAAATGTTTTTATTCTATGTGTCCTCCTTCTTTCTCAATAACTGCCTTCACACGCTTCCTGAAACTTGCACAAGTGTTCCTCAAATATTCGGGTGACAACTTCTCCCATTCTTCTTTAATAGTATCTTCCAGTCTTTCTCGTAATAGTTTTGCTCATAGTCATTCTCTTCTTTCCATTATAAACAGTCTTTATGGACACTCCAACTGTTTTTGAAATCTCCTTTGGTGTGACGAGTGCATTCAGCAAATCACACACTCTTTGACGTTTGCTTTCCTGATTACTCATATGGGCAAAAGTTTCTGAAAAGGTATGGATAATAGTGTTAGGTATGATTATGACATCAATATATGTTTGGTTTCAAAACAATTGACGTAGTGCCTGCGGAGAAAAAACAACTAAATGTTCACTGTAAATTTTGCTTCCCCACCCTGTAACCGCGTCATCCTCTGGGTACTCAGCCGCTGTGAAATCTGCTGTAGTATAGAGTAGCTTTACATGTTACATTTTACTCGTCTCCGTTCAGGTTTTGTTCTTGTATCTGATCCCTGTCGCTCCATGTTGCTGATTATAAGAAGATCCCAGCACTTGATGTTTGCGTCTATGTGGATCCAAAGCAATAAGCCGCTTATATGAGGCTTTAAATCCTTCAGTTTGGCATAAAACGTCTTGGCTGTCCTTCCATAATGCATACTCAGACCCTCCATGCACCAAACTTTACTCAAAATCTGCTGCCAGACACCTTAAATCTTACAACGGCCCATAATTCGGCAGTCGATCTCTTCTTTTTGCATATTTCACTTGATTGGATTGACGAACGGGCGGATCTTGACGCGGCCTGTGAGGAAGAATAAAGTCTATCACCTCCGAAGGCGATCGATCTTTGTTAGGAGTGACATACAAGTCTGTGCAGCGTCTGTGTCCCTCGACAAAAATTGACTTCCATAGGCTTTAGCGCTCAGATATTGCACTGTTGCTCAGGGTGTCAGAGATCTAATCCCGGGCTTATGTTCCACACTGCCATGCCAAAGCGTATCATTGATTCATTGATTGTGAGTCTCTTCAAGTTGTTTCTGTTCAGTATATCTGCTGCACGCTGTCACGGTCACTGTAGCTCAGGGTTCATGAAGACGAGTTTTATTTGAATGGTGTCAGTTTTACATTACAATATAAATGTAGGTGGAAGCTGTTGGTGGTCAAAATGTTAAAGACCCAAAAAAAATCCCATTTATTCTAATATTACCCTCTGTATTTTAGAGCCGCAACTGATTAATCGACTAGGTGCTTGAAGTCAATATAAAAAGTCGACTCAAATTGACTGAAGGGAGATATTCTGTTGCAGTTTTCCTGAATTGAAGCGTCTCTGTGCGTCACAATAAGCGTCCGTGTGAAACACAAGAGTGGAACCAATGTTTAACAGCAGAGAAATGAAGGAAACAAAGCTTTGATTCAGGAGAATTGTGGTTGAATGATTTTTTTGGATCACTTTGAGTCGATTAATCAGTCGCAGCTCTACTGTATTTTGCTTTTTTTCTGTAAAAATCATGACTTGTCCTATATTTGATTTTATTGATTATGTAGATGTTCATAAAAGCTCAGATTGAAGTTCAGGGATATTATGTTTCTGTTGGGTTTGTGTAGAATTGACTTAGAGTCTGGTTTTGACCAACTCTATATATAAAATGTCAAGAGATAACTTTTTTGTGATCTGGCGCTATATAAATAAAATTTGATTGATTGAGTGATTTAATTGGTTTTCTCCTGTAAGTCGCTTTGGAAAAAAGCGTCTGCCAAATGCGTAAACATAAACATAAACATGTTAAAAAAAAAACAAAACAAAACAAAGAAAACTTTAAAAAAAAGTGACTTTTTAAGCAAAGATATCAATAACTGAACACAAAAATAAGCATCTCCATCCACTGTCATTAGTCACTTTTCTATTGGACATATGTGCAAAACCTTACCGATATTTACTAAATGTTGAAAAACAGAAGTGCGTTTTATTGCAGTTTTCCTGAACTGAAGCATCTCTGTGCGTCACAATAAGCGTCCGTGTGAAACACAACAGTGGAACCAATGTTTAACAGCAGAGAAATGAAGGAAACAAAGCTTTGATTCAGGAGAATTGTGGTTGAATGATTTTTTTGGATCACTTTGAGTCGATTAATCAGTCGCAGCTCTACTGTATTTTGCTTTTTTTCAGTAAAAATCATGACTTGTCCTATATTTGATTTTATTGATCATGTAGATGTTCATAAAAGCTCAGACTGAAGTTCAGGGATATTATGTTAAAAAAAAAAAAGAAAACTTAAAAAAAAAAAAAAAAAGTGACTTTTTAAGCAAAGATATCAATAACTGAACACAAAAATAAGCATCTCCATCCACTGTCATTAGTTGCTTTTCTATTGGACATATGCGCAAAACCTTACCGACATTTACTAAATGTTGTAAAAACAGAAGTGCGTTTTATTGCAGTTTTCCTGAATTGAAGCTTCTCTGTGCGTCACAATAAGCGTCCGTGTGAAACACAACAGTGGAACCAATGTTTAACAGCAGAGAAATGAAGGAAACAAAGCTTTGATTCAGGAGAATTGTGGTTGAATGATTTTTTTGGATCACTTTGAGTCGATTAATCAGTCGCAGCTCTTCTGTATTTTGCTTTTTTTCAGTGAAAATCATGACTTGTCCTATATTTGATTTTACTGATCATGTAGATGTTCATAAAAGCTCAGATTAAAGTTGAGGGTTATTGTATCAAAAAAAGAGAAAACTCGATAAAAGTGACTTTATAAGCAAAAATATCGATAACTGAACACAAAAATAAGCATCTCTATCCACTGCCATTAGTCAGTTTTCTATTGGACATATGCGTAAAACCTTACCGACATTTACTAAATGTTGTAAAACAGAAGTGCGTTATGTCGCTTTTTCCATGAAATCACAAATGCGATGATTTGTTTATTTATTATTGTGAGATTACATGAGAAGTCATTCCATAAATATGGCGACAAACGTAAATATAGAGTTGATTTACAGATATATTCATTGTTATTGTATGTTACCCTTCTATCCCGTACAAAATTTTAAAAAATGGTTCAGTTTCCTGGTGTGTACCACACCATGTTTCTTTTAAAACTCTTGTTCTTTGCTTGTTGTAACGTCCGTCAACATCCTTTTTTTTTTTTTTTTTTTTTTATATATTCACATGAGTCTAGAAAAAGGTCCTTCCATTGCAGTTTTTCGTGATATACCAATTGTGCTATGCCTGAAAAACCACCTCTTGCCAGCGCTAAAACTTTTAAATCGAAAAACAAGAGTTTTGGCGAAATTGATGTCTTTTCATTAGGTAAAATTTTATGCACAAGTGAAAATTGCGCAATTTGACGGTCAATGGAAAAACAACTGATGATCCAACTCCATGGGTTTTACTGGTGAATCAGTGTTGGAGAAGATGACGGTGTTTCCACGGTAACTACGGAGCCTCTGAATGTCCAAATGGGTCATATCTGATGACCACGAAAAGACGACAAACTGTATTTTGCACCAATTATTTACATGTATGGATAGAATTAGTGGATCAACAGGTATTAAACAGTTAAGAGGAAACTACAGTAGATGGTTTTGGTCACCAGTTGCTGTTTGGGTGAATATGACATTAAACAAACATCCACTGGCGAACAAAATCATTTACTTATATTTAATGGTAAACAACCATTGATCCACTAACCTTACAAAATACATGTAAATAATTGGTGTAAAAGACAGTTTGTCATCTTTTCATGCTCATCAGATATGACCCATTTGGACGTTTAGAGGCTGCGTAGTTGCCATAGAAACACCATCATCTTCTACAACATTGATTCACCAGTAAAACCATGGAGTTGGATCAGTGATAGTGGATGGGGACACTTGTTTTTTACGTTCAATTACTGATATTTTGTTGAAAAAGTCACTTTTTCCTCATTTTTCCTCTTTTTTGATATATTACTCTTTGAATTTCTTTGAGCTTTAACCCTTTCATGCATACTGGTCACTACAGTGGACATATCAACCAACACAGTGGACGCTTATGCATCATCCCATACACTGACATTCAGACCATTACTGTCACTTTGCCATTCTAAATAAACCTGATCTGTAGTAACATGTTTGAGTGTAAAATAAATTGCCAATTATTATTTTTTTGTTTTGTGTTTTTAAACAAAAAGTAGTTTTTTTGCATATTATCTCCATGGAGTGAGTATAAAACAGTATTAGATTCTGTTCAAATGTGAGAACACATCAAATTAGCAGCATTAAACATGTTTTTATTTCATAGTTTTCACACAGTATATCAGTAAATACATGTTTCTTTGCTTCTAAAATTAAATGTATGGTGTCCCTTTGAATGGACATTTTTGTAACTCCATGAAAAATAGGTTAAAGAAAATTCAATCACATTGTTTTTTTTTGTTTGTTTGTTTGTTTTTTCATATCTAAAGATGAATAAAAACCACTTGGGGAAAAAATCTTGATGAATGTTCTCATAATTCATGCATGAAAGGGTTAATGAACATCTACATGGTCAGTGAATTAAATATAGGAAAAAAATACAAGCGTTTCACAGAAAAATGGAAAATACAGAGGGTAATATTATAATACATGGTGAAAAATCACTTAGGAAAGGTGAAATAGAGAGAAAAAAATCACAAAAGTAGCTCTGGGTCTTTATGGGTTAGTGAACATCTACATGGTCAGTGAATTAAACATAGAAAAATACTTGATTTTCACTTAAAAATGCAAAATACAGAGGATTATATTATAATAAATGGTGTCAAATCACTTAAGAGGGGTTAAAAAACACAGTAGCACTGGGTCTTTCTGGGTTAACATACTTATGTGTTCTGTGATGTTCATTCTACTCCTTGACATGTATTTTTTTGGAGAATTGCCTTTTCCTCAGGACTACATTTACCATAATTTTTATATCAGTTATTCCGCTGAGAAATAGATGAGCTGTTTGGCCTTAAAATCATCCTATAATAGCATCTTAAAGCGATTCAAAGATATTGAGTTTACTGTCACGGAGGCAGAAAGAAACAGGAAAATATTCACATTTAAGAAGCTGGAATCAGGGCGGTTGTAATTCACTGTTTGCTTCTTGTCGTCTGCAAACTTTTGATTTGATTTAGTAGCGTTTTAGTGCGGTTTGCAATCAAACTTTAATTAACGTTTTTATTTAATCAGTGCTGAGTTCTGTTCTTGGCTTCACTATGTGATTTAAGTTTCTGATTTGAAAACTTTTTTTTCCCAGGAAAGATTCCAAAAACCAATGCAAAGATAATCAAATGTAAGATGTTGCATACCTTAAAGCACAGGTGTCAAACATAAGGCCCGGGGGCCAAATCTGGCCCGCCAAAGGGTCTAGTCTGGCCCTTGGGATGAATCTGTGGAATGCAACAATTACACTAAAATATTAACAATCCTTTTAGTTCAGGTTCCACATTCAGACCAATTCAATCTCAAGTGGGCAGGATTCAGTCAAATACTATCATAATAACATATAAATAATGACAACTCCAAATTTTTCTCTTTGTAAATGTAAATATTTTCATGAATTTACACTAAAACAAAGTATAATTTTGCAAAAAAAATATGAACAACCTGAAATGTCTGAAGAGAAGTAAGTACAATTTTAACAAGATTCTGTCTGTTATGAAATGTTTTGTATATTTGTAGATCCACTGTGATCTGTCAGTTATAATGTACATGTGTAAATGATAAACTGAGGCAGAATATTTTTAAAATTACCCTTTTTTTTTTTTTTTTTCAGTTTGTTCATGTTATTCACATTGTTTGAAAGGATAGTTTGTAGATGTAAACCGTTTCATAATGTCAATTTACTTTTTTCGCTCTGAAACACAGAGAAAAGTTTGGAGTTGAAATTATTTATATATTATTATGTTTTATTGTTATATAATGATGTATTATTTTACTAGTTTGGCCTACTTCAGATCAAATTTTGCTGAATGTGACCCCTGAACTAAAATCAGTTTGACACCCCTGCTTTAAAGGGATAAACTAGCTACTTGTTCCATTTTTGATAAGTCTTAAATGTGATTGTCTTAAATTAAGCCCTTAATTATCCTTAAAATGGATAATCTGTTCTAAAATCTGTCACTCAAAGGTCTAAAAAAGTCCCAGATACAATAAATGATGTTGCTGTATTATTATTTTTTTTTTGTAAATTTTTCAAAGTCAGTAACACAAACATTAGTCATGGACAATGGAAATGCAACGTTAGTCCATATGTGACCTTAATCCGATCTGTTAAAGACAGTTTGAACAGCACAAATCCGACCCAGGCCACTTTCATATGTGGTTCTAAATCCGATACGTATCCAATATTTTGCAATGTGACTTTTTAAAGATGGTGTTTAGCATTTAGCATGTAGCTAAAATTATCAGTCCATAATTATTTTCCTGTCCTGATTCTGGTCTCATTTATTTAATTTTAACCCTGTAATAGTGTTATGATCCTTTTATTAAATTATTATTATTATTATTATTATTATTGTTAGTGCTTTATGTTGTTTGTTTGTTTTTTTATTAGTGATAGTTAACAAGACAATGTGAACAGAAAAACAACAACACATGAAGGGGAAATCAAACAAATAAACAAACAAACTAAAACCAACAGCAACGCCAGAGTATTGACAAACAACAACGACAACATCACATTACAATAAAAAGGACCATAAATGTAAATAGCAACTAAACACTATAGCTTGGGTACTATGCTTTATGGTATTTTACTGCTTTACTAAATCAGCTAACGTTAGCATTAGCTCACCTATGACCTTTTGCAGATAGCCGTGATGCCTTTGCTCCTGTGACTCCACCCCTTTTGTCCAAATATGGTCACTTCTAGCTCCAAAAACCCAACATCACAACCAAATCACAAACTACTGGCTTGAAAACAGCACTTCAGAAACCAACAAACAGCATCAAAACAGTACTTACAGGTCCAAATAACCTCTAAAACAACAGTCAGTGACTTCATTTTAAGTATTTTCATACATATTTATACTATAATAAGGTCTAATTTAAGTCTGGATTCTGTTTTGGGTGTTCCTGGTGGGTTTAAAAGCAGACCAAGCTGGTTTTATACAAAAGATTTACAATAATTTATGTGTCACGCAGCGTGATTTCGTCTTCCCACAGAATCTTACGACCCGTGCACCTCCGCGAGAAAAAATGCACATGATTTATTAAAGAGTCATTAAACTTTCAAGTGTGTTTGAATAAATCTCATCAAACGTCTGGTGAGTTTTAAATGTCATCGGTTTTGAGTTCCATTACATCTGCAGTGGCTCGGCCGTGGTGGTCAGTGGAGAGAGATGGAGCTGTTAGGTGGTGGTGGTGGGAGGGTTGGAGGTAAATATGGAGTGGTTAGACCGAATGGCCCGACGGGTATGAAACAAAAAATTGAACAGTGAGCATGCAGTGGAAACAGCAGGGTAGATGTACAGGTTTTTTTCTGGAAATAGTGATAGAAATGATACTGTGTGTTTGTAGATATATGTATGTTATCATATCAGACACAGAGAAAAGTGAAGAAAAAGTGACTTTTCCAGCAAATCTATCATTAACTGAACTTAAACACAGTGTGTCCATCCACTGTCATTGATCCAACTCCAAGGGTTTTACTGGTGAATCACTGTTGTAGAAGATGACGGTGTTTCCACGGTAACTACGGAGCCTCTGAATGCCCAAATGGGTCACATGTGATGACCATGAATAGATGACAAACTTTATTTTACACCAGTTATTGATAGGATTAGTGGATCAATGAGTATTAAACATGTTAGAGCAGTAGATGGTTTTGTCACTGGTGGATATTTGGGTCTTTATGAGTTAAGCAGTGTCAGCAAATGTCCAAAAGAAGGAAACATGGCTCATATTTTGTGGTTTGATAATATGTTGGATTGTGTAGAATAATAATAATAATAATAATAATAATAATAATAATAATAATAATAATAATAATAATAACAATAATAAACTTTATTTGTATAGCACCTTTCATACAGAAATTGTAGCCCAAAGTGCTTCACATTGATTGAAAAAATACAATATTAAAATACATTAAGATTTGATTAGAAATACAATAAAATAAAAATAAATATAAAAACAGCGCACATTAAAATATTTGATTATGCATAGAATTTTTGAAGTGCAAGAAATAAGATGAAATTTGAAATACAATAAAATAAAAACAGAAATACAATAAAATAAAATAAAAATAAAAAAACGCACATTCCTGGTTCCTGAATTGTGACCCCATTTTTATCTCCTTTCAAAGGCTAATGAGAATAAAAATGTTTTTAATTTGGTTTTAAATATATTCAGTGAACTGGCTTCTCTAATGTCTTTTGGAATTGTATTCCATAACTTTGGTGCATAGTTAGTAAAGGCTGCGTCCCCCATTTTCTTTGTAATATTTCTGGGAGTCGCTAGTAACCCTGCGTTTGATGACCTCAGTGTTCTAGTTTGTACATAATTGATCAGTGAGTTTGCAATGTAACTTGGTCCGGTTCCATTTAGAGCTTTATACGTGAGGAGTAGTATGTTAAAATCAGTTCTGTAGGTTACCGGTAGCCAGTGCAGGGAAACCAACACTGGAGTAATGTGCTCTCTCTTCTTGGTTTTGGTTAATAACCTAGCTGCAGAGTTCTGAATCAATTTTACACCAATTATTGACAGGATTAGTGGCTCAATGAGTATTAAACATGTTAGAGCAGGAGATGGTTTTGTCACTGGTGGATATTTGGGTCTTTATGAGTTAAGCAGTGTCAGCAAATGTCCAAAAGAAGGAAACATGGCTCATATTTTGTGGTTTGATAATATGTTGGATTGTGTAGAAGAGTGGACCATTAGCCTGGAGGTCTCCGATCTGCCAGCGCCTTCTAGTTATGTCTGTGTTTTAGCTATTTAAACACAAATACGCTCTCATAGCCTGCCAAAACTCTGACATTATGGCTTTTAATTAGGTTTGAGCTCATTTATGGTGCATTTAGATTAAGGCAACAAGCAGAGGGCTGCCATATAAAATCCCCACAAACTGGCTTTGCCCTTTAGAGGCCTTAAAGTCTGTGAAAGCTTTCCACTCTTTTAAGGATGGAGAGGACTCTGCCTTGGCCTAGATCAGAGCACGGCTCGAGGATTAAAGTCACACTTTCTACACATTTGCCTCCGATCCAAGAGCGCGGTTATCACAGCCGTACGATCGCACTATCAAAGCCCGTGCCCACGCTCCGGCATCAGTCTGCAGCAGCGAGCCTTTAAGATGTTAGCAACTCCAGAAAATCAAACAAAAAAAAAAAGCCTTAATTGTGTCCTTTTCCTTTAGGTGAGCTTTGCGTGATGCAACCGCCGCCGCCGCTGACTCGATATATGTACGTAGATGTAAGATAAGAGGCCACGGCGGCGTGCTCGCTTAGGGCAAAGCCACGAGACTTGTGAGTTTTCTGCGCTCATTACCATTCAGCAGCGACCACCGAACCAAGCCGAGATGAGAGGAAGTGATGAGAGGAGGGCCAGGAATAGATCAAAACCAAAGCGGAGTCCACTGGTGGGCACGGGGAGGGAAGGAATGTTAGCTCCGTTAGGCTGCACTGTAAAAACTAGAAAAGCACTCTGACAGCGCAGACCTCCGCCAAGGCAGATCAGTGCCCCCCCCCCCAGATCACCACCAAAATTTAATCATTTGTTCCTTGTGCCTGTATCAATATTTCCTGAAATTTTCATCCAAATCTGTCCATAACTTTTTTGAAAGATCCGGATCAGTCTTTGCCATTTGATAGAACACCCCATTGTAAATCCCTGAGTCAAATTGCATGAGATTTGCACAATTCCCCCATATTGTGATTTCCACCATAAATATTAGTCCCATATTTATTTGACCTATATTTTAAGATTCCTTGACCATGAAAACATACCATTAGCAACTGGATTCATAATGATATCCTTATTAGTTCAGTAGTTATTCACGAAAATCACATTTCTCGTAATGGCGGTTTTCTTCTGGATCTAGCTCCTTAAGTATTAAAGCTACATGAAATCCGGTGGCATACTCCCGATGCGGAACTGACTGAGCTACACGATGGCGCTTGTCAGAAATTTCTACCTTTAATATTAAAGGCACAGTAGGCCAAAAAGTAAGGGCACCCCCATTTTTTATATAAATTGAGATAAAATCCGCCTTCTGGATCAGATCCGGATCAGCCTTTGAAATGTGATAGAGGACCCCATTGTCAATTCCTGAGTTAAATTTCATGAGTTTTGGTCAATAATTAAGCGAGATATTGGGAAACGAAAATTTTGGCCCCATTTACCACAATGTTAACGAAAATTTCAAAGTGATCCAGAATCCAGGATTTCTACCGGATCACCCCCAAAAGTTAATCATTTCTTCCGTATCCCATTTCCAACAAACCCTGAAAATTTCATCAAAATCTGTCCATAACTTTTTGAGTTATGTTGCACACTAATGGACAGACAAACAAACAAACCCTGGCAAAAAAATAACCTCCTTGGCGGAGGTAAAAAAAAAAAAAAAAAAGTAATTTAACCCTTTCATGCATAGTGGTCACTCCAGTGGACAGCTATTCTGCAGCTGTTCTCTTGTATATTCATGGATTTTGTTGTTTTTTGCTCCATATCAGCCCACGTAGCGGACACTTATGCATTATCCCATACACTGACATTTGTACCATTACTGTAACTTTGCTGTTCTTGATAAACCTGATCTGTAGTAACGTGTTTGAGTGTAAATCAATTGCTGATTGTTATTAACCCTTTCATGCAAACTGGTCACTACAGCGGACAGTTATTCTACTGCTCTTCTCTTATATATTCATGGGTTTTGTTGTTTTAGTTCCATATCACCAAACATTCATACACCAGTGCCACCCACACTGGTGTATGAATGTTTGGTGGTGGTCGGAGGGGCTGTAGGTGCAAAAATGGCAGCCACGCTTCATTCAGTCTGCCCCAGAGCAGCTGTGGATACATACAGGGTGGGGAAGCAAAATTTACAATATTTTGAGGCAGGGATTGAAAGACAGTGTATGACCAATTAGTTTATTGAAAGTCATGAGAATTTATTTGCCACAAGAAAATTGACATAATAGAAAATATTTTTATTCTATGTGTCCTCCTTCTTTCTCAATAACTGCCTTCACACGCTTCCTGAAACTTGCGCAAGTGTTCCTCAAATATTCGGGTGACAACTTCTCCCATTCTTCTTTAATAGTATCTTCCAGACTTTGTCGTAATAGTTTTGCTCATAGTCATTCTCTTCTTTCCATTATAAACAGTCTTTATGGACACTCCAACTATTTTTGAAATCTCCTTTGGTGTGACGAGTGCATTCAGCAAATCACACACTCTTTGACGTTTGCTTTCCTGATTACTCATATGGGCAAAAGTTTGTGAAAAGGTATGGATAATAGTGTTAGGTATGATTATGACATCAATATATGTTTGGTTTCAAAACAATTGACGTAGTGCCTGCTGAGAAAAAAACAACTTAATGTTCATTGTAAATCTTGCTTCCCCACCCTGTATGTAGTTTACCACCACCAGAGGGAGAATGTGAGAGTGAATGAATAATGAGTCAATAATGTAAAGCACTTTGGGTGTCTAGAAAAGTGCTATATAAATCCAATCCATTATTATTATTATTATTATTATTATTATTATTATTATTATATCAGCTGACACAGTGGACGCTTATGCATCATCCTATAATACATTGTAATTCATACCATTACTGTAACTTTACAGATCAGGTTGATGAACCTGATCTGCAATAACGTGTTAAATCAATTGCTAATTGTTATTAGACTGTAATCAACAGTTTTCTTAATCCAAAAGTTTTTTTTTTGCATATTGTCTGCATAAAGTTTGTAATAACTAGTATTAGAGTATGTTAATGTGAGAAAACATCAGATTAGCTGCATGAAAAATGTTTTTATTTCATAGTTTTCACGCAGTTTATCACTTTCTGATGATGGGTTTTAAGTACATGTTTTTTTTTGCTTCAAAAATTGGTATCCAGCTGAGTGGACATTTTTTGTAACTCCGTGAAAAATAGATTCATAAAAAATTTCAATTGCATTGTTTTTTTTTCATGCCTAAAGAGGAATAAAAACACTCAGGAAAAAAAAACCTCAACTAAGGTTCCCATAATTCATGCATGAAAGGGTTAAACTGTAATTAACAGTTTCGTTTTGTATTCTATAATTTTTTTTTGCATATTATCTCCATGAAGTCAGTAATAATAATAATAATAATAATAATAATAATAATAATAATAATAATTATACATTTTATTTGTATAGCACTTTTCGTGGTACTCAAAGACACTTTACATACACTGTAACTAGTATTAAGAGTATGTTAAAATATGAGAAAACATCAGATTAGCAGCATTAAAAAATGTTTTTATTTCATAGTTTTCACATAGTATATCAGTAAATACACGTTGCTTTGTTTCAAAAATGAAACGCATGGTATCCATCTGAGTTGACATTTTTGCAACTCCATGAAAAATAAGTTCTTAAAAAAAATGTGATCGCATTATTTATTTTCATGCCTAAAGAGGAATAAAAACAGGACAAAAACATCTTGATTAAAGTTCTCATAATTGATGCATGAAAGGGTTAACAGAATTTTCACTGTTTATTTTACAGATTTTTCCTGTATTTTTAAGATACAGGAAAATATCAATGAAATGACAAAAATAGACTGTGATTTCACACGTCAAATGTAAAATAACAGGAAAAAACTGTAACTGTTTTCCATTTCCATATAAAATTTCCATTTTTTTAAAGAAACTTTTTTCTTTTTTACAGAAAAATACAGTTAAAATCATTTGCAAATGTATCATAATTTAACAACTATTTCTTTTCTATTTATGAGATTAAACTATTAATTTAAAATTTAATACTGTAAAAAAAAAAAAAAAAAGAGATAAAATTACTGACAATTAACCGTAAAAGAAGTATTTGTTCTGGAAGTTTAACAAAACTTGTTTGTTAATTGACAAATATCTTGTGTAATTACAGGAGGTTTCACAACAAAAATGTTGAATAAATGTATTTTTGTGAATGTATAACATGTATAAGCACTGATAAACTGACCAAATACAGTTTTTATCAGTGGATCGTACAACTGAGTCTCACTGAAAATTATTTATATATATATTCATAGGTAATTTGATTGTTTTAATACATGTAAATATTCTTTATTAAACATCAAAAAGTCAAAAAAAATATGCAAAATGTCATGTAAATTTAGGGCAAAAAACTTTATTTTACTTATGGAAAATCACCGTATTTTTATGAGATGGTTATTTTCCGTTATTTTACAGTATTTTTCGGTGACCCTGCTGCCGGAATATTACTGGTTTTTTTTTTACGTTTTTCTTTTTTTTTTTTTTTTTCTTTTTTTTTACAGTGTGGACACGCTAAATGGAGCTGTCTGCCTGGATTGTAGATAGAGAGGCGCCCAAGAGAATGATAGCAACAGCAAAAACGAGCTGACTGGCTAATGATGGGAAGTATTTAGGAAAGCTGATAACAGTATGAAGGGGTCTTGGGTTGTGATTGGGAAGAAAAAAGATTAGAGAAACCCTCAAGCTTTGGCTTCTCTTTGGCTCCATCTTTTTCCTCCTCCCGTTATCTCCCTTTAGTTTTGCTCGTCTGACTATGATTAGGAGCCAGATAAGAGGCTCATGATGTGATTCCTCTATTTTCTGCTCCATTAGTCAGACTCACTTCATGCGGTTGGTCCGTGTCACTGGCCGAGTGGCTGTCTTTCTTACCGCCTTCATCATCTTTCTTTCTGTTTCTCAAGGCCTCTCATTGCCTGGCCTTTAATCTGAAAAGCCTCACATCTTGATAACTTGGGCCATGCTCTGCAAAAAAAAAAAAAAAAGAGAGCCGTTGGGTTTGGGATTTTGTGAAGCTTTTTGATTCTAGCAGGGGTGAAAGTGTGAGCGCCGTCATGCTTTAAGATGGACTTTGTTTGGCACTGGAAGCGAATGCAAATCCAAGCCAAATAGCAGGAAATTTTGGTGCC
This sequence comes from Sphaeramia orbicularis, assembly GCF_902148855.1. Classification (NCBI taxonomy): domain Eukaryota; kingdom Metazoa; phylum Chordata; class Actinopteri; order Kurtiformes; family Apogonidae; genus Sphaeramia; species Sphaeramia orbicularis. The sequence continues at coordinate 10,650,387 of NC_043963.1, read as the reverse complement.
AAAATACAATTCTTCAAACCACAGGCATGAGGAATAACGGTGTCAGTTCTAGTTGCTTTTTAAGCAGGAGGTGACTGGGGCGAATGCCACCAGAGTCTAGTTTGCATCCTATTTTTTGTGTGTTTTTATGTTTCGGTAATACAAACGCTTTAGGTTTGTGCCAGTTCCCAAATGAATGGTTCTCTGTATTTAACCTTCGTTAACCCTGTAAAGTCTGAACCATTAAATCACTGGCAGAAAATTCCAGTTTTTTAAAAGCAGAGCCTTTATTGGTCCTTCTGAACAACCAAAAAAATGTCTTTTCAAATATCAGTTTCCATGTAGTATATAGTATAGATCAGTGGTGGCTGCTCGTCTTTCAGACAGGGGAAGCTCATCGTCAGCTTACATTAAAAAAAAAAAATTGTCAGGTTATTTAAACATAAATTCGTCCCTCCGTTCCTTTTTAAGAAAATGGTCAGTGACCTTATCGTACCAAGTAAACAAGAAAACGCTGAAATTATGTTAAATTGAAACAAGGAAGTCCAATGAGTGTGTTTTATTTACAGTGCAAGAAATGAACAAGTAATTTCGTAGTGGTTTCTCTGATTTCGCAGCAGAATGCACGATGGTATTAAACTGAACTGTGTCAGTGAAGGAGGAGATCTGAAAACAGCTGTCAATCAAACCGGATTCAGCCTTTCGACTGATCCTCCAATCAGCACATGGAAGCCCGGCATCCTGCCCGGCCAAGCTCCGCCCACAGCTCCATTCAACCCCAGAGACGCCGAGCGTCCGGGGGCGGGACAACATCGTGGCATTTATCCAATTACCGTCCAGTTTTGAGGTAATGAAAAAAAACTGTTCCACTCAGTCCCATTGAAGTGCATGGACGCTGAGCGTCTACGGACAAATGCACTGAGCAGAGATCGAATGAGAAAACAGAGACACGGGAATGGAGGAGAAGTGAACAACATCCAGTCTGTTGGTTTGTGATAAAACTGATTCTGGACGAACTCGTCTGTGAGATGAATGTGTTCTAACACATTTGTAGTCAATGAAATGTCAACACAACCGAACATATTTAACCATTTAATTTTCGTAATTTTAGGGGACGCCAAGCTTCCCTTGCAGTCTGTGAGAAATCACCTCTGGTATAGATATGTTCAGACTAGGAAGATTATTATTACTAATTATATAAGGAGAAGGGGTGGGAGTTTATAAGTTATACTTCTTCTCACTCCTTTTCGAGTATGTATGATGTCTTATGTCTTATCTATAAGTGTTTTGTTTATTTATTTTCATTTGTTTTGACATTCATATTTGAAATAAATACATCGATCAGTCAATCATATATGATTTTCAATTTTGTATCATATTTGATACATCGGGCCTCAATGCTTAAATATTATTTTTGAACAAACAAAAACATAATATAACACAAACATGTCTAACAAATTGCTAACTCTTTTTCAAAATTGTCACAGTTCTTCCTCCTTCCTCATTAATGACAGTCTTGTAGTGTCACTGGAAAGGCCTCTGGTGAATGAATTCCTCCCCCTGGTGGATTATCTGTGTTTTGCATGTATCTAATTGTATACATCAGGTTTTTCAAGGCAAAAAATACCACACTAATCATGTAGAGGGCTTCAGAACTCATGTATCAAATGTGATACGTTCAGAACTATAGGGTTAAGTCATTTATCATCATTTATTATAATATTCTGTATTTTCAATTTTTACAGTGAAAATCAGGTATTTTCTTATATTTAATTCAATGATCATATAGATTTTCATGACAATCTCAGATTAAAGTTGAATGTTATCATATCAGACACAGAGAAAAGTGAAGAAAAAATGACTTTTCCAGCAAATCTATCATTAACTGAACTTAAACAGAGTGTCTCCATCCACTGTCATTGATCCAACTCCAAGGGTTTTACTGGTGAATCACTGTTGTAGAAGATGACGGTGTTTCCACGGTAACTACGGAGCCTCTGAACGTCCAAATGGGTCATATCTGATGACCATGAAAAAATGACAAACTGTATTTTACACCAATTATTTACATGGATTGATAGGATTAGTGGACGAACAGGTGTTAAACATCTTTGATCAGTAAAGATTTTTGGTCGCCAGCGCATGTTTGGGTCTTTATGGGTTAAAGATGAATGATCCCAATCAAAGGGTTTAAAAAAATCGCAATGTCAGTTTTTTTCCAATATCGTGCAGCTATTGTTGACAGGAATACACAATGATGACCAAATGTTCTGTCAGAAGGAAGATGATTTTATAAGATTAGATTTTATAAGAGATGCTCTGAGTATCCAAATTAGACTGGTCTCATAGAAGATCCTCCGGTCCTGGTCCTGGTCCTGGTCCTGGTCCTGGTCGTACCTCTGTTGTCCTTCTTTCCAGTTATTAGTCTGTGTCGGCTGATTTAGAGCTGCGTGGATGGATGACATTTAAGAACCAGCGCCTGTAGTCATTCTGTTTCTTCATCCTCCTTGTCAGTTAACCTTTGTCTTTGCCTTTTTTCCACCCTCTACATTCTCATTTCTCACTGTCCTCCTCCTCCTCCTCCTCCTCCTCCTCCTCCTCCTCCTCCTCTTCCTCCTCCTCTTCCTTCGTCTTCTGTGACTTGCAGTTTCATTCGGGTATTTTTTTTCCGCTTTTCCGTCTCTGCTCCAGTCTCGCTGTTTGTCTCCCTTCTCCCCTGGTATTTCTCTGGATTCATGAGCGCAGTGGAGGCAAATAGAGCGAGGCGGTGAGGGGAGAACCCACCACCTCATCTGGTAATGAGCCTGGAAAGTTCCCAGTCAAAAGTACATCGTCTCCATGGCGACCGAGGTTGAAGTTGTTGGCGCCGCCTGTATACGGCTCCTTTTGAAGGCTCCGGCTTGAGTAAACAACGCCAAGGTCAGCGGTCCTGACGCTCTGTTTCAGCATCTTTAACCACAAAGACACACAGGAGCTTCTGAGGACGTCGTGGGAGCTTTTCTTCTTCTTCTTTCTTGTTTTTGTCATCGTTTTCATCTCGGACCTTTTCATTAAACTCACGAGACCACCCTCGCTGTGACTTACCACCCATCTCTCTTTGTTTTCTCTCAAGTTCAAGCCTCTAACTTGCCTCGTGTGTGTTGTACTTACAGCGCTTTCTAAACTTTCAGCTGATTCAGAACTCTGCAGCTAGGTTATTAACCAAAACCAAGAAGAGAGAGCACATTACTCCAGTGTTGGTTTCCCTGCACTGGCTACCGGTAACCTACAGAACTGATTTTAAGATACTACTCCTCACGTATAAAGCTCTAAATGGAACCGGACCAAGTTACATTGCAAACTCACTGATCAATTATGTACAAACTAGAACACTGAGGTCATCAAACGCAGGGTTACTAGTGACTCCCAGAAATATTACAAAGAAAATGGGGGACGCAGCCTTTACTAACTATGCACCAAAGTTATGGAATACAATTCCAAAAGACATTAGAGAAGCCAGTTCACTGAATATATTTAAAACCAAATTAAAAACATTTTTATTCTCATTAGCCTTTGAAAGGAGATAAAAATGGGGTCACAATTCAGGAACCAGGAATGTGCGTTTTTTTTATTTTTATTTTATTTTATTGTATTTCTGTTTTTATTTTTTATTTTATTGTATTTCAAATTTCATCTTATTTCTTGCACTTCAAAAATTCTATGCATAATCAAACATTTTAATGTGCGCTGCTCTTATTTTTATTTTATTGTATTTCTCATCTTACTTCTTGCACTTCAAAAATTCTATGCATAATCAAATATTTTAATGTGCGTTGTTTTTATATTTATTTTTATTTTATTGTATTTCTCTCAAATTTCATTTTCTCTTGATGTATAATCAAATCTTAATGTATTATAATATTGTATTTTTTCAATCAATGTGAAGCACTTTGGGCTACAATTTCTGTATGAAAGGTGCTATACAAATAAAGTTTATTATTATTAGTAGTAGTAGTAGTAGTAGTAGTAGTAGTATTCTAAACTTTCTAAACCTCTTTCACTGTAAGCCCAGACTTTGTATTTACTAAAAAGCTTTAATTACAATGTACTTAAATGATTTAAGTTTTATTACATGACTATAAAATGTTCAGTATATTGTACTAATTTGTAGACATAGACGAAAGTACGAAAAAGTTTAAGCTGAATGGATTTAAATCAATAAGTTTTAGTCATGACTAGGGATGTAACGATTACCAGTATAATGATAAACTGCGGTAAAATTCCAGACAGTTTGTATTACCATTTAAATTCTAATTATCATGATAACTGTGTTTGATTACCGCACTTTTAGGGGAAAAAAACATATGTAAAGATCTGCTTTTATGTTAAATATTTAAGTATAGTTTTAATTTATTACAATTTTGAGTTAATATACCTAATATTTGGAACCAATATTCACTTTTAAAGTCTTTGAAAAGGTTCGTTAAGCATCTGTGTGTTATTTATGCAATAAATTATATACATTTTTAAAATCAGATTTTTTTTTGTGTGTGTGTTTTCTGGCCTTTTATGTTGATATAGTAGGTTAAAGTGAAAAAAATAATAGGCAGATGAGATAGATGAAGTTGTGCTGAAAAAAAAGATACCAAACATGGGTATGGTAAACATTTCTGTATAAAGGCAAAATCAAAAGTACTGAAAAACGGCCAAAATAGGCTCAGACCACTAAGGGTTAATATTTGAATGTTTCTGCCAACAGAAAAGACATTGTACCTATAATTGTATTTGTTTTTTGGGATTTTTTTTTTTTCAAAATACAACTTGGTTAAATTATTTCAGTGTGTGTATTAGTACTTTTTGAACATTTTGAGCACAATTTCCACAATACCACGATAACAATGACAACCATGATAATTCTGGTCACAGTAACCGTTAAATGAAATTTTCATATTGTTACGTCCCTAGTCATGACCACACCTTTTTATCTCCACATTGCATTGTGGGTATTGGGCATGTTGTTGAAAATGTGTTATTTTTCTGTGCAGGGGGTCATTGGGGTTGTGGTGTTAGTGTTATTTTTGACTTAATGTGTGTATGTCAGTGTTTATTGGCCTTTTTGTGTTTGTTTTTGTATTTTTGTAGAGCTGCACCATGAGTCAGAGCCATAAGACCAACAATAGCTTTCCTGTTCATTTAAAATTATGCTTGTCCAATGTAAAACTTTATGCCTAGCTAAATTAAAAGCTCTTCCTGTGCTGACAAATTACATTGAGCTAACCTTCTCTCTTACTTTCATCCGTGCTACAATATAAAATTGAATAATTATACAAAGCAATTTATATTGCAAAAGATTTTAATTTAAATCAACTTGGATTTGAATACAATTCACTGATGATATTAAGTTTAATGATTATACAAAGCAATTGACATTGCAACAAATTTTAGGTTAAATTAACTGGATACTTAGTGTGTTGTAGTTAAAATCGTAATTCCATTCAAATCAAGCATTTAAGTTTAACCCTTTCATGCATACTGGTCACTACAGTGGACATTTATTCTGCAGCTGTTCTCTTGTATATTTATGGGTTTTGTTGTTTTAGTTCCATATCAGCCAACACAGTGGACTCTTGTGCATCATCCCATACACTGACATTCATACAATTACTGTAACTTTGCTGTTCTTGATAAACCTGAGCTGCAGTAACATGTTTTAGTGTAAATCAATTGCTAATTGTTATTAGACTAATTAACAGTTTTCTGAAACAAAAAGGTTTTTTTTGTTTTTTTTTTGCATAACCTTCTGAGACCCAGCAATGCATTTTGTCCTCTATAGGGAGGATTCTGTTGGGTTTCTGTAAATTGGCTTAGAGTCTGGTTTTGACCAACTCTATATGTAAAGTGTCATGAGATAACTTTTGTTCTGATTTGGCGCTATATAAATAAAATTTGATTTGATTTATAGGGGACAAAAGTTTAACGGTTTAACTTAAATGCTGTCCATTGCAGAGGACATTCCATTAAAAAAAAAGCAATGAATAAATACAAATTATTTTAAAAATGTGTCTGAAAAAAACAGTTGCATTATGCAGATTCCAATCAGGACCATTTTTTAGTATAACAAAGCTAAAATTGTCAATTTCCTGGGTCTCAGGAGGATATTATCTTCATGAAATGAGTAATAACTAGTATTAGAGTATGATAAAAATGTGTGAACACGTCAGATTAGCAGCATTAAAAATGTTTTTATTTCATAGTTTTCACACAGTATATCACTTTCTGATAAGTTTTAAATACATGTTTCTTTGCTTCAAAAATTAAACGCATGGTGTCCAACTGAGTAGACATTTTTATAGGTTCATAAAAAATTTCAATTGCATTCCAAGAGGAATAAAAACACTCAAGAAAAAAAAAAATTGACTAAGGTTCTCATAATTCATGCATGAAAGGGTTAATACACTCAAGTTTGCATTACTCATTACTTACATTTTTTAAAGCAATGGGTTTCCTCAATTTTTTTTAAGTAAACTCATCTTATCCGGTCTTACAGTGTTTCTCTCCGAGGCTCAAATAAACAGCTCTATGTATCTCCTTCTCTATATTTAATATGTATTTGTTTGTTCCTTCCTGTAATGGATGTAGCTTTAAGGTTGGTATTTAGCTTGATGTTGCTGTGTTTTGCTTGTAGTCTCACCCTCTTTGTCCTGCCTGTTGTTCTGATTTCCCAGCTTCCATGCTTCCCTCTGGGCCACCTTTCATTTATTGTTCAATTTAATTAATAGTGTTCTTAATTCTTGGTATGGGGAACAAAGCTTCTATGGTGTTTATTTATGCCTCAGAGCTCTGACTCATGCTACCACGCTTGGTGCTTTGGAGTCACAAGTCATTACTAGTTGGCTAATTACATACAGTGTCACCTGCCCACACACAGGGCACAGGCGGGTGCTTTGTCACATTTTGTTGTCGAGGCTGCTTCTCGTGTAATCTTCCGAAAGCGACTCGCAGCTCGCCGATCAACTAATATGAAGGAAAAATCGTTTCAAAGCAAGTCAGTAAAGACCGCTCTTCAGCTCTCACTTTATACATCCTCGAATTCCCATCATCCTCTCTGAGGGGAACTGATGCAACAGGCGTTTAACGAAACGAGACACCCTCGCTTCAGAGCCGTTAATTAAACATGACACGTTGCGCGGCGCCATCGTCTATCCATTATTTTGTAATAGCCTTCCGCCGTGTTTATCGACTCGAAGTGAAAAAAACCTCAAAAGAACACGAGTACTATCAATGTTTCCTCATAGGATGATATAAGAAGACATCAAAGAAGACATATGAAAAAAAATTGTAATTATCATAAATAGCCAACGGCTCATCAATACAAAAGAACTTCATTTTAACGCTCATATGTTTACCAGCAGGCACCACAGGGATCTAATTAAATGTACAACACATAAACCAATCAGAAATAACAGTCTGACCACTGACAGGGAAAGTGGTATTAATGGTGATTATCTTATTCCAGTGGGACCTGTCAGTGGGTGGATATATTCAGCAGTAAGTGAACATGTAGACCTGGAAGTTGATGTGTTAGAGCAGGGGTGTCAAACTCATTTCTTTCATGGGCCACATTCAGCCCAATTTGATCTGCAGTAAAATAACAGCATAATAACCTTTAAATAATGACAACTCCAAATTTTTAGTGCAAAAAAATAACATTAATTGATGAAACTATTTCTATCCAAAACAAAAAAACACACGTGAAAACCCTGAAAAACTGAAATTTCCGAAGAAAAAGAAATACAATTTTATCAATATTCTGCCTCAACATATGATTACACTGGGTTACAAAAAAATGTTTTTTGCAAGTTGTCTAGGTTTTTTCAACTGAATTACTACCATGTTGCACCGCTAAATCCAAAAATGACATCTGTTTTTCCTCAATCAGGTCAGGGTTTTTTTTGCTAATTTGATTTTGAAAAATTTGATCTTCTTACAAAATTGATGACATTTTTGTGACTTTATCAGTTGATTGTTTTATATAGTTCTCACCCAAAATAGGTTTTAAGAGAAAAAAAATCATTTTCTAACAGGATTCCTGTTAGGTACAATGGTGTATTCACAGCAGATGTAGCAGAATACGTCAGGCTTATTTTTGCAAGATCTTCTAGTCGAAGCCATTTCATTCACCTGTGATATTAAAAAAAAAACATTAATCATAAATTGGCAAAAGTAAAATCTTCAGAACCCGTTGATTGCAAGAAATATGAAAGAATTTTGTATCATATGATGTGAAAATGCCCATAAATGTAAGCAAAAATGTTAAAAAGCCAATATGTAGCATGGTTCAGAAAGTTAACCTGATTGAGCAAAATTAATGTGATTTTTGGATTCAGCACACCAAAATGATCCTAAATCAGCTCAAAAAACTTAAACAATAAATTTGTTGTTGACCAGTGTTACACATGTGCATTATAGATCAGATCTACCAAGACACAAAACAGGCAGAATATTGTTAAAATTGCACTGATTTTTCTTCAGACATTCCAGGTTGTTTATATTTGTTCAGGTTATTGACATTTTCTTGTTAAAGGATATCAGAATATAATGTTCTTTGCAGTAAATCAAAGAAAAAAAATTGGTGTTGCCATTATTTATAGGCATGATATCTTTTTTTTTTTTTTTTTTTTTTCCACATTAAACCAAGAAAAAAATTTGGAGTCATTATTTCTAGGTTATTATGTGCTTCTTTTCGAGTTTGATGCCCTTGACTGTTAATATCTGTAGGGTAATTTTTGCATTTTGCACTTTGTAAATTCATCTCGCAGGCCAGATTGGACCCTTTAGCGCACAGGTGTCAAACATGCAGCCAAATCTGGCCCACCAAAGGGTCCGATCCGGCCCCTGGGATGAATTTGTCAAATGCAAAAATTACACTGAAATTATTAACAATCCTTTTAGTTCTGGTCCCACATTCAGACCAATTCAATCTCAAGTAGGTCAGACCAGTAAAATACTATCATAATAACCTATAAATAATGACAACTCTAAATTTTTAGTGCAAAAAATAACATTAAATGATGAAACTATTTCTATCCAAAACAAAAAAAATGTGAAAACCCTGAAAAACTGAAATTTCCGAAGAAAAATAAATACAATTTTATCAATATTCTGCCTCAACTTATGATTATACATGTGCATTACAGATCAGATCTACCAAGACACAAAACAGGCAGAATATTGTTAAAATTGCACTGATTTTTCTTCAGACATTCCAGGTTGTTTGTATTTGTTGAGGTTATTGACATTTTCTTGTTAAAGGATATCAGAATATAATGTTCTTCGCAACAAATCAAAGACAAAAAATTGGTGTTGCCATTATTTACAGGCATGATGTCATTTTTTTTTTTTTTTTCCACATTAAACCAAGAAGAAAATTTAGAGCCATTATGTCTAGGTTATTATGTTGTTATTTTCGAGTTTGATCCCCTTTAGGGTAATTTTTGCATTTTGCACTTTGTAAATTCATCTTGCGGGCCAGATTAGAACCTTTGGCGGTCCGGTTTTGGCCCCCGGGCCGCATATTTGACACCTGTGTGTTAGAGGGTGGGTATATGAGGCACCAAGTCAACCTGTAGAAGAAGTTAAGAAGATAAGATACAAAAAATAAATAAAAGCACAATTGAGGCGAAAGGAACATTAGAACATCACTTATAGAGCATTCCAAAAACATGTGTGCTGATCCAGACCCCTGTCCACATCCACATGATCCCTTTGAACATCATTCCTTACATTAGTACCAATACTTCATGGTACCGAACAAAGCAGGTACGCTCACTGTTCATGCAGAGGTGGACCTTACAGACTCTGGAGACCACATTGGACCTTACCGACTAAGGTTATTATCGTTGACGAAAACTAACGAAATGACAAAAACTAGAATTGTAAAAACATTTTCGTTAACTGAAATAAATAAAAACTATAACAAGAAAAGCACTCGGCAAGACAGATCTGTTGTGGACAGATCTGTTGTGGGTCCCCCCCCCCCCACCAATCACCACCAAAATGTTGTGCCAGTATCAACATTTCCTGAAAATTTCATGAAAATCTGTTTTTTGAGTTATCCTGCTAACAAACAAACAAACAGGCAAACACACAAAGCAAAGTGATCACAATACCTTCTGGCGGAGGTAATTTCAAGAAAAAAACAATAACTAACTGAAACTGTATTGTGTGCTTACAAAACTAACTAAAACGTATAAAAATTATGGATAAAATTCCCTTAGTTTTCCTCTTTGTCAATGTCAGATTGATATGAAATCGATTTATTTCACTCAATCAATTTTAGCTAGTGGCACCATATGATATTTAACGGTCTGTCACATCTCGTCACTTGTCTTTTAGTCGTCTTCTCGTCCCTGCTCTACCTGGAAACATGGAGACTAAAGTTAGGAGAAATCAGCAGAGTCCTGTCTGGGATTTATTTGAATACGACGGCAATGAAGATAAAAGACATAAAAAAAAAAACTAAAACTAAACTAAAGCTAAGCATTTAGAAAATAACAATTAAAAACTAATTAAAACTAACTGAATTAGAGAAAAAAAGTCCAAACTAAATAAAAGTAAACTATAATGAAAAATATAAAATGATTCTAAGCTTGTTACAGACCCTGGAGACCACATTGGACCTTACCGACTAAGGTTATTATCGTTAACGAAAACTAACGAAATGACAAAAACTAGAATTGTAAAAACATTTTCGTTAACTGAAATAAATAAAAACTATAACAAGAAAAGCCCTCGCCAAGACAGATCTGTTGTGGACAGATCTGTTGTGGGTCCCCCCCCCCACCAATCACCACCAAAATGTTGTGCCAGTATCAACATTTCCTGAAAATTTCATGAAAATCTGTTTTTTGAGTTATCCTGCTAACAAACAAACAAACAGGCAAACACACAAAGCAAAGTGATCACAATACCTTCTGGCGGAGGTAATTTCAAGAAAAAACAATAACTAACTGAAACTGTATTGTGTGCTTACAAAACTAACTAAAACATAAAAATTATGGATAAAATTCCCTTAGTTTTCCTCTTTGTCAATGTCAGATTGATATGAAATCGATTTATTTCGCTCAAGCAATTTTAGCTAGTGGCACCATATGATATTTAACGGTCTGTCACATCTCGTCACTTGTCATTTAGTCGTCTTCTCGTCCCTGCTCTACCTGGAAACATGGAGACTAAAGTTAGGAGAAATCCGCAGAGTCCTGTCTGGGATTTATCTGAATACGACGGCAATGAAGATAAAAGACATAAAAAAAAAAACTAAAACTGAACTAAAGCTAAGCATTTAGAAAATAACAATTAAAAACTAATTAAAACTAACTGAATTAGAGAAAAAAAGTCCAAACTAAATAAAAGTAAACTATAATGAAAAATATAAAATGATTCTAAGCTTGTTACAGACCCTGGAGACCACATTGGACTTTACTGACTAAGGTTATTATCGTTAACGAAAACTAACAAAATGACAAAAACTAGAATTGTAAAAACATTTTCGTTAACTGAAATAAATAAAAACTATAACAAGAAAAGCACTCGCCAAGACAGATCTGTTGTGGACAGATCTGTTGTGTCCCCCCCCCCCCCCCGATCACCACCAAAATGTAATCATTTCTTCCTTGTGCCAGTATCAACATTTCTTGAAAATTTCATGAAAGTCCGTTCGTGACTTTTTGAGTTATCCTGCTAACAAACAAACAAACAGGCAAACACACAAAGCAAAGCGATCACAATACCTTCTGGCGGAGGTAATTTAAAGAAAAAAACAATAACTAACTGAAACTGTATTGTGTGCTTACAAAACTAACTAAAACGTATAAAAATTATGGATAAAATTCCCTTAGTTTTCCTCTTTGTCAATGTCAGATTGATATGAAATCGATTTATTTCGCTCAATCAATTTTAGCTAGTGGCACCATATGATATTTAACGGTCTGTCACATCTCGTCACTTGTCATTTAGTCGTCTTCTCGTCCCTGCTCTACCTGGAAACATGGAGACTAAAGTTAGGAGAAATCAGCAGAGTCCTGTCTGGGATTTATCTGAATACGACGGCAATGAAGATAAAAGACATAAAAAAAAAAAACTAAAACTAAACTAAAGCTAAGCATTTAGAAAATAACAATTAAAAACTAATTAAAACTAACTGAATTAGAGAAAAAAAGTCCAAACTAAATAAAAGTAAACTATAATGAAAAATATAAAATGATTCTAAGCTTGTTACAGACCCTGGAGACCACATTGGACTTTACTGACTAAGGTTATTATCGTTAACGAAAACTAACAAAATGACAAAAACTAGAATTGTAAAAACATTTTCGTTAACTGAAATAAATAAAAACTATAACAAGAAAAGCACTCGCCAAGACAGATCTGTTGTGGACAGATCTGTTGTGGGTCCCCCCCCCACCAATCACCACCAAAATGTTGTGCCAGTATCAACATTTCCTGAAAATTTCATGAAAATCTGTTTTTTGAGTTATCCTGCTAACAAACAAACAAACAGGCAAACACACAAAGCAAAGTGATCACAATACCTTCTGGCGGAGGTAATTTCAAGAAAAAACAATAACTAACTGAAACTGTATTGTGTGCTTACAAAACTAACTAAAACATAAAAATTATGGATAAAATTCCCTTAGTTTTCCTCTTTGTCAATGTCAGATTGATATGAAATCGATTTATTTCGCTCAAGCAATTTTAGCTAGTGGCACCATATGATATTTAACGGTCTGTCACATCTCGTCACTTGTCATTTAGTCGTCTTCTCGTTCCCACTCTACCTGGAAACATGGAGACTAAAGTTAGGAGAAATCCGCAGAGTCCTGTCTGGGATTTATCTGAATACGACGGCAATGAAGATAAAAGACATAAAAAAAAAAACTAAAACTAAACTAACGCTAAGCATTTAGAAAATAACAATTAAAAACTAATTAAAACTAACTGAATTAGAGAAAAAAAGTCCAAACTAAATAAAAGTAAACTATAATGAAAAATATAAAATGATTCTAAGCTTGTTACAGACCCTGGAGACCACATTGGACCTTACCGACTAAGGTTATTATCGTTAACGAAAACTAACAAAATGACAAAAACTAGAATTGTAAAAACATTTTCGTTAACTGAAATAAATAAAAACTATAACAAGAAAAGCCCTCGCCAAGACAGATCTGTTGTGGACAGATCTGTTGTGGGTCCCCCCCCCCACCAATCACCACCAAAATGTTGTGCCAGTATCAACATTTCCTGAAAATTTCATGAAAATCTGTTTTTTGAGTTATCCTGCTAACAAACAAACAAACAGGCAAACACACAAAGCAAAGTGATCACAATACCTTCTGGCGGAGGTAATTTCAAGAAAAAAACAATAACTAACTGAAACTGTATTGTGTGCTTACAAAACTAACTAAAACATAAAAATTATGGATAAAATTCCCTTAGTTTTCCTCTTTGTCAATGTCAGATTGATATGAAATTGATTTATTTCGCTCAAGCAATTTTAGCTAGTGGCACCATATGATATTTAACGGTCTGTCACATCTCGTCACTTGTCATTTAGTCGTCTTCTCGTTCCCACTCTACCTGGAAACATGGAGACTAAAGTTAGGAGAAATCAGCAGAGTCCTGTCTGGGATTTATCTGAATACGACAGCAATGAAGATAAAAAATACAGGGTGGGGAAGCAAAATTTACAATATTTTGAGGCAGGGATTGAAAGACAGTGTATGACCAATTAGTTTATTGAAAGTCATGAGAATTTCTTTGCCACAAGAAAATTGACATAATAGAAAATGTTTTTATTCTATGTGTCCTCCTTCTTTCTCAATAACTGCCTTCACACGCTTCCTGAAACTTGCGCAAGTGTTCCTCAAATATTAGGGTGACAACTTCTCCCATTCTTCTTTAATAGTATCTTCCAGACTTTCTCCTAATAGTTTTGCTCATAGTCATTCTCTTCTTTCCATTATAAACAGTCTTTATGGACACTCCAGCTATTTTTGAAATCTCCTTTGGTGTGACGAGTGCATTCAGCAAATCACACACTCTGACGTTTGCTTTCCTGATTACTCATATGGGCAAAAGTTTCTGAAAAGGTATGGATAATAGTGTTAGGTATGATTATGACATCAATATATGTTTGGTTTCAAAACAATTGACATAGTGCCTGCTGAGAAAAAACAATTAAATGTTCATTGTAAATTTTGCTTCCCCATCCTGTATATTAAAAAAAAAAAAAAAAAAAACTAAACTAAGCATTTACAAAATAACAAAAACTAGCAAACCTGTTCTAAAAACTAATTAAAACGAACTGAATTAGAGGGGGAAAAAAAGTCCAAACTAACTAAAACTAAACTAGAATGAAAAATATAAAATGATTATAACCTTGTTACAGACCCTGGAGACCACACTGGACCTGAGATTGTTGACTCACTGTCCTCACTGGAACTGTTGCTGTCACTGTCTTATAACATGTATCAAAATGACCAAATATAGTCACTTTCCCAAAAGGGTCAAACCTTTTTTTGTGATTTTTATGTCTTGTAATGTATGTGAAAGTGACCAAAAATAGTCACTTGTCCAATAATTGTCAAAGTACATGATGTAAACAGTACCCAGCTTGTTTGTGTAGTAATAGAAGTACTTGATTTGAGACCACTGTTTTTTGGACGTTTTTTTCCTCATTTTTCAGCCCAAAATTGCGCCGTGTACAAACATTTTTTTAGTACATAACAGGTCGCACAACTCACTCACAGCTCCTCCAAATTCCCTTTTGAGATCGTCTTCAACACTTAACACTACGATTATTTCAGCAGAGTAGAACTGAGGTGGCGTGGAATAGTCAGATGAGAGGCGTTCAGGCTTTGAGACTCATACTCATTTTTTTCCGTATTGTTTTGTTTTGGGTTTTTTTGGCTCAGGCCGTATCCATCACAGTAGCAGGATAAACCGGATAACAGCTTAGGAAAATGCACAGGGATAAGATGAGGACTTATGAATAAAATGAAAACAAATGATAGAAGTTTAACTCTGAATGACTGACTCTTATCTCCGAAGTCGGGGAGGTAAGCACTCGGTGGGTTTCGGCTACTGGTGTGCCGCCCCCCCACCCCCCCTGCAGCCCTACATCTGTCGAACAGAGGCAGCAGGCGTCCTAAGGCGAACTATTGGAAGACAGAATCCTCCTGTGCTGAATACATAAGTCAGAATCGCTCCTAGACACAACAACAACAACAACAACAACAACGTGGAGCCTCAGATCTTTAAAACTTGTCAGGGGTGGTTGGCTCCAGACAGCAGGTTAAGGGCTTCACGTTATTATTTATTGACATTTGAGTCCAAAATATGCTCTACGGCAGGGGTGTCAAACTCATTTTAGTTCAGGGGCCACATTCAGCCCAACTTAATCTCAAGTGGGCCGGACCAGTAAAATAATAACAGTGAAAAAAGTAAAATTATGTTATGATCAGGTTTGCATCTACAAAGTTTCCTTAAAAATCTGAATAACATGAACAACAAGAAAAACAATTGCAATTTTAACACTTTTTATCAGTTTATCATTTACACATGTGCGTTACAATCGCACAAAACATTTAGTAACAGGCAGCAAAGGTTATAATAGTTTTGGATTTTTCATTCTAGTTTAGTTTTATTTAGTTTTGACTTTTTTTTCTCTAATTCAGTTAGTTTTAATTAGTTTTTAGAGCAGGTTTGCTAGTTTTTAGTAATTTTTGTTATTTTCTAAATGCTTAGTTTTAGTTTAGTTTTAGTTTTTTTATATCTTTTCTCTTCTTCATCGTAATCAAATAAATCCCAGACAGGACTCTGCTGCTTTCTCCCAACTTTAGTCTCCATGTTTCCGGATAGAGTGGGAAAGACAAGACGACTCTAAACCACAAGTGACGAGAGGTGACGGACTGTTAAATAAATCGATTTCGTATCAATCCGACATTGACAAAGACGAAAACGAAGGGAATTTTATCCGTAATTTTTATACATTTTAGTTAGTTTTGTAAGCACACAATTCAGTTTCGGTTAGTTATCTTTTTTTTTCCTTTTAATTATAGTTTTTATCTATTTCAGTTAACGAAAATGTTTTCACAATTCTAGTTTTCGTCATTTCGTCAGTTTTTGTTAACGATAATAACCTTCGCTGGCAGAATATTGGTAAAATTGCATTTACTTTTCTGAAGACATTTCCGTTTGTTCATATTTTTTCAGGTTTTTCACGTATTTTGTAAAAGTATAGTTTGGTAATGTAAACATTTTCATGCAATTTTACTTTTTTTACAGCAAATAAACAAAGAGAGTTTGGGGTTGTCATTATTTATAGGTTATTACGATAAAATTTTCCTGGTTCTGACCCACTTGAAATCTAATTGGACTGTATGTGTCTGTATGTGGAACCTGATTTAATTAAAATGATTTTGACACCACTGACTGTTAATATCTTCAGTGTAATTTTTGCATTTCACAAATTCATCCTGTGGGCCAGATTGGACCTGTTGGCGGGCCGGATTTGGCCCCCGGGCCGCATGTTTGACACCTGTGCTCTACGGGGTGGATCAAAAAAAAAAAACTGTACATTTTGAAAAATTACCCCCAGTTCCGCATTTGATAATTTTTGGAATTTTGTTGTCGGTAGGTCGGTAGGTTGGGGATTGGTGGATATTTGTCCAAATTTTCAGACCCTGGTTTTCATGCATGAGTGAGCAGGAGCAAATTGCGCAATTATGGAAGCATTGAATGGGGATCGAATGGACGAGTTCGAGCCCTTTTTTAAAAATATGCGATACTCGAGAACGCCCCCCTTTTCTCGGTACCTTAGTGCCGCCGAGTTTATATTTGATATTCAAGTGTGTGCGGGAAATTTGCCGCTACTATTTGATTGGGTGGAAATTTGCATATAGGTGGGGTAATGTTGATTGGCAGGTCAGTGAATAACGCTCTGATTGGTTATTCGCTCGGACATCAGAACAAGGCCAAAACTCGTAATTCGTAACTTGTATTTGGTGATCCGTAACTTCAGTTTCGAAACTCGTAACTTCAGTGTTGTACCTGAGGATGGCAGAGTTGTGCCTCTATCAGATTTAGTTATACATGTGAACAAAACATTCCCAATGATACAAATATGGTCTACACTTGCACAAGTTATTTTTACAACCTCTTTTTTTTTTTTTTTAACGTGTGTTCAAAACTTTTCTTCAGCTGCAAATCTTCTTTTATAATTCAAAATCGGATGACACGGATTTGCTTCCATACACAATGGGTAAAGAGTGCAAACCAGTTTTAGCTTGGATTGCGCAGTTTGCCCCTCCTCACTCATACATGAAAACCTGGGTCTGTACATTTGGACAAATATCCGCCAATCCCCTAACTACCGACTTACCGACAAGAAAATTCCAAAAGTTATCAAATGCAGAACTGGGGGTAATTTGTCCAAATGTATAGTTTTTTTTAGGGATGTACCGATACCACTTTTTTCCAGACCGAGTACTAGAACAAGTACTTAGATTTGAGTACTTGTTGATACCGAGTACCGATACGAGTACTTAATAATCCCATTCCAGTTGTTAGTTCCTTTTGTAAATGTGCTTTATTGTCGTTGTCATTAGTCTGACTGGAACAAAGTGCTGCTACTGACATTTAATGTGTTGGAATGAGCGTTTGTCAATGAATCCACCAGGGGGCGCCACTCTGAATTAAACATACTGGACAAATACTACGAAGAAGAGGAAAGTTTAATGAGAAGAAGAAGAAGAAAGTCAGTAATAACAAATATGGAGACGACAGAGGCAACACTACTGTGATACTAATATTACGGCGTTTTCACTGGTAAGGTTTAACAGCTTAGCTTCAGCAGGAAGATTAAAGAGAAATGAGTGATAAATTTCGTTTTCACTTACGCTGGCGGCGGTTTGCACCGTTCCGTACCCCTCTCCGTCTGGGTACTCATCCGCCAGCACCTGGAAAACAGATGGAATGTACGCAGAGGACGGACAGAACGCTGCGTCTGTATCTGTCTGTGTCTGTAACGTTACTGTCAGTCAGCGTTACTTTTATTGCCGTCGTTTATTTGGTTAAATCTCCACACTCTTCACACTCCGCACACATTATTCCTCCTCCTCGTACACAGTAAAACCGCCAGTGTTTATGTAACACTTAAAGAGTTAATTTTAACACTACCTCAATGAACATATGGGCCCTATCTACAAAGTGTAAAATTTACACTGAACATAGAGTTACATTTCCAGAGTCAACTTTACTCTAGTAAGAGTTAATATTTTACACTACACTACACTAATTAGTGTCAGTCAAGTTTTAAACTATGTGAGAAGTAACACCCATAGTGTTATTCACATTCAACACTGAAGAGTTAAGTGTTAAGAAATAACTTTTCCAGTGTTAAACCTACTTAACACTACATGTTGATAAATAAATTACTCCAAAGAGTGTTGATTTTTAACTGCCTCCTACCAGTGTTACATATGATGTACTATGGTCCCAGTGTCTGCAGGGGCCAAAAAAAGATAACATTATTTCTGTACTCAGTTAATTCCAAGTAAAAATGAAATACTGCAATTAAAAGTAAACATAAAATGACATGTAAAATGAAAGCCACTGACCCGATATCACGTTATCCATTTGAATTTCGGTATTTGAAAACACGTACCCAACAGTGAGAATGACGACGTAACTATATTCTTGCACACAGATCCTGCTTGGATTTATTTACACAAACTTACAAACGCAGTTTTTCGATGCGAGGAAGATGGCGACGCCAGAGTCCAACTTGTCACTCAGTTTGAGCACAGAGTTTGGTGGGCGGGACTTTTCAGAGTCATTATTTTTTAACACTGAAAGGTATCTTGCTCTTATCGGTGTTGAATTAACTTTGAGAGAGTCGATTTACTTTAACACTGAATATATGACACTGACAGTGTAAAACCTCTGTTAACTCCAATTATTTTCACCAACACTGGAAGTTATCTTGTTCAATTTTACTCTGTCCTTTGTTGGAATAACTCCGAAAGAATTAAAATACTTTGACACTGCATTTTTTACACTGGCAAATTTACTGTGTACCTGCTGCACTGAACTGGGAATGTCACACGGCTGTAAGTGGTATCAGTGCATTTGTATCGGATTACTTTTACAAGTATGAATACGTGTACACACACTGAGTATCTGAGCCGATGCCGATACTCGTATCGGAATCAGTGCATCCCTAGTTTTTTGTTTTTTTTTAATACACCCTGTAGTGCAGGAGTGTCCAATCCTGGTCCTCCAGAGTTACTATCCTGCATGTTTTAGATGTTTCCCTCTTCCGACACATCTGATCCAAATGATAGGTCTGTCATCGAGCTCTGCAGAAGACTGAGAACGACTGTCAGGTGTGCTGGAAGAAGGAAACATCTAAAACATGTAGGACAGTAGATCTGGAGGAGCAGGACTGGACGCCCCTGCACTAGTGCAAGAGATGGAATTAACACTGAAACTCAAGCCAGTGGGTTTTGTGATTCTCAGATAATAAAACACATTCATCTAAGTTTCAAAGACAGAGTTCACCATCTGTGGCTGCAAAGCTGTTCAGTCACTTTAGAACCACTTATTGTTCCCTTATGTTCTTCCCTCAACTTCACATCCACACTCCAAACCCACCTGTTCAAAGTCTTATCCTCACTGTAAACATTTTCACTGCAATCACACCATCCTGCATTTGTGATGTCGCATTTTATGTTGACTTTTTCTTCTTCTTCTTCTGTTTCTTCTTCTGCTTCTTCCTCAGCTTCTTTTTCTGTTTCTTCTTTTCCTTTTCTTCTGCTTCTTCTTCTACTTGTTCTGTTTCTGCTTCTTTTTCATTTTCTACTTCTTTAGCTTCTTCTTCTTTAGCTTCTGCCTCTGCTTCTTCTACTTCTTTTTCTTCTTCTTCTGTTTCTTCTTTTCCTTTTTCTTCTTCTTCTTCTACTTTTTTGTTTCTGTTTTGGCTTCTTCTCCTTCTTCTTTAGATTCTGCCTCTGCTTCTTCTGAATTTTCTTCTGCTTCTTCTTCTTCTCCTACTTTTTCTGTTTCTGGTTCTTCTTCTCCTTCTTTTTATTCTTTTTTTGCTTTTTCTTCTGCCTCTGCTTCTTCTGATTCTTCCTCAGCTTCTTTGTTCTGTTTCTTCTGCTGCTTTTTCTTCTTCTTCTTCTCCTACTACTTCTATTTCTTCTCCTTCTCCCTTTGCTTCTTCTTCTTCTTCTTCTTTAGCCTCTGCCTCTACTACTACTTCTTCTATTTCTGTTTCTTCTGCTTCTTCTCCTACTTCTTTTGTTTCAACTTCTTATTCATTTTCTTCTTCTTTAGCTTCTGCCTCTGCTTCTTTTTCTACTTCTTTTTCTTCTACTTCTGTTTCTTTTGCTTCTTCTCCTTTTTTTTCTTCTACTTCTGTTTCTTCTTCTCCTTTTTCTTCTACTTCTGTTTCTGCTTCTTCTCCTTTTTCTTCTACTTCTGTTTCTTTTGCTTCTTCTCCTTTTTTTCTTCTACTTCTGTTTCTTCTTCTCCTTTTTCTTCTACTTCTGTTTCTTCTTCTCCTTTTTCTTCTACTTCTGTTTCTGCTTCTTCTCCTTTTTCTTCTACTTCTGTTTCTACTTCTGTTTCTTCTTCTGCTTCTTCTCCTTCTTTAGCTTCTTCCTATTTATATTCTTCTTCTTTTTCTTCTTCTTCTTCTTCTTCTCCTTCTGCCTCTGCTTCTTCTTATTCTTCATAATAATCCTCATTTTAAAATCAGGTATAGGAGAATACCCAGTCTTTTCAGAGAACCTACATACTTGTTACTTGGAGGTTGATTTGAATCAATAAATAGTTGTAACTTGCTTCAGAAAGATTAGACACTTCTAGAACGTTCTACTTTCTAAATTAAAAACACCACATTTGTACTTTTTGTCTTCTCATAAATACTTTCATTCTCAGCTGAAGCTAATGTAACACTGAACTGAACTTAAATCAGCAGCTGATCATGTGTTTCACAGCTTCAGTCGTGTTCTGCTGGACTTAATCCACCTTTTAATATCAATACTATATAAAAAAAAAAAAAAATAAAATTACAGGGCATTGCATCACAGTCAGGTCTCTCACAATATTAAAGATAGAAACCCAATGAACAGAACTCAGTCTGTTGATATTTTACAATGGCCATACTCTAAACTGAAACTAGTATAGATCCCACTGTGATGGATAACAGATATAGAATATTTATAATAAAAAAGACTGAATAGTCAAATCCGCATGTTTAACATCCATGAACTTGTTAGAAGGTTCTAAAATATATGTTCTACTGTTAAAAAAGAGATGTTCCTTTCACTTTATTTGTTTGTTTCTTTTACTTTTTATATTTATTACTTGGATTTTATTTTATTTATTTATTTATTTTGCCACTTATGGGTAAGGAACCAAATATGGTAACTTCACTGACCTTAATTTTCTATATGACAATATATACATATATTTTTTTTATATCACAAATTAATATATTATTGTTATGCATATATTGTTATAATATATTCTTGTTATGTCCTCCAATAATACACTACGGTTGTAATTTGGAATTTCAACCTTAGAGTGATATTGGAGGACATAACAAGACTTTATTGCTTTTGTAAAAACATAAAATAAATGTTTTTAAAAAAGTAATGCTGTGTAGAAAATCAAGGGTAATAAGGTTACCATATTTGGTTCCTTACCAGTAAGTGGCAAAAAATACATATATATATATATATATTTTTTTTTAATTAAAAAAAAAATAAAAAATCTAAGTATACATAAAAAATCCAAGAAAATCACATGCAAGGTGAAAAGGACATCTCTTTTAGAAGACTTTATTACTTTTGTAAAAAAAAAAAAAAATAATAATAATAATAATGTTTTGTAGAAAATCAAGGCTAATAAAGTTACCACATTTGGTTCCCTACCTGTAAGCAGAAAAAAAAAAAAAAAAAAATCCAAGTATACATAAAAAATCCAAGAAAAACACATGCAAGGTGAAAAGGACATCTTTTGTAAAAGACTTTATTACTTTTGTAAAAAAAAAAAAAAAAAAAAAAAAAATGTAATGTTTTGTAGAAAGTCAAGGCTAATAAAGTTACCATATTTGGTTCCTTACCCGTAAGTGGCAAAAAAAAAATAAAAAAATCCAAGTATACATAAAAAATCCAAGTAAAACACATGCAAGGTGAAGAGGACATCTCTTTTAGAACATTACAACAACATAAGTGCTGATCCACACACCTGCCAACATTTTTACTGTTGTGTAGAAAATCAGAGTTAATCAAGTTACCATATTTAGTTCCTTACCCATAAGTGGCCAAAAAAAAAAATTCCAAGAAGTAAATATAAAAAATACAAGAAAAACACATATAACATGAAAGGAACATGTATATTTAGAACATTAGACCATCATCAGTGCTGGTCCAGACCCCCGTCCACATCCACATGATCCCTTTGAACATCATTCCTTACATTAGTACCATTACTTCATGGTACCAAACAAAGCAGGTCCACTCACTGTTCACGCAGACCCTGTAGACCACATTGGACCTGTCTTCACTATAACTATTGGTGTCACTGTCTTGTAATGTAGGCAGAAATGATCAAAAATAGTCACTTGCCCGATAAAGGGTTAATAATCCTTAAACCTCTTGCGTTATCTGCACAGAACTGGTTTCCTGCCTCATCAGACTTGTACAATTAGTCTGGCTTGGTTGAGTGTTTTTACAACCAACATATATAATGTCCAAGTCGTAACTATCCTTTTAATTACTACGCTGCACTTTCACGTCCACGCTGCAAAGGTCAGAAACGCCGTGGCTGTCTTTTTTTTTTTTTTTTTTTCCCACCGAAGTCAGTGATAATAACCAATTTCCTCCTGGTGAGATGAGACTAAAAAACATCAGCATTCACACGTGGCTGAGAAGTGGTGTAGCTGCACAATTTTGCAGCATATGTGACCCCCCCCCCACCCCCCCCCATACCCGTTACTGTGCAGGTACTTGACATTCTGCCCTGTGTTGCTGTGTTTGTGTATAATTTGTGCAGCTCACACGTCAGTGTCCGCCGCTGTCCCAGATGCTACAAGGCATATCTAGCCGTTAATTGGGGCTGAGGGCGAACCCAATACAGATGGTATTTACACTGTGTGATGAAGAGGATTTTCTGGGTTTACCTCAATCTGCAGTGCAGCTAACGGAGCAGAGGAGAGACGAGGAGACAGGAAATTGGAAAAGAGAAATGGGAGAGATGCAAGGAGGGGAAGATTGAAGGCAGAGATCCACAGAGAGGAGAAAGGAGAGTGAAATACTCAGAATAGACGTCTGGAAAACAAACAGAAAGACACTGTGAGGAGGGGAAACGATAGAATCTCTTGTGTTTCCTTTCTCGGCTCTGTTTAATTATCTGTTCTATTTTTTTTTTTTATTCTGATTATAAAAATATTTGCGTCGCCACATAACTGTAAATTAGTTGAAATGAAAGTTCTGTAATAATATCTCGAAACAACATCGATATACAGGATGGGGAAGCAAAATTTACAATATTTTGAGGCAGGGATTGAAAGACAGTGTATGACCAATTAGTTGATTGAAAGTCATGAGAATTTATTTGCCACAAGAAAACTGACATAATAGAAAATGTTTTTATTCTATGTGTCCTCCTTCTTTCTCAATAACTGCCTTCACACGCTTCCTGAAACTTGCGCAAGTGTTCCTCAAATATTCAGGTGACAACTTCTCCCATTCTTCTTTAATAGTATCTTTAAGAAAGTCGACATTGCTGTGTGATGTTCTATCGGTAGCATGTTCTAAAACGCCCCAAACAGCAGAATCCAGAGGGTTTAGATCTGGGCTAGAAGGCGGCCATGAACATGATTCCCAAAAATTGCTAAAGTTGGATTTGTTGCTGTTGTCAACAAGTGTTTTGGTGTTCTTGTGGAAGATTTTAACTTCAAATCATATTTTACTGCATTTCTAACGCTCTTGTTGTCTACCTCAAGTTCAATTGCCATTTTTCTCATGGATTTGGTTGGATCCTTTAGGATTTTGGATTTGAGAGCTTTAATAAAAGCTTTGGTACGTTTTTTGTTGCTTCCTCCACTTCCAGACTTTCTCGTAATAGTTTTGCTCATAGTCATTCTCTTCTTTCCATTATAAACAGTCTTTATGGACACTCCAACTATTTTTGAAATCTCCTTTGGTGTGACGAGTGCATTCAGCAAATCACACACTCTTTGACGTTTGCTTTCCTGATTACTCATATGGGCAAAAGTTTCTGAAAAGGTATGGATAATAGTGTTAGGTATGATTATGACATCAATATATGTTTGGTTTCAAAACAACTGACATAGTGCCTGCTGAGAAAAAACAATTAAATGTTCACTGTAAATTTTGCTTCCCCACCCTGTACACTACCAGTCAAATATTTGGACTTACCTGTTTTTTTCTTTATTTTCATGACTATTTACATTGTAGATGGGGCGGCTGTGGCTCAGGTGGTAGAGTGGGTGTCCAATAACCGAAGGGTTGGCGGTTCGAATCCCGCTCTGTCCTAGTCAGTCCATTGTGTCCTTGGGCAAGACACTTCACCCTCTTTGCCTCCAGTGCCACCCACACTGGTGTATAAATGTTCGGTGGTGGTCGGAGGGGCCGTAGGCGCAAATTGGCAGCCACGCTTCTGTCAGTCTGCCCCAGGACAGCTGTGGATACAGATGTAGTTTACCACCACCAGAGGGAGAATGTGAGAGCGAATGAATAATGGGTCAATAATGTAAAGCGCTTTGGGTGTCTAGAAAAGCGCCATATAAATCCAATCCATTATTAGATTCTCACTGAGGGCATCAGAACTATAAATGAACACACATGGAATTTGGGGGGGGGGGGGGGAGTAGTCTCATAATGTTGTTAGTGGGGTGTGGTTCCAAAAGGTTGAGTAGTTAAGTGTTAAGTGTTTTATCACCATTTATCATAATTAGTGCTGGGCAGCGATTAAAATTTTTAATTGCAATTAAGCGTGTGGATTTCTGCGATTAATCACGATTAATCACATAGTTGAGGGGGGTGTGCCGGCATCAACAGTGTGTATTGCCTTTAAGTTATATTTCAGACTGAAAGTACTCTGGTGATAAAAAAAAATAATAATTCCACATTGCAGTGCTTACAAACAACTGTGTCCTTCTCAACCCCACCATCTGAAGACATTTAAAATGAAAACGTCCATGGAACAGACCAGTACTTTTCTCCATGTTCATGTCCACACCAGTTTATTTCCGGTAGTGAGTGATTGACAGGAGTCTTAAGCCCACTAATCAGTACTAATACTAATAAGCCCAATAATATGTGATGTTCAGATGTTAAAAGCAAGCAAAGGGGGCCCTCTAGTGGTCGGAATAAGTTGCACTAACGTATGTTTTGTCCTTTCGGTGTTACCGTAGCCAGTTTGGACATAAGAAGGAACTAACAGACACGTTTCTTTCACTCTGTTTATATGGCCTGTGAGTATTTTATGTTCAGTTGTTGAAAGAATGAATAGTATAAAATATCTCTGATGTGAACCTTTGTTGCTGGATAAAAAGACGTAAATCTTAAATTAATCTGTAAATGCTAATCGTTAGCGTGTCTATGGACTTTCCCATTCAAGTTAGCATCGAGCTGGCAATCTTTTTCCCATTCATTTAAATGTATAATGCCATGTAAATGTACTAAGGCAATGAACAGAACTCAGAAATATTTTGTGTGTATGTTGCAGTTTTACAGTGAGTCTACAGTAAAAGATTTGGACAGAAGTTTTCGGCGTCTGGCTTTTCTTGGGAAACCTGTTGTCTATCTGCTGAGCTTATCGCTACACACACACAAGCAGAGGCAGAAGAATATGAGTTATAATAAAATGGCATTAACGTGAGATAAAAATAAAATTGTCGCTGTTATTTGATAAATGTGTTAACACGGTAATAACGTGTTAACTTGCCCAGCCCTAATCATAATATTATCCTCTGTGTTTTGCTTTGTTTTCCCAATTAAAAAATCAAGTATTTTACTATATTTAATTTACTGATCGTCTAGATCACAGGTGCCAAACACGCGGCCCGGGGGCCAAAACCGGACTGCCAAAGGTTCCAACCTGGCCCGCGGGATGGATTTACAAAGTGCAAAATGCAAACATTACCCTGAAGATGTTAACAGTCAAGGACATCAAACTCAAAAATCACAACATAATAACCTAGAAATAATGACTCCAAATGTTCTTCTTGGTTTAATGTGAAAAAAAAATAATATGACATCATGCCTGTAAATAATGGCAACACCCATTTTTTCTTTCATTAAACTCTGATACCCTTTAATAATAAAACGTCAATAACCTGAACAAATATGAACAACCTGGAATGTCTCAAGAAAAATAAGTGCAATTTTAACAATATTCTGCCTGTTTTGTGTCTTGGTAGATCTGATCTGTAACGCACACTGTATGAATCATAAATTGAGGCAGAATATTGATAAAAGTATACTTGTTTTTCTTCAGAAATTTCACTTTTTTCCAGTTATTGACATTTTTTTCCTTTTGGATAGAAATAGTTTCATCATCTAATGTTATTTTTTGCACAAAAAAATTTGGAGTTGTCATTACTTATAGGCTATTCTGCTATTATTTGACTGGTCTGGCCCTCTGGAGATCAAACTGGGCTGAAAATGGCCCCTGAAAGAAAATGAGTTCGACACCCCTGGTCTAGATGTTCATAAAAGCGCAGATTAAGGTTGATTGTCATAATATCAGAAACAAAGAAAAATGAAGAAAACAATAATAATAATAATAATAATAATAATAATAATAATAATAATAATAATACATTTTATTTATAAGCGCCTTTCAAGACACCCAAGGACACTGTACAACAAGATAAGATAAAACGTGACTTTTCAACAAAATCTATCATTAACTGAACATAAACTCAGTGTGTCCATCCACTGTCATTGATCCAACTCCACGGGCAGACGTTTCTCCTCTATTCGTGGTCACAAAGCGTAGAATGTGGCGGTTCCCCGTCCCAGACCCGGCAGCTGTTTGTCTATTATAGACCGCATTCCCACAGAAGACTTCAGATTAAAGCAGGCTGTCTCACTGATTCTACAAAGACATCTCTCAGGCGCTTAAACATGTTTACTGTCTGTTAACGCACATACTTAACGTGTGCACGCTACGTGTTTTGCTGCCGGTGATGATATATGACTGGCACAGTTAGAGCTGGCAACTGACAAGAACATCCAGCGTACCGAGCAGAAATGATGAAAAACTGTTTATTTCAACTTCTGCTTATTATGTTTAACCCTTGTATGGTGTTTGGGTCTGTGGGACCGGTTTTCATTTTTTATTAACCTTTTCATGCATGAATTATGAGAACCTTCGTCAATATTTTCTTCTTGAGTGATTTTTTTTTTTTCCTCTTTAGGCGTGAAAAAAACAATGCGATTTAACCCATAAAGACCCAAACATCCATCACCGACCAAAACCATCTACTGATCTAAACAGTTTAAAACCTGTTGATCCATTAATCTTATCAATACATGTAAATAATTGGTGTAAAATACAGTTTATCATCTTTTCATGGTCATCAGATATGACCCATTGGGACATTCAGAGGCTCTGTAGTTACCAAGGAAACAACGTCATCTTCTACAACATTAATTCACCAGTAAAACCCATGGAGTTGGATCAATGACAGTGGATGGACATACTGGGTTTATGATCAGTTGATGAAAAATTTTACGAAAAAAGTAACTTTTTCTGCAGTTTTCTCTGTTTTTGATATAATAATCCTCAACTTTAATCTGAGTTTTTATGAACATTTTTATGATCAGTAAATTAAATATAGGAAATACTTACTTGTCACTGTAAAATAATCAATATACAGAGGAGAATATTATAATAAATGGTGATAAATCACTTAAGAAAGGTTAAATATAGAGGAAATTTCATTTGGGAAGTGACCTAAAAGTAGCACTGGGTCTTTATGGGTTAATTTTTTTTATGACCCTGTTTTTCATGGAGTTACAAAAATGTCCACTCAGCTGGTGGCATGGTTCAGTCAGACCTCACTTGCAGAGAGGAACTCACTGAATCAAATAGTGAGATGGTCCAGTCGCCTGATTGGTGAGTCTCAGTCTTGTCCCGCCTCCCTGCACACTAAACAGGTACAGAGGATGGTTTCATCAGTTCTTAACAATGACTCCCATCCTTTACGAGGTGAATTTCAGCTCCTTTCCTCTGGACCACAGGTGTCAAACATGCAGCCCGGGGGCCAAATCCGGCCCACCAAAGGTTCCAATCCGGCCCCTGGGATGAATTTGCAAAGTGCAAGTTAGGGCATCAAACTCAAAAATAATATCATAGTAACCAATATATAATGACAACACCATTTTTCCCGTTTGATTTAGTGCAAAAAACATTAAATTATGAAAATGTTTACATTTACAAACTATCCTTTACCAATAAAACGTCAATAACCTGAACAAATATGAGCAACCTGAAATGTCTAAAGAAAATAAAGTGCAATTTTAACAATATTCTGCCTGTTACTACATGTTTTGTGCCTTTGTAGACCTGATCTGTAATGCATGTGTATAAATGATAAGTCGAGGCATAATATTGATAAAATTGTACATATATTTCTTAACAAATTGCATTTTTTTCAGGTGATTCACATCCTTTTTATTTGGATAGTTTGTAAATGTATATTTTGGCATAATTGAATGTTATTTTTTGCACTAAAACAATTTGGAGTTGTCATTATTTATTGGCTATCATGCTATTATTTTACTGGTCCGGCCCTCCTCAGATTAAATTGGTCTGAATTTGGCCCCTAGAGAAAATGAGTTTGACACCCCTGCTCTGGACGGAGGTTCTTAGTCCCAAGGTGCAGGACACAGTGTTATAAAAACAGCTTTGTTCCTGTCGCCGTCACTGAGCTCAGTAAGAAATAGTGACATTGCACTTTACTAACTTATTTAGTTATTTATTCCATTTTTTTTTTTTTTTGCTCTTTTTATTATTATTGTGACTTCAAATTTTTTAACCCTTTCATGCACGAATTATGAGAACCTTAATCAAGACTTTTTTCCCTGAGTGTTTTCATTTCTCTTTAAACATGAAAAATCAATATGATTGAAAAATTTCTTATATAAAAAATAAAAAAATAAATCGATAAAATAAATAAAAAGTTTTTTAAAAAAAAGCATTAAAAAATAAAAAAGTAAAAAAATAAAATAAAATAAAAATAATAATAATAATAATAATAATAATAATAATAATAATCAGCTGGACACCTTGCATTTAATTTTTGAAGCAAAGAAATATGTATTTACTGATAAACTGTGAAAACTATGAGGGGGGGCTTGGGATTCTGGGGTTTATGCTCAGGGGAGATCTACACAAGATTACCAAATCATGTCAGAAAAGATATGTAATGTCTTAAAACTTTAATTAAGATATATGGAAAAAAAAAAAAAAAAATCCATGAATATACAAGAGAACAGCTGTAGAATAGCTGTCCACTGTAGTGACCAGTATACATGAAAGGTTTAATTTTTTATTTATTTGTATGTTCTTACCTGGGTTTTTATCCCAGATTATCTTTATTGTTTTTATCTTTTCTGGTTTTTATTGTGTTTGATTGCATTGTGTTTTTATTTATTTGATCTTACCTATTTTATTTACTTATCCATGCTGCTATAACGATGAATGGTGGAACACTGAGCACTTTTGTTTTGCTCTGTCCTGTTTTTTTGTCCTGTCTGTAAGCTTGCTTAAGTGCCTGTCTTGCATGTTTAATGTAAGTGTTGTTGTAATGCCAAGACAATCACCTAGACTGCAAAACAAATTTACCTACGGGTATAAATAAAGTAATCTTGAACCTTGAACCTTGAACAACTGGACACCATGCGTTTAATTTTTGAAACAAAGAAACATGTATTTAAAACCCATTATCAGAAAGTGATAAACTATGTGAAAAATATGAAATAAAAACATTTTTAATTCCGCGAATGCCATTTTCTCACATTTTAACATACTCTAATACTAGTTGTTACTCAATTCATGGAGATAATATGCAAAAAAAAACAAAACTTTTTGTTCAAGAAAACTGTTAATTACGGTCTATTAGGCTAATAATTAGCAATTGATTTACACTCAAACATGTTAGTGCAGATCAGGTTTATCAAGAACAGCAAAGTTACAGTAATGGTATGAATGGCAGTGTATGAGATGATGTATAAGCGTCCACTTTGTTGGCTGATATGGAACTAAAACAACAAAATTCATGGATATACAAGAGAACAGGTGTAGAATAACTGTCCACTGTAGTGACCACTATGCATGAAAAGGTTAAAAGGAAAATGCTGAGTAATTATTTTTTATGAGTTTTTTCCTCTCATATCTTGATTATATTACATTCTATTAAGAAAAAAAAAAAAAAAAACAACAAAATGAATAATATTATCAATAACCTCCTAAGATCCAGCTATGGGTTTTCTGTCCACATTTGTGGGCAAGAGTTTCACAACTTTATACAAAAAAAAAAAAAAAAGACAACTGTCCACCACAAAGGACATTCCATAAAAATTTTAAAAACTGCATCTGAAAAAACTGTTGCGTCATGATGTTTCCAATATAGGCACTTATTTAATAAAAAAAAAAAAAAAAAAAAAAACGCTTGTACTTTGCTGACATTTCCTGGGCCTTAGGAGGTTAATAATGATAATAATATAATAATGATAATGCTATTTATTTGTTGTTTTTTTGTGTTTTTTTTTTTCTCTCTGTTTTTTGTGTTTGATAGGTTTGTAGGTTTGTTCTATAATTTGTTTTTGTGGTAACACTTTACTTGAAGGTCTAGTTTATAATGCATTAAGCGCACATTCATAAGACATTGTAATGCATTTATAATTAATTATAAAAGTCATTACAACAGTTTATGATCATGTACAACAACTTATACCAAGGCTAATACAGTATTGTAAGTGTAGGCATAATGTATTATAAATTCAGCTTTCATAATGTTGTATACATCCATACCAAAGCAGTGGGAAGGAATTTATTTTTTTAGGTAGAGAACTTTTGTTAGGTTTTTTTCACTGGTCCCTATAGCCATCTATTGTAGGGATTTCATATTTATTAAAAAAAAAAAAAAGTATGTGTTTGAATTAACAAAGATTTAGAGCTTCCACATTATTTTTTTATTTATGTATAAAGCAACATGTAACACTTCTATTTACTGTCTCTGTTCTTTTAATGTTTTGTTTTTGCAAAATAAAGAGTTATTAAGAACACTGTGATGTATAATTTTTGATTTACACTTTACTTAGAGCCAGCTGATACTGCTCGTAAGTCATCATTCTTGTGTTATAATATCATACAACTGATAATGTGTTCTGTAACTGAGGACTTGAGATTCTTCCTACAAACACTGTTGTCACTTTGGTATGGATGTATACAACATTATGAAAGCTGAATTTATAATACATTATGCCTACACTTATAATACTGTATTAACCTTGGTATAAGTTGTTGTACATGATCATAAACTGTTGTGATGACTTTTATAATGCGTTATAAATGCATTATAATGTCATGAATGTGCGCTTAATGCATTATAAACTAGACCTTCAAGTAAAGTGTTACCGTTTTTGTTTTTTGTTTGGCTTTTTTTTTCTTTTCTTTTTTTTTATTGTGTCTATGTGGTTCCTTATGTCTAAGTACATGTTTATGTAAATGTATAATTTTAAATAATAAAAATAAATTTAAAAAATTAAAAAAAAAAAAAAAAATAGAAACGAGTAGCACTTTAATTCATAAACGTGATCTAGCAAAGGCAAAAGGCAAATATTAAACATATATGTTTTTTTTATGTTGCTTGTAATTGGGATAAAGTAAACATCTGTTGAGTATTTTAACATAAAATTGTTGGATTATGTTGAATTTCAAACCCACAAATGCAGCAGGTCCACCACGAACACTGGCGGAATATCAAACATCTGAACACCACACAAGGGTTAACGGACATGCATAGAGAAATATCAACGACAACAAACTGCTGCGAATGAATGTAAAAGAAGCTGACGGGACATGGTGCAATGCATGCCGGACGCTAATTAGGTCCTGTTTTGATGGTTAAAGTGACGAGTTTATTTGTGAATAGTGGTGACAGTGTGTGAGATATAGGAAGAATAGGACTGGGTGTGGAGTAATCGATGGCAGATGGCTGCATTGTCTCAGAGGAGTAAGAAATAAAAACAGAAAATGCATAAATCCTGTGCCAGAAACAATGTGCGGAGTTAATACACCAAGTACACACATAAATAAAGTTAATTCATGGATAAGAGTGAGAGCCATTGGCTGGTAAAACAAAGATGCACATGTTCTAAAAGAGTCAGAACAACAAGCGGTTAGTTTTATCATCGTTTTTCCTGGAACGCTGGAATATGTGTGTGGGAAATTGATAAAAATGGAAAATGATAAAACACAGTATGTTTGAGATTAAAGATAAAAAACAAACATCCCAACAATTTTTTAACCCACGAAGACCCAGCGCTACTTTTATGTCAGTTCCCAAATAAATTTTTCTCTCAATTTAACCTTACTTAACTTATTTATCACCATTTCTTCTAATATTATCCTCTGTATTTTACATTTTTCAGTGTAAATCATGTATTTTTCCCTATATTTAACCCATAAAGACCCAGTGCTACTTTTAGGTCACTTCCCAAATGAAATTTCCTCTATATTTAACCTTTCTTAAGTGATTTATCACCATTTATTATAATATTCTCCTCTGTATATTGATTATTTTACAGTGACAAGTAAGTATTTCCTATATTTAATTTACTGATCATAAAAATGTTCATAAAAACTCAGATTAAAGTTGAGGATTATTATATCAAAAACAGAGAAAACTGCAGAAAAAGTTACTTTTTTCGTAAAATTTTTCATCAACTGATCATAAACCCAGTATGTCCATCCACTGTCATTGATCCAACTCCATGGGTTTTACTGGTGAATTAATGTTGTGGAAGATGACGTTGTTTCCTTGGTAACTACAGAGCCTCTAAATGTCCCAGTGGGTCATATCTGATGACCATGAAAAGATGATAAACTGTATTTTACACCAATTATTTACATGTATTGATAAGATTAATGGATCAACAGGTTTTAAACTGTTTAGATCAGTAGATGGTTTTGGTCGGTGATGGATGTTTGGGTCTTTATGGGTTAATTCACTGATCATGTAGATGTTAACCCTTTCTTGCATAAATTATTCGAACCTTGGCCACGATATTTTTCCTGGGTGTTTTTATACCTCTACAGGCATGAAAAAAAAAAAATGCAATCAAGTTTTTTTTTTTTTTGTTTTTTTTTTAAGATGTTACAAAATTGTCCACTCAGCCAGACACCATGCGTTAAATTTTTGAAGCAAAGAAACATGAATTAAAAACTAATATCAGAAAGTGATGAAGAAAACTATGCAATACAAACACTTATGATTCACTTTATGGAGATAATATGCAAAAAAAAAAAAAAAAGTTAATTACAGTCTAATAACAATTAGCAATTGATTTACACTAAAACATGTTACTGCAGATCAGGTTTATCAAGAACAGCAAAGTTACAGTAATGGGATGAATTGCAGTTTATGGGATGATGTATAAGTGTCCACTGTGTTAGCTGATATGAACTAAAACAACAAAACCCATGAATATACAAGAGAACAGCTGGAGAATAGCTGTCCACTGTAGTGACCACTATGCATGAAAGGGTTAAACATTAAAGTTGAATAGATGCTTTTGGGTCTTTATGGGTTAAAACAGTGGTTCCCAACCTTTTTTTGGCCCAGACATTCAAAACAGAGACTTTTTCTTTAAATTTTTGCTAAAATGACTTTGTTTTTTATCATGTAATAGTTTGCTGTACTATGTTGCAAAAAAAACCAAATTGATTTTACATGACATTTAGTCTATATAATGTATATTATTATGGACAGAGGCAGTAAATCCAGGTGTAGATTACGGCACAAAGTGAGAATTTGATTTTCCTTGGTCAGGATATGTACAGTCAGTCCAGCTTGGATTTACAAGGCTGACAATTAACCCTTTCATGCATAGGTCATTCCAGTGGACAGTTCTTCTCCAGCTGTTCTCTTGTATATTCATGGGTTTACTTGTTTTAGTTCCATATCAGCCAACACAGTGGACATTTACACATCATATCATATCCTGACATTCATACAATTACTGTAACTTTGCTGTTCTTGTTGAACCTGATCTGCAGTGACATGTCTGAGTGTAAATCAATTGTTATTTGTTAGACAAGAAGGGGTTTTTTTGCACATTATCTCGATGAAGTGAGGAATTAATAGCATTAGAATATGTTAAAATGTGAGAAGACATCAGATTAGCAGCATTAAACATGTTTTTATTTCATTGTTTTCATATCACTTTCTGATATTGGGTTTTAAACACGTTACTTTACTTCAAAAATTAAATGCATGGATATTTTTGCAACTCCACAGAAAAAAAAACAAAAACTGGATCACATTGTTTTTTTCATGCCTAAGGAGGAATAAAAACACTGAAGAAAAAAATCTTGACTAAGGTTCTCACAATTAATACATGAAAGGGTTAACACTGAGCAAACAAGAACTCAAACTATGAATTATGAAAGAGCTGCAGCATCTGAAACTGACCACAATGAACATTTGACAGATAAACAGAACCACAGTGCTGCAGTTTCAGACTCACAGTTTGTCATGTCTTTTATGGATTGGGATTGTCTCTGTTAACTCACCATATATATATATATATATATATATATTTTTTTTTTTTTTTTTTTTTTTTTAGTAAGTTTTTTTCTTTTTTTTATCAATTGTTAGAAATTTCAGGCGACCCCATTTGAATTCCAGGTGACCCCATGTTGAAAAACACTGGGTTAAAGTCTATATTTGACCAATGCCGTGAGAAAAACGGCATTTTAATGCTTACAGACAGTGCCTCGGAGTTTTCTTGCTGTTTGTCGTTAACGACACACAAACGTCTCCAAACTGTAACTACACACTGAAAATGTTTTTTAACAAAGACAGGTTTTTTTTTTCCTAATGTGCTGTTTTCATTTTTGAGGCTTTAGTCATTTTAATACCACATGTAAGTGATCCATCAAAACAAATTCTCCCCTGACACTGTTTTGTACAGACGCTGTCACTGCACGTTGCACTTAACGCCGTCCAAGACAAGTGTGATTTGTGTAAAAAAAAAAAAAAAAAAAAAACAATCCACAGAGTTTTTCATTCTCCATTCTTCCAGGATGATAATGGATGATGCCAGACTTTCATCAGCGCTAGCACAGTAATAACAGTTAGAACCAGAAAGTGTCGAGATATGTGTGGAAAAGTGAGACCACAATGCAGCTCATGTGAAGATTATAGGTCACATCCTCATCTGTATTATTATATATTATATTACATGATTTATTATATTGGTTGGTCTGTGCAGTATCTGCTCATCTGTACGTTTCATTGGTTTGTTGGAAATAACTGTTGATAACGCCGACACAGTCTGTCAGAATCTAACATACACAGTGTTTATTCTGGGATTTCTGTCGCAGTGGACGAAAAAGGGTTTGGTTTTTGTTTTAGTCGACCTGAAATAACCAGAAATGATCACTGTAATATGAACATGTGCTTCTCGTTAGCATCGCCTCTTCTACTGGGACCTGATTACTCATAAGTAATGACTAACTAATAAATTCTGATGTTATAGTGACAATAATCTTGCAATAATAGAATAGAATAGAATAGAATAGAATAGAATAGAATAGAATAGAGCTAAGTAGAATAAAAAATAAAAATGGACAAAATGTGAATAGAAAGCATTTACAGTATTAACAGTATGTGTATTTATAAACAGTATTAACTGTATTTATTACCATGAATAACAGTATGTGTATATTTATGAACAGTATTTGTATTTATGAACAGTATTAACAGTATATATTACCATGAATACCAGTATTTGTATATTTATGAACAGTATTTGTATTTATGAACAGTAGTAATAGTATTTATTACCCATGAATAACAGTATGTGTATATTTATGAACAGTATTTGTATATTTATGAACAGTATTAATAGTATTTATTACTATGAATAACAGTATGTGTATATTTACGAACAATATTAACAGTATTTATTACCATGAATAACAGTATGTGTATATTTACGAACAATATTAACAGTATTTATTACCATGAATAACAGTATGTGTATATTTACGAACAATATTAACAGTATTTAATACCATGAATAACAGTATGTGTATATTTACAAACAATATTAACAGTATTTATTACCATGAATAACAGTATGTGTATATTTACAAACAATATTACCAGTATTTATTACGATGAATAACAGTATGTGTATATTTATGAACAGTATTTCTATTTATGAACCGTATTAACAGTATTTATTACCCATGAATAACAGTATGTGTATATTTATGAACAGTATTTGTATTTATGAACCGTATTAACAGTATTTATTACCCATGAATAACAGTATGTGTATATTTATGAACAGTATTTGTATTTATGAGCAGTATTAATAGTATTTATTACCCATAAATAACAGTATGTGTATATTTCTGAACAATATTTTGTATTTATGAACAGTAGTAACAGTATTTATTACCATGACTAACAGTATGTGTGCGTTTATGAACAGTATTTGTATTTATGAACAGTATTAACAGTATTTATTGCCTATGAAAACACTATGCATATATCTATATATCTGTGTAACAACATATATATCTATGAACCAAGTCTATATAAAAATAAAATAGTGCTATTGCCCTGAAAACCATGATCCAGTACCAGTAGAAGCATGTTGTGTACATTTTAGAGTGTGGACGTCCTTATGGGGTTGGGAGTTAAATATCAGAGTACCCCCTTTTCATCCCCACCTACAACGAGGATGAAGGGTTAACTCCTTATAAGCCCCTCCCCCTCTTAAATCCCCTCTCATCCTATAATTACCGCTGATAGAATCTCTAGGAAACTCATTCAACTTCCTAATGTGCGAAGTTAACTTGATGAACGGCGAGCAATCATGCATCTTCGCCCTCCATCAGTCACCATTAAAAGTGAGAGCTGGCCATTGCATCTCAATATAGCATTATTAGCAGAGGGGATTCTCCAGAAGATGGAGCGTGGTGCATACTAAACAAGACAAGAGGCCCCAGCGTCAGGACACAAACCAACACTTAGTCCTTTGTCAACTTTCTGGATGATCATCAACTATGATAAATGGAAGGGTTTGTTTGGACTGAGGGGCAGCGATGGGAGTAACACATTACAAAAGTAATCCATTACAGTAACGCATCGGTTCTCAAACTTTTTACAGTGGAGTACCCCCTGAAATATACTTTTTTTTTTTTTTTTTTTTAATCCGAGTACCCCCAACTCTTGCTTCAGCACTTTTGATTGAAAAAAAAAAAAATTAGGCCTGTGCTAAAGGAGTCTGTTTATATTTTCAAAAACTTTGTAAACAAACATATATTTAACTGTAATGTATTTAAAAAAATCACATTTTTAAAGTAAATCTTGTGTGCAAAATACAAACTAAAACGTGCCCTCTTTCATTGATAAGATAACATTTTTGACCTTTTGTGTTGATATAGTAGGTTAAAGTGAAAAAATAATAGGCAGATGATATAGATGAAGTTGTGCTGAAAAAAAAGGATACCAAACATGGGTATAGTAAACATTTCTTTATTACTTTTTTACTTTTTTTTTCTTGGCAGATGCTTTTTTCCAAAGCGACTTACAGCGGAAAACCAATTAAATCACTTAATCAATCAAATTTTATTTATATAGCGCCAGATCACAACAAAAAAGTTATCTCATGACACTTTATATATAGAGTTGGTCAAAACCAGACTCTAAGCCAATTTACAGAAACCCAACAGAATCCTCCAGGAGCAAACACTTGTGACTGGTGACAGTGGAAGGAAAAACTTCCCTTTAACAGCAGAAACCTGGAGCAGACCCAGACTCCTGGAGGATGGACGTCTGCCTTGACCAGTTGGGGTTAAAGAGAGAGGGTAAAGAAAGAGAAAAAGAGAGAGCGATAGAGATAGAGACTGGGGAAGAAGGTGGGAGTAAGGGGAGACACATGGAGGCAGTTGAGGATAAGTGAGTGGTGATGATGAGGGCAGGGAAGAGGCAGGACCACCGCAGCAGGTCCAGAGATAATCCTGGAAGAATCTGTGACAATCCTGGGAAAAACCTTATTAGAATATTTAAGATGGAATGTTTGAAAGTGTTAGGCTACGTTTACACGGCAACACTAAGATCCAATTCCGCAAAGATTTCTCCTTTGCGTTATAAAATCACTCCGTGTTAAGACGAAGCCGCTATGATAACGATCTGCGTTCACATGAGTCCGCGAGGACGGCTGAATACGCTGTAGTGGCCATGCCAGACCAGTAGCTGGCGATGTAGAGCTGTAGTGAAACAGTGGCGGTAAAACACGCGCCTGCGCACAAACGATTTCCGGTTTAGACAGCCTTTAAATGAGAAGAAGAAGAATAGGCGGACAACACTATTTACAAACAACAATGGCGATTGGTCGTACAAAGACACAGGACTTCTTTGTCTGGACAGATGAGCTGAGCACAGTTAGCAGCACGTATGTTGTTCTGAAACCGGCCATTGTTGTTGTGGTTGTTCCTTCTTTTTCTGCAGCTTTATTGTGTCATAGAGGCTGGCAAACCAGCTTGGAGGCACATTACCGCCACCAACTGGCCTGGAGTGGGTTAACTGGCGGTTCTTGGCTGCGCGCGCATGCGGTGACGTCATATTTTACCCCGGAACGCTTCGACTCGCGTTAACACGGAGCTGGAATGCGGAGCGTATCGATAACGTTCCACCCTGGACCCTGGTATCAAAAGTTTCCGGATTCAGGCACTCTAGGCACCGTTTCCATGTTAACAGAAGGCTAATCCACGATGAAATCTTCCCGGAGTCGACTGAATCCGACGCCATGTAAACGGCCCCTTAGGATAGGAGGTCCTCTCAGAAGAGCTGGGTCTTCAGGAGCTTCTTAAAGATAGGCAGGGATGCCTCTGTTCTTGT
Organism: Sphaeramia orbicularis; assembly: GCF_902148855.1. Classification (NCBI taxonomy): domain Eukaryota; kingdom Metazoa; phylum Chordata; class Actinopteri; order Kurtiformes; family Apogonidae; genus Sphaeramia; species Sphaeramia orbicularis. The sequence goes on along the minus strand of NC_043963.1, from coordinate 10,611,179 downwards.
AGCACTTGGTAGGGCGTTCCACCAACGTGGAACGACCCATAAACATTTCTTTATATAGTTTATAAAGGGAAAATCAAAAGCACTGAAAAACGGCCAAAATAGGCTCAGACCCCTAAGGGTTAATATATTCAGAGTAATTCTTGTATGTTATAAATTCATCTTGCTGGCTGGATTTGGAACCTGTGGTGGGCCTGTTGGTGTGCAGACAAATGCCCACAAGACAACTGCCCACAACCGTAATGAAAAAAGAGACAAATGCCCACAATTTGTAGTATGGCATTATTCCAATGGGGGAACTACATGAAGCATGCAAATACTGCAGATATTTTAAGTACATATGTGCTGCAGTTATTGACATATGTAATCAGTATTCAGTTGTTAAGTAACAATAGTTCAAATAGTTATGTCATTGTAACATTATTGATACAGGATCTGAATTAAGCCTTTATTAGATAATAAGCCCTGCGATGAACTGGAGAAATGTCCAGGGTGTACCCCACCTTCGCCCATAAGGACTGTAGCTGGAATAGGCTCCAAGCGACCCCCATGACCCTAGTGAGGATAAAGCGGGGTCAGATAATGAATGAATGAATGAATGAATGAATGAATGAATGAATGGATAATAAATCAAAGAGAAAATTGTTTGTAGGATTTTGTTTTTCAGACATTTTTTTAAGACACCTCTAAGAATTATGTAAATACTGAGATCAATCACCCATCACATTTGAAAAACTTTGGTGTTTTATTAGTGTTGATTAATTAAAATTAAAGTAACAATGTATGCTGCTTAACAAATGAATACTGATTACATATGTAGATATCTGCAGCACATATGTACTTAAAATATCTGCAATATTTGCATGCTTCATATAGTTCCCCCATTGGAATAATGCCATACTACAAATTGTGGGCATTTGTCTCTTTTTTCATTAAGGTTGTGGGCAGTTGTCATGGAATCGGGCCTGTTTTGGTCCGCGTGCCGCATGTTTGACCCCCTGCAGTAATGTATCACAGTTTGGAAGTAACTTGAACACTGCTGATGAGTACAATGGAACTAAATGAACAGCAGCTGGAAATCTACAGAGACGCGCCATCACATTCCCATTCTCCGACATGTTTTTTTCCATCATATTCTCCAAACCTCAGGACGAGCAGCATCGGGATCCCATCGGTAAAACGGCATTTTGCTCGGAGCTGCAGAGCATTCATAATTCACACATGCAACAAAAAAAACAAAAAAAAAGAAGCAACGCTATCAGGGTACAACATCCAACCTGCACCTCCCACATCACTCATTTCCAGTGCAGTCACACTGTCTTTTTACATCTCAAAAGATTCTCCGATAGGATTTTTCTGACGAGCCAAACAATAATTTCCCCCAGACGCACACTTCCAGCCCACACGGCATTCACAAATGAATCTCAGTTTGCGATACAAGGTGATTTTTTTTCCCCCTCTGGCAACATGATGAATGCTTTTTTACTTTGACAGCCTGTTTTTTCCCCCCACTGTTTTCTAAACCTATACACGTACTGCATGTGTGGATTGTGTTGTTGTTGCTGTAGTCTGCTACTGAACTTGTAATGGCCGAGTACAGTAGAAACTGTGATACACTGTGTACGGCACAATTTCCTAGAGATCGACTGTGAATGGTGTATCTGCAGGGAAAAGCTATTAAACGCAGCAATGGTCCAGAGTAAACTCTGGAGACATGTCGAGACAAAACAGCACTGTGAGCTGGAGGAGGAGGAGGAGGGGGGAGGGGGGAGGAAGGGGGGAAGTCATGATGAAGGACTGCTATGTCTCACAATATGTAGTTTTTCTTGTAAGGTTTTATCAGTATTAATCAACGCCAGTGTAATGGATATAGTTTCAGGTCATTAAGTTGCTATGGCAACACAGTAGTTTATGAATTCATTGATGAATATTTGAGCTGGGAAAGCCACATGTACTTTGTAAGAAAATAGCAAAGTCTGTCAGCATCAATCCGTCCGTTTACATGACAACTTTTATTCCTGGTTTAATCTGATTAAAGGTTAGATCCTATTTCAGATGCCCATGTAAACACCTTATTCCAGTTGAAAAAGAAAAGTTCAGACTAAATTTAAACCCGATTAAAATCACTGGTTTAATCCACTTTTGAATCCGGGCTAAAGCGTGAAAACGTGCGCAATTTTATTGTTACAAGAGAGCAAAATTATTGTACATAATTTTTTGTAACACAAAAAATAATTACTACTCAACTCCTGTGTCTTTTTTATTACAAAATACACACATCACATTGCTTTTCATTTATTGATCATTTTTGTTGAACAGCTGTTTGATTATCAATTCTTATTTTCAGTATTAAGACAATCAACCATTTTGTTACGAAAGCCCTTCTTTTACAGCCCTTTAATTGTAATAATAGAATGGGAACCTGTTATTTAAGTATTATTAGGACTAAATATGCACAACTAGACAGATTTTGATATGCTCCCTGGCTGCAGAAAATTTGGTAACAATCCGTGCATTTACATGACAACTTTTATTCCTGGTTTAATCTGATTAAAGGTTAGATCCTATTTCAGATGCCCGTGTAAACACCTTATTCCAGTTGAAAAAGAAAAGTTCAGACTAAATTTAAACCCAATAAAAATCACTGGTTTAATCCACTTTTGAATCCGGTCTAAATTATTCCTCGGACATGTAAACCCTTTATTCCGTTTGGACTTTATTCCTTCCATTCTGCACGTGCTCGTTGTCTTGTCCTGTCGCGATGACGCACACATTCTGCGCTGGCGGAAGAATATGCAATGCAGTCTAGTCTTACCAAACCGTTCCAGTGGGTTATTCTGATGGGATCTACCAGCCTGGAAAACCCTGAAGGAAGAGTTCACCACCTGTTTTTATTCATTCATTTGTCATGCACTAATGAGTTCAATAAGTGGGCAAATCAGTTTGCACTGCAGTGCACCGATTGACTTGTTCTCGCAGCCCTTACATTAGCTTAGCTTAGCCTAGCTTAGCATAATGGCTTCATTCCTACGGTCAGACGTAGCCAGGCTTTTATAGGTGATTTGTTGTATTTTATGAGTGATTTTATGAAATTCAGTTCTCCCTAATCATTACTTTAGTCCGGTGGGGTCAATATGATCACAAATTGAGGCTCAAATCGTGGCCATGTGACTTACTGCACTAATAAAATCTTGGGAAATAAAAACTAATGCAAAGCTAAAACGGTAAAGCAAAGCTAATTTAGCGCATGCATCCTTTCCAACAAAAAGATTTTCCAACTTCCGTCAACACAACAGCCCCAAGATTGTATGAGTGCAGTAAGTCACGGATCTAAAGAAATAATTAGGGAGAATCAGATTTCACAAAATCACTACAAAAGACAACAAATCACCTTTAAAAAAATGGCTGCATGTGACCATGGAAATGCAGTGACTATGCTAAGCTAAGCTAACAGAAAGGCTGCGAGAACCAAATAAACGTTTCTCATGTAAACCTTTATTCAGGTTTAACATTTCCATGCAAACAGAAAAGAAAGTACTTTCTTCTGGAAAAATAAATCAGATTTAAAAAACATCATGTAACCGTACCTATTGGTAAAATTAGTAAATTCCTTCCTCAGAAGTGTCTCCTAACTCTTTATTATAGCTTAATTTATCCATATCTTATACAGGGTGTCCCAAAAAAAAATGTATACCCACTTTAAATAACTGTAAAGTAGGTGTTTATTAAAATTCATTTAATTTTCAAAATGTAATAGAATCAAGGTTATTATCGTTAACGAAAACTAACAAAATGATGAAAACTAGAATTGAAAAAACATTTTCGAAAAACTGTAGTTAAAAGAAAAAAATGATAAGTAACTGAAACTGTATTGTGTTCTTACAAAACTAACTAAAATGTATAAAAATTATTGATAAAATTCCCGTCGTTTTCGTCTTCGTCAGTGATACGAAATTGATTTATTTCGCTCTAGCAATTTTAGCTAGCGGCACCATACGACACTTCTCGTCACTTGTCATTTAGAGTCATCTTCTGGTCCAAACTCTACCTGGAAACATGGAGACTGAAGCAGCAGAGTCCTGTACGGGATTTATGTGAATATGACGGCAAAGAAAACAAAAGATTTGACAAAACTAAAATTAATGCTAAAACTAAGTATTTAGAAAAAAATGAAAACTAATAAAAACAAGCAAACCTACTCTAAAAACGAATTAAAACTAACTGAATTAGAGAAAAAAAAGTCAAAACTAAATAAAAACTAAACTATAACGAAAAATCCAAAACTATTATAACCTTGAATAGAATTTATAAACATCATTTTATTGTTTTGTCTGTTCCGCCTGTTCTTAAACTGACATCCATTCTGGTCCAGACTCTACTGAAAACGCCAAGCAATGGAATCGCACTCATCACCAAACTATTCCCTTGGTATTTGCGTGCATTCACGATCAGTGGCTGCTCTCAATTCAGCGACTGTGGCAGGTTTCATAGCGTACACTTTGTCTTTTAGGTTTCCCCATAAAAAAAAAAAAAAAAAAAAAGTCTAGTGGTGTGTGGTACAACAGTAGCACTGGGTTTTTATGGGTTAACTCTCCTATCTGTCTAATAATGCCTGTAATTTGCCAAAATCTCAGCATCCCAGGGTAGATTTTATCCTTGAGGACACAGTGAACAGATAGATGCAGAAGTCTCCACCAGTTGAAGTACAATGAGCTAATGAGATATTTATGGATTTTTTTTTTTTTTTTTTTACTAATGACACTAAAAAACTGCAGTGCAGCTTTAAGGCATTGCTAAATAGGATATATTTAGAGCATGCAAACAGGAAACATAAAAATCATAGTGCTGCAAAATCAATATTTAATATACTGCATGTCGTATAATATATTTAAGAATGGACAGAGGGTAGAGGAAAAAAGACGAGGGGTTTAGTTTATCATTAAGTACAGAAGGTTTTTTTTTCCACTATATACCAGATAAAACCAGATGTACTAGTGTTCTGAAGGTTTATTAGTAGTTCTGGAAAACAAATCAAGTATGAATCGCCAAAAATTGCTAAAAACAATCACAAAACATATGAATTACAATGACCTGCAAGGGTTTTCCTTGGTTGTCAGTGTGTGAGTCCCTTCATTTTGGAGCATTTCCCTAAATTTGTTTCCTTATGTGTTTAAAAAAACATCCTTCTTCAAAAACTATTCACATTTTTTGGGACTCGGTTAGAGTGGGGGTATGTAACTATGTTGTATTTGATGATTTATGATTTTATGATTGTTACAATATAAAAATACAACAACAACAAAAAAAAACTTTGGAGGAAAAAAAAATCACACTTTGCAATAAAAAGTACAGACTTTAGCATCATTTTAGATTACACTGGTCAACAGCAAATTTATTAAGTTTTTTGAGCTGAATTAGGATAATTTTGGTGTGCTGAATCCAAAAATCACATTAATTTTGCTCAATCAGGTCAACTTTCTCAACTATGCTACATATTGGGTTTTTTTTTTAACATTTTTGCTTACATTTATGGGCATTTTCACATCATATGATACAAAATTCTTTTATATTTCTTGCAATAAACGAGTTCTGAAGATTTTACTTTTGCCAATTTATGATTAATGTTTTTTTTGCTTCCCCACCCTGTATATGTAAAGATTCAGTTTATCCATTCCTTTTCTTTGTTGTTAAGGTCTCAGACAGCATTAGCTTTGTCATTTTATTACCTTTCATATATTTTATCCATGTAGGTGTTTTAAAAAAAAACATACATTAAGATAAAAATTTAGCTCAGAGCAGAGGCATCAGCTAATACTTAAGTGGGCTGTGGAGGTGCAGACCCAGCCCCATCACATCTCCCCCTCACAGACATGATGGATCGCAGAACAGCCAGTGTCTAGAAAAACAAAGCCGGCGTTTAAGCTCCTAGCTGCCCACTGTTCTTTTCCGTCGTCCGTGACATAAATCTCAGTCAGGGCTTACAGAGTGTTTCCTCTAAGAGGGGAGAGAGGGGCTATTTGTTTCACTTTGTGGGGAGTCCACAGGAGGTGGGTGGCACAGATTGCATCTTGTCTTCAGGAAAGCTTTCAGAACCTCATGAAAGAAGAAAAAAGTTAAGACGGTAACTTTTTTTTTTTTTTTTTTTTTTTAACCATGATGATGCATTTTCACAGACAGTGGGCCTGGTGGTAATGGGTTTTTCAGCGGCTAATGCTGATGACCTAAAGAGCAGAAAAAGGCAGATGGCCGATATGCTGTATAATGCACATATCACATTTATTAAGCATCTCTGTGTCTGTATTATTGAGTTTTTTAACCCATAAAGACCCAAAAACCCACCAGCGACCCAAAGCATCTACTGACGTAAACTGTTTAATACCTGTGGATCCACTAATTCTATCAACACATGTAAATAATTGGTGTAAAATACAGTTTGTCGTCTTTTCATGGTCATCAGATATGACCCATTTGGACGTTCAGAGGCTCTGTAGTTACCATGGAAACACTGTCATCTTCTACAACATTGATTCACCAGTAAAACCCATGGAGTTGGATCAGTGACAGTGGATGGAGACACTGGGTTTATGTTCAGTTATTGATAGATTTTACAGAAAAAGTCACTTTTCTTCCATTTTCTCTGTTTCCGATATAATAAACCTCAATTTTAAACTGAGCTTTCATGAAAATTTAAGGTTCAAGGTTCACTTTATTGTCATTACATGTGGTATACACGTAACACAAAAACAGTACTCAGGACCAGCAATGTAAAGAGTAAAAATCCTATAAAATAAATCCTTTATTAAAAATAATAACAATACCATAAAGACCTGAACAGCCACCGATGACACAAACCATCTACAGCTATAAACTGTTTAATACCTGTTGATCCACTAATTCTATCAATACATGTAAATAATTGGTGTAAAATACAGTTTGTCGTCTTTTCATGGTCATCAGATATGACTCATTTGGACGTTCAGAGGCTCTGTAGTTACCATGGAAACACTGTCATCTTCTACAACATTGATTCACCAGTAAAACCCATGGAGTTGGATCAGTGACAGTGGATGGAGACACTGGGTTTATGTTCAGTTATTGATAGATTTTACAGAAAAAGTCACTTTTCTTCCATTTTCTCTGTTTCCGATATAATAACCCTCCATTTTAAATTAAGCTTTGATGAAAATTTAAGGTTCAAGGTTCACTTTATTGTCATTACATGTAGTATACACGTAACACAAAAACAGCACTCAGGACCAGCAATGTAAAGAGTAAAAATCCTATAAAATAAATCCTTTATTAAAAATAATAACAATACCATAAAGACCTGAACAGCCACCGATGACACAAACCATCTACAGCTATAAACTGTTTAATACCTGTTGATCCACTAATTCTATCAATACATGTAAATAATTGGTGTAAAATACAGTTTGTCGTCTTTTCATGGTCATCAGATATGACCCATTTGGACATTCAGAGGCTCTGTAGTTACCATGGAAACACCGTCATCTTCTACAACATTGATTCACCAGTAAAACCCATGGAGTTGGATCAATGACAGTGGATGGACACACTGGGTTTATGTTCAGTTATTGATAGATTTTACAAAAAAGGTCACTTTTTCTTTAGTTTTGTCTGTTTCTGAATAGAATAGCCCTCAATTTTAATCTGAGCTTTAATGATTGTAACGTGTAGACCTCAAAGTTGATGTGCAGAAGAGGACTTTTGCACAATACTGTATTATTGGAAAAAAAACAAAAAACATGAATTTTTCTCAATTTTTCACCTTCTATAAGTGATTTATCACCATTTATTCTGATATTATGCTCTATATTTGGCTTTTTTTTTTTTTTTTAGTGCAAATCAGGTGTTTTCCTATATTTAATTTATTGATTATAAAGATGTTCATAAAAATTCAGATTAAAGTTGAGGGTTTTTATATCAAAAATAGACAAAATTCATGATCAGTGAATTAACCCATAAAGACCCAAATAGCTACCGATGACACAAACCATTTACTGATCTAAACTGTTCAATACCTGTTGATCCATTAATCCTATCAATACATGTAAATAATTGGTGTAAAATACAGTTTTTCATCTTTTCATGGTCATCAGATATGACCCATTTGGACGTTCAGAGGCTCTGTAGTTACCATGGAAACACTGTCATCTTCTACAACATTGATTCACCAGTAAAACCCATGGAGTTGGATCAATGACAGTGGATGGGTACTCTTCGTTTATGTTAAGTTCATGATATATTTAACTGAAAAAGTCACTTTTTCTGCCACTTCCTCTGTTTCTGATATAATAACCTTCAACTTTAATTTGAGCTTTTATGAACATCTACATCAGGGGTGTCAAACTCATTTTAGTTCAGGGGCCACATCCAGCCTAATATGATATAAAGTGGGCCGGACCAGTAAAATAATATAAATATTAGGATAATAACTTTTGAGTGAAAAAAGTAAAATTTCATAATGAAAATGTTTACATCTAGGAATTGCACTCAATCTTAACATGAACAAACATGAACAACCTGAACATTCTTAAGTAAAGTAAGTGCAATGTTAACAATTTTACGCCTCAGTTTATCGTTTATGCATGTGAATCACAACTTAGAGATCACAGTGGATGTAAAAATACACAAAACATTAAAAAACAGGCAGAATATTATTAAAATTCTACATGCTTCTCTTCAGAAATTTCAGGTTATTCACATTTTTTTATATATATATATATAAAGGGCTTGCCTGTAAATGTAAACATTTGTGTAATTTTACTTTTTTTTAGCACTAAAACAAAGAGAAATATTTACAATTTTGATTATTTCTAGGTTATTCTGATAGTATTTTACTGGTCTGATCATTTTTAGATTGAATAGACCTAAAATGATTTTAACATCATTAATTGTTAATATCTTCAGTGTAATTTTTGCATTTCACACATTCATCCAAGGTGCCGGATTGAACCCTTTCATGGGCCGGATTTGGCCCCTGGGCCGCATGTTTGACACCTGTGATCTACATGAATCAAACATAGGAAAATAACTGACTGACATTGAAAAATGAAAGATACAGAGCATAATATTAGAAGAAATATTGAAAAACCACTTAAGAAATATAAGAAAAATAGAGAAAAATTCATCTGGGAACTGCCTCAAAAGTAGCACTGGGTCTTTATGGGTTAAACATAAGAAAAAAAAAAAAGATTTTAATGGAAAAAAAAAAAAAAACAACAAAATACAGAGGTTAATATTTCAGTAAATGGTGATAAATAATTCAAGAAAGGTTCAATACAGAGAAAGATTCATTTAGAAAAGGCCACAAAAGTAGAACTGGATCTTTACGGGTTAAACAGATCTATTCTAGTCTGGAGTATTTTTATTTTAAATAGAGAAATAGAAAGCGCTAACATCATTCCACAGCAGCAGCAGCAGCAGCAGCACAGATAAGGACGCCCACCAGTGTCTATGCTGCTTTCACTGCAAATGTCTGCATTTTTACCAGACTCAGCTGATGTGGACGGTCTCAAAATGGCATTTAATTACCGCAATTAATCAGCCCACCAGTGAATTAGTGTATCATGATGTCAGGATGTGTCTGAGAGCGTGCAGGGTTTCATTTGTCATGTATTAGGCGTCAGTGTTCTGTTAAATCTTTACTCGAACAACTGTCATGTCTGATTGGATCGATCAAAAGTGGGTGTGGCTTAATGGATGCAATATGTACCCAGGGAAATTATTAAACCATATGTGTGAATTTGTGCAGAAGTTCAATAAAATGGTCTGTCAGATGACTTTAAGATAGTCTGTTTATGGAATATTAATGGTTTTATGTTGCTTTATTTATTACATTTGTAAAGCAAACATTTAATTTGTGTTTTACATACGTTTTTACTTAGATTTCCAGCAAAATAAAGCCTATGGCAGAAGGATGGCATGGTGGCGTAGTGGTTAGCTCTTTGTCTTTTTCAAGTTTTTAGGTTAATTTCCCAGTTGGACCTTCTTTATTGAGTTTGGCTTTGTTGTTCTCTCCATGCTATGTGGTTTCCTTTAGGTCCTTTGGTTTCCCCTGCCATCAGAAACAGGTATATGTTCATTAACCCTATAACGCCAAACGTATCATATTTGATACATGAGTTTTGAAGCCCTCTACATCACAGGTGTCAAACATGTGGCCCGGGGAAAGGGTCCAATCTGGCCCCTGGGATGAATTTATGAACTGTAAAAAGTACACAGAAGATATCAACAATCAATGGTGTTAAAATCATTTTAGGTCAGTTCAATCTAAAATGGGTCAGAACCAGTAAAATACTATCATTATAACCTGTAAATAAAGAAAACCACAAATTTCTCTCTTTGTTTTAGTGTAAAAAATGTAAAATTACACAAAAACATTTACATTTACAGACTAGCCTGTTACAAAAAAATATAAATAACCTGAAATGTCTTTAGAGAAGTACGTAGAATTTTACCAATATTCTGCCTGTTACTACATGTTTTGTGTATTTGTAGATCCACTGTGATCTGTAAGTTATGATGCACAAATATAAACTATAAACTAAAGTGTAATATTGCTAAAATTGCACTTATTTTTCTTAAGAATTTTCAGGTTGTTCATATTTGTTCATGTTATGTTCAAGTAAAGTTTGTAGAATGTGGAATTTGACTTTTTTCACTCAAAAACATGGAGAAAACGTTGGTGTCGACATTATTTATCAGTTCTCATCCTTTTATTTATATTATTTTACTGGCCCGGCCCACTTTATAACATATTAGTCTGTATGTGGCCCCTGAACTAAAATGAGTTTGACACCCCTGCTCTACATGATCAGCGTGATATTTTTTTTTTCTTGAAAAACCTGATGTATACAATTAGATACATGTAATACACAGATAATCCACCAGGAGGAGGAATTCATTTACCAGAGGCCTTTCCAGTGACACTACAAGACTGTCATTAATGAGGAAGGAGGCAGAACTGTGACAATTTTGAAAAGGAGTTAGCAATTTGTTAGACCTGTTTGTGTTATATTATGTTTTTGTTTGTTCAAAAATTATAATATTTGAGCATTGAGACCTGTTGTATCAAATATGATACAAAATTGAAACTCATACATTAAATCATTGACGGAAAATTCCAGTTCTTTGAAACTGGAGCCTTTATTGGTCCACATTTCATGTACAAGACAATTCAAAGTGCTTAACATAAAACATTAAATTTATTACAGCAGGGAAGCTATAAAAAGTATCGGCATGAGGAAAAGAGAGAAAAAAAACAAAACAAAAAATAAATAAAACAGATAAAAAACTTTACGCTTTAAGCACACAACCAGTATGTGTGGACAGACAGCTTGAATATAGACCTGTTTTTACAGCAGATATTTTGACTTTTTAACCCTGTAAAGCCTGAACTATTAAATCATTGACAGACTAGAAGCACTTGGAGAGCGCAGACCTCCGCCAAGGCTGATCAGTGACCGCCCCCCCCCCCCCATGGCCCCCCCCACGCCAAGGAGGTTATGTTTTTGCCAGGGTTTGTTTGTTTGTTTGTCTGTCTGTCTGTTTGTCTGTCCGTTAGTGTGCAACATAACTCAAAAAGTTATGGACAGATTTGGATGAAATTTTGTGGTCTGCGCCCCCCCCGTGGGCCCCCCCACCCCCGATCACCACCAAAATTTAATCATTTCTTCCTTATCCCATTTCCAACAAACCCTGAAAATTTCATCAAAATCTGTCCATAACTTTTTGAGTTATGTTGCACACTAACGGACAGACAAACAGACAGACAAACAAACAAACAAACAAACCCTAGCAAAAACATAACCTCCTTGGCGGAGGTAAAAATTCCAGTTCTTTAAAGCTGGAGCCTTTATTGGTTCTTCTGAACAACCAACAAAAAAAAAAAAGTTTTCAAATATCAGTTTCCATGTATGAGTTTCAGTTGTGTAAAATGTTTGATAAATCGGGTCTCAATGCTCAAATATTATTATTTTTAAACAACCAAAATCATAATATAACACAAACATGTCTAACAAATTGCTAACTCCTTTTCAAAATTGTCACAGTTCTGCCTCCTTCCTCATTAATCACAGTCTTGTAGTGTCACTGGAAAGGCCTCTGGTGAATGAATTCCTCCCCCTGGTGGATTATGTGTGTATTGCATGTATCTGATTGTATACATCAGGTTTTTTCAAGAAAAAAAATATCACGCTGATCATGTAGAGGGCTTCAAAACTCATGTATCAAATATGATACGTTTGGTGTTAAAGGGTTAAATCGGTGGATATTTTGGCATTGCTTGTGTTAGATATCCAGACTGTTCCAAAGTTTCACTCCACATACAAACACACAAAAACGTTCGCACTTGACACAGAATTGAGACCGAGACCTTCCAAAGAGACGATCTGGAGTAAAACATCACTAGGAAAAAGAGATACAGAAACAGGAAGTGGTGCAGACTAGTGATAACAGACTCCCGGGATTACCTCATTGAAAGTGAAATTTTCCATTTCAATATGAATTTAAATGCTGTAGATAACAATAGTCATTTTCAGCAGACACACACACACACATGCTGGTCGACTTCATGCCAATAACGTGTGGTCTACAGATTACATGGATGAGTGCGTGCTATCGTGGAAGTGGCCAGACACGGGCAGATGTTGTTGTGCTTGAACTAGTCCCCAGCTACATGCTTTACAATAGATTTCTTGATTCTTTGCCAAAAAAACCTCCATATTTTTGCACTTTGGTTTTACCCTGTTCACATCTTTCCTGTTTATCTCAGTCAACACTGCTCCTCCTTTTTTTTTTTTTTTTTTTTTTAAATATTTTTTAAAATTTATTTTCATTGTACATCTCCAGAAGTACAATACAAAAAAAAAGAAAAGAAATTCACAATTTTTGATTCAAGATTTTGTGACACACAAAGTATAAGTTTTATTTTATTTAATTTTTCATCTGTGATTGTACATTGTCATTTTATGCAACCTTAAATGTTTTTTGTTTTCTTCTCTCTCTTTCCTTCTTTCTTTTTGTCAGCCTGATTAAGGACTGGAGATGGAAACTACCAATAGCTATAATCTCCTTATGTGAATCATCAGTTACTACGGCTTGTTTGTAACAGATAGACGTTATATATATGTAATTTGCATTGTCCCTATCAAATAAACTTTGATCAAAAACAAATTAATTTTAGCAAAAAAAAAAAAAAAAAGTCCCTGTTTTGAAAGTCTGGGGTCGCCAGAAATTTGTGATGTCAAAATGGGTTTATTTGCAAGATAGATAGATAGATAGATAGATAGATAGATAGATAGATAGATAGATAGATAGATAGATAGATAGATAGATAGATAGATAGATAGATAGATAGATAGATAGATAGATAGATAGATAGATAGATAGATAGATAGATAGATAGATAGATAGATAGATGTTCTTCCGGGCTAGTGGAACTTTATAGCATATAGCAAACTATTACGAAATGACGAAACTAGAATTGAAAAAACATTTTCGTTAACTGAAATAAATAAAAACTATCATTAAAAGAAAAAACGATAAGTAACTGAAACTGTATTGTGTGCTTACAAAACTAACTAAAACGTATAAAAATTATGAATGAAATTCCCTTGGTTTTCATCTTTCTTAATGTCGGATTAATACGAAAATGATTTATTTCGCTCTAGCAATTTCAGCTAGCGTCACCATACGGTACTTCACAGTCCGTCACTTGTCGTCACTTGTTGTTTAGAGTCGTCTACTCGTCTCCACTCTACCTGGAAACATGGAGACTAAAGTTGGGAGAAAGCAGCAGAATCCTGTCTGGGATTTATGTGAATATGACGGCAAAGAAGATAAAAGATACACTGTTAAAAAAAAAAACATCTGTAATTTAACAGAATTTGCACTGTTTATTTTTCAGATTTTTCCTGTATTTTTAAGATACAGGAAAATATCAATGAAATGACAAAATTAGACTGTGATTTTACATGTCAAATGTAAAATAACATGAAAAAACTGTAACTGTGAATAACCATAAAATTTCAATTTTTTCAATATATATATATATTTTTTTTTTACAGAAAAATACAGTTAAAATATATTTACAAATGTATCATAATTTCACAAATATTTCTTTTTTTATTTATGAGATTAAACTGTTAATTTAAAGTTTAATACTGTAAAAAATAATAATAATAATAATAAAACGAGATAAAATTACTGACAATTAACTGTAACAGAAGTATTTGTTCAGTAAGTTTAACAAGACTTGTATGTTAATTGACAAATATCTTGTGTAATTAGGGGAGGTTTCACAACAAAAATGTTGAATAAATATATTTTTATGAATGAATAACATGTATAAGCACTGATAAACTGTCCAAATACAGTTTTTATCAGTGTTATAGTCTCATTGAAAAGTATTTATATATATATTTTATAGGTAATTTGATTGTTTCAATACATATAAATATTCTTTATTAAACATTAAAAAGTAAAAAAAAAAAAGAAAAATTTCATGTAAAGTTAGGGCAAAAACTGTATTTTAATTATGGAAAATTACCATATATTTATGACATGGTTGTTTTCCGTTATTTAACAGTGTTTTTTTCAGCACGCCTGCTGCCGGAATAACACTGTTTTTTTATGTTTTGCTTTTTTTTGTTTTGTTTTGTTTTCTTCAGTGTACGACAAAACTAACATTAATACTAAAACTAAACTAAAACTAAGCATTTTGGGGGAAAAAAAAGAAAACTAATAAAAACTAGCAAACCTGCTCTAAAAACGAATCAAAATCAAATCAAATTTTATTTATATAACGCCAAATCATAACAAACGTTATCTCACGACACTTTACATATAGTTGGCCAGAACCAGACTCTAAACCAATTTACAGAAACCCAACAGACTAACCGACAAAAACTAACTGAATTAGAGAAAAAAAAAGTCAAAACTAAATAAAACTAAACTATAATGAAAAATGTAAAAACTATTATAACCTTGTTACATGATCAAAAAAAAATTAATTTTAGCAAAAAAGAAAAAAAAAAAAAAAAATCTCTGTATTGAATGTCTGGGGTCGCCACAAATTTGTTAAAATGGGGTCACAAGCCAAAAAAGGTTGGGAACCACTGATGTAAACAAAGAATAATTAGACAAATGGTTGTTTGGAAGGAGCCTGAGACCATCCTGCTGATTGTGAATTGTTTTATGGCTCTAGTTTTATGAGGAGGGACAGGTTTGGAAATCCTATCTGACACTAATACTGTACCAATCGCAGGTGGGTGTCAAACCTGTAATGAAGAATCAGCTCACATCTACACATTTCCTGCCTCGTCTACAGTTTGGGACGTCTCCCCTCTGCCTTACCGAAGGCTTTGGGATGTGAATGGGGTCAACATCATCGACTGAGGGGGGATTAATCAGACTTTTATGTAGTGTGACGTCTCCATAGAAGGAGTATGGACCTCAGATATGGTCCAAATGCCTTCCACTTAGAGCACAATGCCTGGCCGGATCGGTCATGTGTGACAGTGTGTGTATATGTGTGTAAGTGTGTCCCGTGGATCAGGGCGTGTCTTCAGATGGTCATGAGGGGGGGGCCAGTCAGAGGATGCCCAGAGACCCTGCATATAAACACACAGTCGGGCGCACAGACACACTCACACATAGATTAACGGGGTAAGCTGCGCCGCTCATCTGGGATAAATGCGGTCAGAGAGGGGAACAGCTGAGCAAACAGCGCTGGCAAGAAGTGGAGAGCCAGAGAGGGAGGCGGGGATGACCGACTATTCATCCCGGCGCAGCGTTGGCGACCGGCTGCCACGTTGGATATGCATCAGCCCTGAACCTGGGAGAGTGGGGAGGAGTGGAGGTAACGGCCAACACACACACACACACACACACACAAACAGACTGAAGTGTGATTGTAACCTACTGTCCTTTATCTGCAAGATCAGAGTCAGAATGGAAACATACAAGGGAGTCTTTACAAGGAGGTGTTGTTTCTAGTAAATGATAATATACAATAAAAAATGTAGGAAAAGTAAAATAAGAAAAAAATATATATATATATATATATTTGGGTGCTTCTATGAAACTGGTCCCTAAAAATTCAAACTAGATGTAGACTAACGTTATGAAACAAGTTTGGGTCTATTTTAAAATAAATATTTACTATTTCTCAGATATAACACTTAAATAAATAAATAAATCTGCACGTAACACCGTAAAAAGGGCACGAAAATTAGAGTCAGAATGGAAAAATACATGGGATTCTTTACCAGTAGATGTTGTCTCTAGTAAATTATAATATACAATGAAAAATATAGGAAAAGTAAAATAAGAAAAAAAAACAAAAACAAAAAAACAACGCAATATGAAACTGGTCCCTAAAAATTCAAACAAGATGTAGACTAACGTTATGAAACAAGTTTGGGTCTATTTTAAAATAAATGTTTACTGTTTCTCAGATATAACGCTTAATTTTTTTTTTTTTTTTTTTTTTTTTTAAATCTGCATGTAACACGATAAAAAGGACACGGAAATTAGAGTCAGAATGGAAAAATACAAGGGAGTCTTTACAAGGAGATGTTGTTTCTAGTAAATTATAATATACAATAAAAAATGTAGGAAAAGTAAAATAAAAAATAAAAATAAAAAAAAAACAATATGAAACTGGTCCCTAAAAATTCAAACTAGATGTAGACTAACGTTATGAAACAAGTTTGGGTCTATTTTTAAAAAAATATTTACTGTTTCTCAGATATAACACTTACAAAAAAAACAACAACATTTTTTTAAATCTGCATGTAACACAATAAAAAGGGCACGAAAATTAGAGTCAGAATGGAAAAATACAAGGGAGTCTTTACAAGGAGGTGTTGTTTCTAGTAAATTATAATATACAATAAAAAATGTAGGAAAAGTAAAATAAGAAAAAAAAAAAAAAAAAAACTCAATATGAAACTGGTCCCTAAAAATTCAAACTAGATGTAGACTAACGTTATGAAACAAGTTTGGGTCTATTTTAAAATAAATATTTACTATTTCTCAGATATAACACTTAAATAAATAAATAAAATCTGCACGTAACACTGTAAAAAGGACACAAACATTAGAGTCAGAATGGAAAAATACAAGGGATTCTTTACCAGTAGATGTTGTCTCTAGTAAATTATAATATACAATAAAAAATGTAGGAAAAGTAAAATAAGAAAAAGAAAAAAAAAAAAACTCAATATGAAACTGATCCCTAAAAATTCAAACCAGATGTAGGCTAACGTTATGAAACAAGTTTGGGTCTATTTTAAAATAAATATTTACTATTTCTCAGATATAACACTAAAAAAAAAAAAAAAAAATTAGAGTCAGAATGGAAAAATACAAGGGAGTCTTTACCAGTAGATGCTGTCTCTAGTAAATTCTAAATACAATATATAATTTTTTTTTAAAAATGTAGGGAAAGTAAAATAAGAAAAAAAAAAAAAAAAAAAAAAAAAAAAAAACGATTTGGGTGCTTCTATAAAACTGGTCCCTAAAAGCAGGACAGAGGCTAAAAATTTAAACCAGATGTAGACTAGCATTATGAAGCAAGTTTGGGTTTATTTTAAACATAAATATTTACTGAGATAAAAGAGAAATTACTTTTCAGATAAAACACACACAAAAAAAATTATATATATATATATATATATATATATATATATATATATATATATATATATATATATATATATGCATGTAACACCGTAAAAAGGACACGAAAATATCACGTGAATATCTTTTTATTCTCTCACAGGTACATTTTGGGAATCGAAGTAAATATGCAAGGCAGTTTCACAAAAATGACCGCTGTTGCAAAATCAATTGCGATTTATATGTGTTTAAATGGACAGATTCTGCATGTAACATGACTAGACACGATGGGTTACACGCAAAACCTGGGATGAGAATTAGATTAATGAAAAACCTGCAAGGTCTGTCCATTGCAGTTTTGCGTGATGTACCAATTGTGCTATGTCCGAAAAACCACCTCTTGCCAGCGCAAAAACTTTAAATCGAAAAACGAGAGTTTTTGTGAAATTGTCGTTTTTTTCATTACGTACATTCTTATGCGCAAGTTATATTTGCGCAATTTGAGGGTCAGTGGAAAAACTTTCAAAGCGTTGAAGGTTGTGCAGCTAGAATGTTCTTCTGTGTATTTCTACCTTTGACTGATGACTGTTTACTGTATGTTGCGTGTATATGACATATTGCCTCGTCGTAGTTGCTCTGGTTACTTTTCCCACTTTTACTTGACTCAAACACGATGAACTCCCTCAGTGGTGAAACCATACAGGACACTGTCAAAACTTAAAGTATTACATTTCTGAAATTTATTGTATATTTACTGAATTTTGATGCAACTCCTTTGTCTTTTTTTGAGCTCACTAGCCAATCGGCCATGAGCTACTGTGAGGGCGCTGTGTCTGGCATAGTAATAATAATAATAATAATAATAATAATAATAATAATAATAATAGTGATGATGAATTATGGTTTTATGTATAATTATCTTAACATTTCTCTATTTATTACTTGTTATATTTATATTGTGGTTTTAATCTATTGCCCTTTTATGCTTTATTGTCTTATTTATTGTTCTGTAAGCTGTTGCTACATATTTTTGGCTGTTAAGATGTTTTTATATTTCTTGTGTTTGTGCAAAAAGTCGAAACGTAATTTCGTTCTGCACTGTATCCGTGTTGGTATTGTGTTTGAATGACAAAGTGAATCTTGAATTAGATTTCTGTAGTGCTTTTCAAGGCACCCAAAGCGCTTTATATTATTGATCCATTATTCAGTCGCTCTCACATTCACATTCTGGTAGTCTTTGCTGATGTTGTCTTCTTCGTTAGCAATTTCTTCAAACATCTTCTTCGATGAAACTACTGGTCGGATTCATTTCAAAGTTTTATGTAGCTTCATTGGGACAATGTCTGCAAGTTTGGTTCACAGTCTGGAGCAATTCTGATTTTTGATGATATTAAAAATTTGCCTTCACTTTTAATGCTCCATATTTTGGTGGTTTATAGCATCTTAATGGTTATAGATATCAGTATAGTTCCTACTGAACACTGATAGAAGTCATCTATGGACTTTCAAATGGGTTCATGAGCTTTGACCTTGAAGGGTCAAACTGAAGGGTACCAGTGTCTAGACGTCAACAATCTTCTTTTCCGAAACTGCTTGGGACTTCCTTAGGACAACGTCTACAAAGTGACATCACAGTTTTGAGAAATTTAGAATTTTTTTGATGAGTTTTTGAAATTTTACAAATGTGTCTTTACTTATAATGGTCCATATTTTAATGGTTTATAACATGTAAATGGTTACAGATATCATTATAGTTCCTATTGATCACTGATAGAAGTCACTTTGATTGAATTAGTTGGGTTCTCCTCCAGTGAAAGTACTGCCCACTTCTATTGGGAGATTGATCTGCATCCAGACCACAGGACTGGAACATAGAACAAAATGATTTAAAAAAAATATATTATATATATATATATATATAAAATAAAAAACAAAAAAAACAAAATCCATGAACATACAAGAGAACAGCTGTAGAATAGCTGTCTGCTGTAGTGACCAGTATGCATGAAAGGGTTAATAAAGATATCTTTACAAACAAGGTATCTTTATTTTCCTTACAAAGAGAGCTTTCAGAAGACACTATTTTTAAGACTCCCAAACGTAAATGTAAAAACACCTTAGGACACCTACTTGGACTTATTTTCCATCCCTGTGGTTCTACCTGCTTTCCTCTCATTCTGTCAGAACTTAAGTGCAGTTCACTCAAAGACAAATAAACGTTCACCAGTTCACCATAATCATCCATTTCCAGCCTGGATCTCAAACTAACTCCCGTCTGAAGCGATGTGATTTGCAGAACACCAGATGTGACACAGCGGTTAAGTGAGAGGAAGTCCTGTTTGAGATGAGGCGGAGGTATAATTCCGCTGTGACATGCACTCTTATTGTACAGTACATTATGAGGCCAGATGGCATGATGCTGAGAGTTACCAACCAGTGAAACCGCTGTCATTAGGATACATAACACTGATCTGCCACATTAATCCTCAAGTACTTTGTCAGGACGGAGGGAACAATACAGGATCTGCTCAAAGTGTCATAATCTAATTGGCTGAGGTGCTGCCCGGGCACAGTTTACTCCAAATGATGGTTTAGACTGGTGTCTCGTAACAGCTGTGAATGACACACAAAGAAAAACTGTTTTATGGCTATGTTTGGAACATGTTTTAGCTGGATGTGGTTCAAAATAAAACTGTTTTCAGTAATAATCCCGCATTTTAAACTAAGAAAAGTAGAATTCATACAGTAATACGAATCCTTAGTAGTAGTTTTCAGTCTACTTCTATATATATTTTTTTTTTATATATATTCAAATAGCTGCACCATAAAGCATAAATGTATTCACCATCATTATAATCCTCATAATAATAAGACTATAAAAGCTGTCCTGACATGCTGCATGCATTCACACTGATGAGACTGATTCCTTAGATACTGAAATTTAAACAATAACATTTTTAGACGTTCAGTAATACCACTGTTAAAATAAACTTTATGAAATTAAAAGCACATACATGTGCATATGAAAAATTAAAAAAAAAAGTACAAATGAAAAGTAGATCTGGAATACTACCATATACTATACTACAGTACACTATACGATACTATACTACACTACAGCATACTATACTAAACTGTACTGTAATATAATATACTATATACTGTATAGTATAGTAGTACAGTATGACATAGTATAATATTACAGTAGTACACTATACTATACTTTACTATACTGTACCGTACTGTACTGTACTGTACTATACTGTACTGTACTATACTGTACTGTACTGTACAACGGTATACTACACTACACCATACTATACTATACTATACTATGGTATACTACACTATACTATACTATACTATACTATACTATGGTATACTACACTATACTATACTATACTATACTATACTATGGTATGTTACACTACACCATACTATACTATATTATACTGTACTGTACTGTACTGTAGTATACTATACAACAGTATACAATACAATGCTATTCCATCTGATGCAACACTACAGTGTACTATACTATACTATACTATACAATCGTATACTATATTACACCATACTACACTATCATATAAAACAGTATACTATACTACACCATACCATACTAAGCTACACTACAGTATACCATACTATGCTATGCTATGCTATACTATACAACCGTATACTATACTACACCATACCATACTATGCTACACTACAGTATACCATACTATACTATACTATACTATACTATACTATACTATACTATACTATATTATACTATACTATACCATGCTAGACTATACTATACTGCACTATACTATACTATACTACACTACACTACACTACACTGTACTATACTATACTATACTATACTATACTATACTATACTACACTACACTACACTATACTATACTATACTATACTACACTACACTACACTATACTATACTATACTATACTATACTATACTATACTATACTATACCAATTTTAAATACTCAGTACCAAGTCTTACTTAATATTTCACATGGATCATTTTGGGCGTTCGAAAACTCTTAATTTGTCACAAACTAAGACCTTAATTAGTATAAAAGTGTCTTAAAAAAGCTAAAACATGGGGGCTAGAGTTAAATTTGTGGTGATTTTTAATATAACAATAACCAAATGATAACAATAAAACCAAATCAGTTGAAGTATTGTCAAGTAATTTACAGAAACCCTCTCATATTAGCACAGACATCGGACCCAACAATGGAACACCACAAAAGAAATGATTTATGCTTGATAAAAATGACTAAAATTAGCCTGAGCTTTAAACAGTTGTAGCTATTTAATTCTGAGAGTTTGTGTTTCAGTTGGAATATTTTTTGTATTTAATTTTTTTTCCTGCAAAAGCTGTAAAAATAATGTGATTTTCCTGGGAACGTATTCACTTGTGTCAGGAGAATGTGATTTATACACCAGGGCGTGTCTGTGGCACCACATTCTTCACTCATCATGGTGTTTTTTGACAGATTTCACCTTCATAAAAAAATAAATAAATAAATAAAAATCTCCTGGTCAACGTTGTAATCTGCCGTAAAGTGATTTTGATAATATTTTGATTAAATGTACATCTTTTGGTGGTACAGAAGTTCTTCATTGTAGTGGCAAACTTCCATTGTTTTAAATAGAGAAAACTTTCCACTTGTAAGTCGTGTGGTTTTGTGACAGACAGCGGAGAGTAATTGTATAAAATTACGTTTTTTTTTTTTTGTTTTGAGATCATGATTTCAGACTCTCGAAACTGTCTCTCATCTTTTTACCCACAGAAGAAACTAATAGGTACGGCTCAGTGCAATTTAATTTGCAAATTGAATTGTGACACTAAAGTCTGCTTTCGTCTCGGGGCTTTCAAAGGTTGTCATCTTTTAGGATCCATTTAGTCGCCCAAGTCAATTTACTCGTACTGAAACCTTATTTTCAGTGTCACTTCAGGCTTCGGGACTTACCGAGCGAAAAATTAACTGCGAGCCTCATTTTGGCACGCTGACATTTCTAGGACGGACTTGTTGAGCAATAACTGCACGAGCAGAAAAAAACACTTTGTCATAAAGAATATCTGCCCTAAAAATGACACCCTCTTAAAGAACGTTGACTTAAGACGTTTGGAGGAATCACACTCAGGTGTTCTTTGCTTAATTTTTGACGGGTTTGTTTTGCGTGAATCTCTGTAATTACTCCTTTTTCGCGGCCAAAAAGGTTTGACAAACAGTCGGTGGGGTTTTTGTGAAAAGGCCTTTGTTATCGTCTCCTCTCGATGTGTGTGGACACAGACAACAAACACACTCTATTATTCACGCCATTCAGGAAGAAACCACAGTTTGACAGAGATAAAAGATTTTTTTTATTTCTTTCGCTGCATATAATGTGTTTTCTTCCACTGTTTTGATTATTACTGTTGGACGCCTGCATCACACATTACATTACAGAACAGCTGGAAACTCTCTTAGCCTATTATATATGCATCTATGTATGAGGTTGTGTTTATTTATTACATTCGCCAAGGAACAGCGGAGGTTATGTTTTTATTCGGGTTTGTTTGTTTGTAGTAGTAGTAGTAGTAGTCGTTTTATTTCGAGCACATAGAATCATCAGATAACAAAGAATCATCCAACATGGTCAAAAATAAATAAATAAATACAAAATTTCTGCGGTCTAAAAGGAGTGGGAAGAAGTATAACTTATTGACTCCCACCCCCTTTTTACAAACTAACAAGTGTTCAGAGAACGCAAACCTCCGCCAAGCACTCCATACAGTGTGCATGTGTGGATCGACTATTTCTATTTAAATTAAACAGTTTCCAGGTTGTTCCATACGGCAGAAAAAGTTGAAGCTTGGTACCAGTCATGTGTATGTCAAATTCTATTAAATTCCAATCAATATTTGTTGAGTTATAATGAAAAATGTGTCATAAACGGGATTTTCTATGTTAAATTGAAATGTCCACTGAGTCCACATTCCACAGTGGATGTGGATAATTTTGTGCCAGATACAAGATATTGTTATAAGCTCCAAGTGGGTCAAATTGGAGGCTAATCGTAGTCGTTTTGAATTTTTTATGAATTTTCGAAAATTGCTCAATGATGACAGATAGGAAAATTGTAGATTTTGTGACCTTGCTGTGACCTTGAACTTTGGCCTACTTGGCCCAAAATTTAATGGGTTCATCCCAGGGCCTAGGCCTATCTGTGGGTACAATTTGGTAAAGATGGTTGGTTTTTCCGTAAAGTTGCTAACAAACAAACAAACAAGCATGCACACAATACCACACAAACAATACCTCCTGGTGGTGGTAATAATCAAACTACACTCAACAAAAATATAAACGCACCACTTTTGTTTTTGCTCCCATTTGTCATGAGCTGAACTCAAAGATCTAAAACTTTTTCTGTGTACACACAAGGCCTATTTCTCCGAAACATTGTTCATAAATTTGTCTAAATCTGTGTTAGTGAGCACTTCTCCTTTGTCCTTTGCTGAGATAATCCATCCACCTCACAGGTGTGGCATATCAAGATGCTGATTAGACAGCAGGATTATTGCACAGGTGTGCCTTAGGCTGGCCACAATAAAAGGCCACTCTAAAATGTGCAGTTTTACTGTATTGGGTGGTCCAGGGGGGTGAGAAAACCAGTCAGTATTTGGTGCGACCACCATTTTCCTCGCAGTCTTCTTCATGAATTCTCTGAAACAGCTTTGGAGATGGCTTATGGTAGAGAAATGAACATTCAATTCACAGGCAAAAGCTCTGGTGGAGATTCCTGAAGTCAGCATGCCAATTGCATATTCCCTCAAAACTTGTGACATCTGTGGTATTGTGCTGTGTGATAAAACTGCACATTTTAGAGTGGCCTTTTATTGTGGCCAGCCTAAGGCACACCTGTGCAAAAATCCTGCTGTCTAATCAGCATCTTGATATGCCACACCTGTGAGGTGGATGGATTATCTCAGCAAAGAAGAAGTGTTCACTAACACAAATTTAGACAGATTTGTGAACAATATTTGAGAGAAATAAACCTTGTGTGTACACAGAAAAAGTTTTAGATCTTTGAGTTCAGCTCATGACAAATGGGAGCAAAAACAAAAGTGGTGCGTTTATATTTTTGTTGAGTGTAGATCCGCTCCCTTTGCTTTGTTAACACACATTTTCCACTGTATATTATTACAATAACACAAAACATCCATACAAACCATTCATATATACTTTTTTTAGTCACCTCACACATAATCAGATTTGCGTAATCAGTCGTTTTTAATTTAGACCAGGGGTGTCAAACATGCGGCCCGAGGGCCAAAACCGGCCCGCCAAAGGGTCCAATCCGGCCTGCGGGATGAATTACTGAAATGCAAAAATTACACTGAAGATATTAACGATCAAGGATGTTAACATAAATTTAGTTCAGTTCTATCTAAAGTGGGTCAGACCAGTAAAATACTATCATAATAAAGTATAAATAATGAAAACCACGCATTTTTCTCTTTGTTTTAGTGTAAAAAAAAGTAAAATTACACAAAAATGTTAACATTTACAGACTAGCCTTTTACAAAAAAATTTGAAAAACCTGAACAAATATGAACAACCTGAAATGTCTTAAGAGACTTAAGAGTAATTTTACCAATATTCTGTCTGTTATTAAATGTTTTGTGTATTTGTAGATCCACTGTGATCTGCATGTTCTAATAAACATGTAAAAATGAGAAGCTGAGGCCAAATAATGGCATAAATTGTTGAAATTGCACTTTTTTCTTAATAAATTTCATTTTGGGTTATGTTTTTGCCAGGGTTTGTTTGTTTGTTTGTCTGTTTGTTTGTTTGTTTGTTTGTTTGTCTGTCCGTTAGTGTGCAACATAACTCAAAAAGTTATGGACAGATTTGGATGAAATTTTCAGGGTTTGTTGGAAATGGGATAAGGAAGAAATGATTAACTTTTGGGGGTGATCCGAAAGAAATCCTGGATTCTGGATCACTTTGAAATTTTCGTTAACATTGTGGTAAATGGGGCCAAAATTTTCGTTTCCCAATATCTCGCTTAATTATTGACCAAAACTCATGAAATTTAACTCAGGAATTGACAATGGGGTCCTCTATCACATTTCAAAGGCTGATCCGGATCTGATCCAGAAGGCGGATTTTATTTTAAAAAATAAATGTAGGATTTGTATCACCGATTATGTGGGGAATTTTTGCGCTTGGCGGACGTCTGCGCTCTCGGAGTGCTTTTCTAGTTACCTCCGCCAAGGAGGTTATGTTTTTGCCAGGGTTTGTTTGTTTGTTTGTCTGTTTGTTTGTTTGTTTGTTTGTTTGTCTGTCCGTTAGTGTGCAACATAACTCAAAAAGTTATGGACAGATTTGGATGAAATTTTCAGGGTTTGTTGGAAATGGGATAAGGAAGAAATGATTAAATTTTGGTGGTGATCGGGGGTGGGGGGGCCCACGGGGGGGGGCACTGATCAGCCTTGGCGGAGGTCTGTGCTCTCCGAGTGCTTCTAGTTATTATTATTATTATTATTATTATTATTATTATTATTATTATTATTATTAATTGCAGGGGTAGGAGTATTTTTATTTTCTTGTTTTTGTTTTTGTCCCCTACACAGGACAAAGATGCATTGCTGGGTTTCTGGATAATATAAAATATCTAATATATGCATGTATTCCACTCCGTATTCACCAGGCCATCTATACTACACTCCTACATTTCTTCTTCCTATTGATGTACACTTTTTATCTGTGGATTTGCTGCGATTATAATGTTGGATTTAATGAAAGTAAGATAAAGCATCTGTCTTTAGTCTTGGTTTAGAGCCCAACTGTCTCCAAATGTCCCGTAAAAAACTTCTTATAAATGAGAGTAATCATCAGTTGTTGTTTTTTTTTTTTTTATAAATACCAGCCAAGACAAAAAACGGCTCTAATCTCTGTGCTTGTTATTATGCAGAAGGGGACGGGAACTTCTCTGAGAATCTGAAGTTGTGAGCAGATGGTTTGCTCAGTAGTGCAGATCATGTAAATCTGGGTGTGTTTGTGTGCAGATGGTTGTCCATACCTGTTTGTTGTTCTGCTGTTTGTACACATGTGGAAGTGTGTGCATGTTCAGAACAGGCTGGGGGGTCGTGTTCCAGCAGCGGCGGCGGTGACGTTCATGTCACGTCGCCACCTCTCCAGATTGTGCAGAACATCTGATAGCAGTTATCGAATTTCAACTGGTTCCACGTCAGACTCTTTACAGCTCATGTCCGGGATCTCGGGGGGATTCTCCCAGTTAAACCGAGGTTAATTTAACCCATAAAGACCCAAACGTCCACTGGCGACCAAAGTCATTTACAGATATGAAAAGTCAAATAACTGTTCATCCACTAATCCTATTAATACATGTAAATAATTGGTGTAAAATACAGTTATTCATCTTTTCAAGGTCATCAGATATGACCCATTTGGACGTTCAGAGGCTCCGTAGTTACCATGGAAACACCGTCATCTTCTACAACATTGATTCTCCAGGAAAATCCATGGAGTTGGATTAATGACACTTGATTTTATGTCCAGTTGTTGATATTTTTGCTGAAAAACTCACTATTTCTTCAGTTTTCTCTTTTTCTAATATAATAAATGTTAACTTTAATTTGAGCTTTTATGATCATCTACATGATCAGTGAATTAAATATAGGAAAATATATGATTTACCCACACACACAAAAAAAAAAACCCCTCAAACTAAAGAGGATAATATTATAATAAATGCAGATAAATCACTTAAGAAAGGTTTAATGTAGAAGCACATTTAAAAGTTGCACTGGGTCTTTATGGGTCAAGTATATTTGGGTCTTTCTATGAAATCATCAGATATGAGACTCTGTAGTTACCACGGAAACACCGTCATCTTCTATAACATTGATTCACCAGTAAAACCCATGGAGTTGGATCAATGACAGTGGATGGAGACGCTTGTTTTACTTTCAGTTAATGATACATTTTGCTGATAAAATCACTTTTTCTCCAGTTTTCTCTGTTTTGATATAATAACCTTTGAATTTTTTCGGAGATTTTATGAACATGTATATGATCAATTAATTAAATACAGGAGAAGACATGATTTTCACTGAAAAATGCAAATCTTAGAAGATAATATTATTATAAATAGTGATAAATCGCTTAGTAAAGGCCTTAAGCGTCTATTGAGCTTTAATTTTTGAAACTTTTGAGGCACTAATCCTAACAATAACAATTAATTTAAGATTTTTTTTCTTCAATTCAAGCAACAACAACAAAAAAAAAATCTGCCAATGGAACAACTGAAAATTATCTTGGTAAGATTTTTTGAAATAAGATATTTTTAGGATCTATTGTCTAAAAATAAGTTCTTATATCTCACTGAAAACTCACTCTTTAGGTGATTATGTCTTATTTTAATGTTAAACCCTGACCATATTTTCAGGGGAAAAACGCCTATAAAGACATACCCAAAGTAAATGAAGAATTACTTCACAATAATAAGGTTCATATGGATGTTCTTGGTGTCTGTGGACATTTAGAGACCTCACAGAATCTATTCCCATTGTCTAAAATATTATACAGGGTGGGGAAGCAAAATTTACAATATTTTGAGGCAGGGATTGAAAGACAGTGTATGACCAATTAGTTTATTGAAAGTCATGCGAATTTATTTGCCACAAGAAAATTGACATAATAGAAAATGTTTTTATTCTATGTGTCCTCCTTCTTTCTCAATAACTGCCTTCACACGCTTCCTGAAACTTGTGCAAGTGTTCCTCAAATATTCAGGGTGACAACTTCTCCCATTCTTCTTTAATAGTATCTTCCAGACTTTCTCGTAATAGTTTTGCTCATAGTCATTCTCTTCTTTCCATTATAAACAGTCTTTATGGACACTCCAACTATTTTTGAAATCTCCTTTGGTGTGACGAGTGCATTCAGCAAATCACACACTCTTTGACGTTTGCTTTCCTGATTACTCATATGGGCAAAAGTTTGTGAAAAGGTATGGATAATAGTGTTAGGTATGATTATGACATCAGTATATGTTTGGTTTCAAAACAATTGACGTAGTGCCTGCTGAGAAAAAACAACTAAATGTTCGTTGTAAATTTTGCTTCCCCACCCTGTATCTATTACTATGCTTGAGTAAACTGTAACAAACTAAAAGAGAAATTAGAATTTTTTATCCTCACCTGTTTTTTTTTTTTTCGGCTGGACTGATGATGATATGCATAAATTAATTGTTCGTGTCGGAGATTTTTAATAGCGTATATTTCACCCCACAAAGATTAAAAATCATGTTTGAACATTAAAGTTTGCACTAAAATACACTTTTGATGTACTTTTATTAACATTAGGGTCTAAACTTTGAGCAAAAGTTGAAAAAAAACATCCATTGTCCTGATTTATTATATTTTTAGAGTAGATGAATATTAATATAATTTTTTCGGCCCACCGGCGGGCTGATAGGGCTAAAGAGGTATGAGATATTTTGACTAGAAATGAGAAAAATACACATTTTTTGCAGTGTAAATGTTCTAGGGCTTTTAGGGTTAATTTTCTTGCAGTGAACCAGTAAAACGACATAATCTGAAGCTCCATCTGTGGGTTTTTTAGGTTTTATTGTCGAAGCTGCTGCTGCTCATTAACACAACCTTAAACAGAGAAAAGGCAGAAACAGCAAAATGTCAACTTGTTCCGTTGAAATGATGCAGAGTTGTCAGTAAACACACCTTTCCGATGCTTTTAAGGCTTTTTTTTTTTTTTTTTTTTTTTTTTTGCCACTTTGATCAACCAGTAGTCCTTCAGGTTTGCTGATATAATCATAATGTCAGCCCAAAAAAAAAAAAAAAGAAAAAAAATCCCCAGCAGTCTAAAAGTTTTTCTTTTCCCTTTTTTTGCCTTAAGATGAGTTATTTCAACTGTAGCTGCGGTGCCGGTACATTCCCTCTGTTGCTCTGCCAGAAAATGGCTTTGTCAAGCTATTTTAGCTGAGGCTTCAAAGATTACGTTTCCTGAGATTTTCTATTCTGGGAGGAAAATGGCCTTTGCGGTGTAACAGGCTTCTGATGGGAAATGCTCCTTAAGGGAGAGAGAGTGGTGGGTCACTCATGGGCCTGTACAGATATGGATATACTAAAGGTTTACTTCAGCTTTACACCAACAAAACAACAATTTACAACCAGACACAGATACAGGATGTGGACAAAAGTATGTGGACATGATGAATTCAGCTGTTTGTTTTCTAACAGGGGTCTGGGATATGAAACAGTAATGACTAAAGTAAGAATCTAGTTTTAGATTGGCATAAATATCATTTCATTGGTTAGTTTGGTTTAAATTGTTTAAATCTGTGCTTCCAAAATGCCTCAGAGATTATTTTTACTGAATTTTTCTCAACACTGATTTTTTTTTTCATCCATGTCAATGATTTTAAATGTTCTACCTCTACATTTCTATAATATTTTTCATGCTCTGACTGTAAATAATCATTTTCTACCACAACTAATCATCTACTTTCTCCACATCTCACTTAAGAAGAAAAATCTCCCTTTAAACTTGAATGAAATATTGCTATTTGTAAAGTATATGGACATAAATATTGGGACACATCATGTTTACAGCTGTAATATGTCCTGTTCATGATGATTTGAGATAAAAACATCGATATTTCCTTAAGATTTAAGATGAGACGACATTTTTCTTCTTCCAGCCATGATGTGTCCCAATATTTATGTTCATATACTTTATAAATAGCAATATTTCCTTAAAGATTAAGATGAGAAGAAAGTAGATGGTTAGTTGTGGCCGAAAATTGTTATTTACAGTCAGAGCATGAAAAGTATGTTAGAAATTTAGAAGTAGAACATTTATATATAAAATCATCATCAAAAATATGTGGAAACGTTGAATTCAGGTGTTTCTTTTCTAACGGGTCTGGGATACAAAACAATAATGACTAATGTCATAATATAGTTTTATATTGGGATAAATATCATTGCATTGCAGTTATCCAAGTCTCTGATTTTAAATGTTCTACGTCTAAATGTTTAAAATATTTTTCATGCTCTGACTGTAAATAATTATTTTCTACCACAACTAACCAACTGCTTTCTTCACATCTCACTTAAGAAGAAAAATCTCCCATTAAACTTGAATGAAATATTGCTATTTATAAAGTATATGGACATAAATATTGGGACACATCATGTCTACAGCTGTAAGATGTCCTGTTCATGATGATTTGAGATAAAAATTAAAAAAAAAATACCATCAATGTTTCCTTCAAAATTTAAGATTTAAGATCAGAAGAGATTTTTCTTCTTCCAGCTATGATGTGTCCCAATACTTTTGTCCTTATATATTATAACCATCAATGTTTCCTTAAAGATTAAGATGAGATGTGAAGACAGTAGATGGATAGTTGTGGTACAAAATTATTTTTTACAGTCAGAGCACGAAAAATATGAGGGAAATTTAGAGGAAGAACATTTAAAATCAAAGTCATCAATAAAAACATTTTTTAAAAAATCAATGTTCAGAGAAAAGTATTCAAAACCAGTAAAGATAATAATCTAAACAAGTGGTTCCAGGTACAACAAACCCCGCCCTTCGCACGTATTGTAACTTATTTTGGCATCGATCCAGCTGATGTCATCATGTCTTTGCATGTGCTGATGTCAGTATTGACAAATTTCGCCCATTATAAGTGAATGGGGAAAAAAAGATCTAAAAAATTAATAAAAAATGTGAACTTTGACCTACTTTTTCCAAAATGTTATCACATCTATTCTGTGTTACTGGCAATGTATAAACCCAGTTTGGTAGGAATTCAACCAATAGTTTTGCTGCTAAAGTGTTAGCAAAGAAACAAAGTAAACCTAAAACAATGTACCTCACCTCCACTTCGGGGGTGGGGCAATAATAGAATAGAATAGAATAGAATAGAATAGAATATCTTTATTGTCATTGTATAACAAAATTCATTCATTCATTCAGTCAACTTAAAAACAATGTAAAAACAAACAACCAATGCAATCCAATAATATTTTTCCCAATGTAAAACTATATTCTTTAATTTTTCATTATTGTTTTGTATCCCAGACCCCTGTTAGAAAAGAGACACCTGAGTTCATCATGTCCACATACTTTTGTCCACATTACGGAAGTAAATTTGTGTCATCAGATTTTGAATTATAAAAGCCATTGAATTTCTTGCACTGATTTCTTTCTTTCTTTTTTTTTTTTTTTGCTTTGAAATTAAGTATTTGAATTTTTTGGCTCTGAATATTTTGCATCTGAATATTTTGCCTCTGAATATTTTGCTTCTGAATTTTTTGCTTCTGAATATTTTGCTTCTGAATTTTTTGCGTCTGAATTTTTTGCGTCTGAATATTTTTGCTTCTGAAGTTTTTGCCTCTGAATATTTTGCATCTGAATTTTTTGCGTCTGAATATTTTGCCTCTGAGTTTTTTGCGTCTGAATATTTTGCATCTGAATTTTTTGCGTCTGAATATTTTGCTTCTGAAGTTTTTGCGTCTGAATTTTTTGCATCTGAATTTTTTTGCCTCTGAATTCAACTATGTTCATACATTTTGAAAAAAAAAAAAATTCCAATGCAAAAAATTCAGACACTTCATTTCAGAGCAAAAAAAAAATTCAGTGCTAGAAATTCAATGGCTTTTATAATTCAAAATCTGATGACACAGATTCACTTCCATGCCGTCTACTGTATATGGACGTAGTAGTCTGTGTTATTTCATACACTATTTGATGTCATTTCTGTGTGAATCGGAGCAGAAGTGTTGTCTTTAAATTTGGTTACAGTCTTGGTAGTGGGTCTAATCTGCCCACCCAGCTTTGCCACATAATCTGAAGGACCTTCTTTAATCTGTGCATGTCTGCAGGCTGTCACTATAAGCCACTGGAAAGCTGCATTTTGCATGTGTGTGTTTATGTGTGTGCTTTTCAGTTTGCATGCATTGTTGCCTCTTTTCTGCTCGGCTACATTTGCTGACTTGACTTTTCACACAGTTCAGCAGCTGTAATGAGTATGAGAGCGGGTGTAACGGGCCCCTCTCACTGCTCCCATGCATTATTTAGCTAATGGTCTGGTGGCAGATGCTGGAGTGCTGGTGCTGGTGCTAGCGCCGCTCTCCCAGTGGGCCGTCACCTCCCACTTAAGGTTTTTTTTGGAATAAGATCAGTGTGATGATCCTTCCCGTTGGTCAGTGGGTTTCCTCCTTCTGGTATTTAATGTGGCGTCCCAGGCACTTATTTCTGAAGGCTTAGGCCCACCCACAGTTTAAGCACTAATATCTGTGCTCAGAGTGAAGAAATACCCATCGCATTTACATGATCAACAGACCACCACAGAGCGCTAACGCAATTTACACATGACACCAGCTGGGAACATACTGTTATTTCTGCATGTGTCGCTGCGGTCGTCTTCATATTCATGCAGATGTTTATTAAATATCAAACATATGTGAGCTTTCATTTTTACTGCTTTGGATTTTCAGATTTTTATTACCCCGCCCCAGTGTTGGGAATAATGGCATTAAGATGAAAACAATAACGGCGAATGAAGGAAGACGAGTCGAGTCTTTTGAACGGCTCTTTTCAGTGAACGATAAGAACTGATTCGTTGTGAGCTGCTCATTTATGAGCCGTTCTTCTATTCAGATTACCCACACTGCGTCCATGCTTCACCTGTGTGTCCATGAGTCTGAGTTGTCCACGCTGCCTTCACCTGAACGACTAATGACATCTACGAGTTTGAGTTGTCCCAGCACACGACAGGCACCTGAACGCAGCTACATACACAGCTAATTTAGGGATAATTTACAACTACTACTACTATTATAACTACCACTGCTGCTACTACTACTACTATAATAACTACTGCAAATACTACTTCTACTACTACTACAACTACTATTATAACTACCACTGCTACTACTACTACTACTACTACTATAACTACTGCAAATACTACTTCTACTACAACTACTATTATAACTACCACTGCTGTTACTACTACTACTACTACTATACTACTATTATAACTACTACTACTACAACTACTATTATAACTACCACTGCTACTACTACTACTACTACTACTATAACTACTGCAAATACTACTTCTACTACAACTACTATTATAACTACCACTGCTGCTACTACTACTACTATAATAACTACTGCAAATACTACTTCTACTACTACTACAACTACTATTATAACTACCACTGCTGCTACTACTACTACTACTACTACTATAACTACTGCAAATACTACTTCTACTACAACTACTATTATAACTACCACTGCTACTACTACTACTACTACTACTATAACTACTGCAAATACTACTTCTACTACAACTACTATTATAACTACCACTGCTGCTACTACTACTACTACTACTATACTACTATTATAACTACTACTACTACAACTACTATTATAACTACCACTGCTACTACTACTACTACTACTACTATAACTACTGCAAATACTACTTCTACTACAACTACTATTATAACTACCACTGCTGCTACTACTACTACTATAATAACTACTGCAAATACTACTTCTACTACTACTACAACTACTATTATAACTACCACTGCTACTACTACTACTACTACTATAACTACTGCAAATACTACTTCTACTACAACTACTATTATAACTACCACTGCTGCTACTACTACTACTACTACTATACTACTATTATAACTACTACTACTACAACAACAACAACAACTACTACTACTACTACTACTATAATAACTACTGCAAATACTACTTCTACTACTACTACAAAAACTACTATTATAACTACCACTGCTACTACTACTACTACTACTATAACTACTGCAAATACTACTTCTACTACAACTACTATTATAACTACCGCTGCTACTACTACAGCTACTACTATACTACTATTATAACTACTACTACTACAACAACAACAACTACTACTACTACTACTACTACTACTACTACTACTATAATAACTACTGCAAATACTACTTCTACTACTACTACAAAAACTACTATTATAACTACCACTGCTACTACTACTACAACTACCACTATACTACTATTATAACTACTACTACAACAACTACTACTACCACTACTACTATGATAACTACTGCAACTGCTACTACTACTACTACTACTACTACTACTACTACAACTATAACTACCACTGCTACTGCTACTACTACTACTACTACTACTACTACTACTACTACTACTACTACTACAGCAACAACAACAACTACTACTACTACTACCACTACTACTATGATAACTAGTGCAACTACTACTACTACTACTATTATAACTACCACTGCTACTACTACTACTACTACTACTACTACTACTATTATAACTACTACTACTACAACAACAACAACAACAACTACTACAACTACTACTACTATGATAACTACTGCAACTACTACTACTACTACTACTTCAATTATAATAACTACTGCAACTACTACTACTACAACTACTACTATTATAGCTACTACTACAACAACTACTACTACCACTACTACTATGATAACTACTGCAACTACTACTACTACTATTATAACTACCACTGCTACTACTACTACTACTACTACTACTACTATTATAACAACTACTACTACTACTATGATAACTACTGCAACTACTACTACTACTACTACTACTACTACTACTACTACTACTACTACAACAACAACTACTACTACTACTATGATAACTACTGCAACTACTACTACTACTACTACTACTATTATAATAACTACTGCAACTACTACTACTACAACTACTACTATTATAACTACCACTGCTGCTACTACTACTACTATAATAACTACTGCAAATACTACTTCTACGACTAAATAATAATAATAATAATAATAATAATAATAATAATAATAATAATAATAATAATAATGGAGTTGGAATAAAATAGTTTCACTCCTTCTCATGAAATGATTGTGACCATGTGATTTTTTCTTATTAAAGTGTAACTGGGACTCAGTATGTAATTATCATACAGGGTCAAAGGTCATTACTGATGTGTATGATTAGGAATAAAAAGAGGAATGTGTCTAAAACAAAATATTCCAACTTTATGGGCAGCAGTGTATAATGTTCATACATACACGTCTTCTTTTTAGTCATGTTGAGGTAAATGTTATCTTTCATCAATATGGGTGTACAATAGGACTAAACCTGCTTTGCAAAGCTGCAGAAACCCTGCAGTACACACTTGTACACAAAATATATATACACACACACACACACACACACATATATATATATATATTCACTTATAGTCAACGAAACAAAAAATATGTGATGAAACAAAAAGAAAACAGACCAGACACATGAAACCAGGGCTTCTGAGTAGAATCCACCAGAAAAAGCTTATTTCCCAAAATGTTCCCTGAACAAGTGCAAAATGAATTAAGTATGGAGCCGGTGGGGAAGGAGGTGAACGAGGTCAAGTAATTAAGAAAATGCGATATCAATCTAGCCTCTCTCATTATGCTGTTGCATCAACAACAAGCCCAGATCATTTGTCTCTCATTTTCATACCCTGCACCAAGCGGCAGAAAAAGCAGCGAATGTGCGTCCAACTTTTCCACCAGCTGAGGCCTGAGCTGAAGCTAATGACGCTAATTGCAGTCATTAGCTTGGCTTTAGAGGAGCCGCTCAGATGTTATTGGGACATGGGTGTTCATTGCGACACATTCTGTTGTATTGTGTAGTATCATCCAAAGCTAACTGGAGCACCGTGGAGTGTTGGCTGGTGTAATTGGGAGATGTTAATTAGTCTATTGGATGGAGCTTGTACCCTCCTGAGTATTGCCTTTGTGTGCTGCCCTTTTCTGCACACAAAGCCAACCTAATGCTTATGTCAGTAGAATGTGTGTGTGGAGACGAATCATATTCCTGTGTGTGTGTGTGTGTGTGTGTGTCTTGTTTGTATATATTCACGCCACACTCTGGGGCTCCAGCTAATGAGGCCGTCATTTGTTTCACGTAATCACCCACTAGTTTATGCCACCCGCTTCCCCTGGCACCAGGACAAGCCCTATTATAAAAAAGGGCGTGTTTGGATCACATTAGCCACAAACACCCCACCACCACTACCCCCCCCCCCTTTTCTCATCCCTATTCACATGCCCAAATGGCCCATCAATACCCAGCTGTCAAACGTACCAGCCAAGCATTAATGACGCCATTCACCAGGGATGAGCGCACGGTTGTCACTTGTCAGTTTTAACCCATTTTTTTCAATTCCCCGGCCGATATGTCGTCAATATGCCGGCGGCGTTTTCGTCATTGTGGTGGTGTTTGTTATTGTGGTGGTGTTTGTCATTGTGGTGGTCTTTGTTATTGTGGTGGTGTTTGTCATTGTGGTGGTCTTTGTTATTGTGGTGGTGTTTGTCATTGTGGTGGTCTTTGTTGTTGTGGTGGTGTTTGTCATTGTGGTGGTCTTTGTTATTGTGGTGGTGTTTGTCATTGTGGTGGTCTTTGTTATTGTGGTGGTGTTTGTCATTGTGGTGGTCTTTGTTATTGTGGTGGTGTTTGTCATTGTGGTGGTCTTTGTTATTGTGGTGGTGTTTGTCATTGTGGTGGTCTTTGTTATTGTGGTGGTGTTTGTCATTGTGGTGGTCTTTGTTGTTGTGGTGGTTTTTGCCATTGTGGTGGTCTTCGTCACCGTGGTAGTCTTCATCATTGTCGTGGTCTTCGTCTTTATGGTGGTCTTTGTCATTGTGGTGGTCTTCATCATTGTGGTGGTCGGTGGTCTTCATCATTGTGGTGGTCTTTGTCATTGTGGTTGTCGGTGGTCTTCGTCATTGTGGTGGTCTCTGTCATTTTGGTCATGTTTGTCATTGCAGTGGTCTTCGTCATTGTGGTCATCTTCATCATTGTTGAGGTCTTTGTAATTGTGGTGGTCGTCATCATTGTGGTCGTCGGTGGTCTTCGTCATTGTTGTGGTCTTTGTCATTGTGGTGGTCTTCGTCATTGTGGTCATCTGTGGTCTTTGTCATTGTGGTGGTCTTCGTCATTGTGGTTGTCGGTGGTCTTTGCCATTGTGGTGGTCTTTGTCATTGTTGTGGTCTTTGTAGTTGTGGTGGTCTTCGTCATTGTGGTCGCCAGTGGTCTTTGTCATTGTGGTGGTCTTTGTCGTTGTGGTCGTCTGTGGTCTTTGTCATTGTGGTGTTCTTTGTCATTGTGGTGGTCTTTGTCATTGTGGTTGTCGGTGGTCTTTGTCATTGTGGTCATCCGTGGTATTTGTCATTGTGGTGGTCTTTGTCATTGTTGTGGTCTTTGTCATTGTGGTTGTCGGTGGTCTTTGTCATTGTGGTGGTCTTTGTCATTGTGGTCGTCTTCGTCATTGTGGTCGTCGGCGGTCTTTGTCATTGTTGTGGTCTTCATCATTGTGGTAGTCGACGGTCTTTGTCATTGTGGTGGTCTTTGTCATTGTGGTCGTCGGCGGTCTTTGTCATTGTGGTGGTCTTTGTCATTGTGGTCGTCGGCGGTCTTTGTCATTGTTGTGGTCTTCATCATTGTGGTAGTCGACGGTCTTTGTCATTGTGGTGGTCTTTGTCATTGTGGTCGTCGGCGGTCTTTGTCATTGTGGTGGTCTTTGTCATTGTGGTCGTCGGCGGTCTTTGTCATTGTGGTGGTCTTCGTCATTGTGGTCGTCGGTGGTCTTTGTCTTTGTGGTGGTCTTTGTCATTGTGGTCATCTGTATCATCCTTGTCTTCATTAGCAATTTCTTCAAACATCTTCTCTGACAAAACTACTGGTTGGATTCTTTCAGATTTTTTATGTAGTTTCTTTGGGACAATATCCACAAAGTTTATTCACGCTTTTGACAAATTGTGATTTATGGTTTTTGTTTTTTTGCAAATTTTTGAAATATAAAAAATTAGCTTCCTTGGGACAATGTCTATAGTCAAATGTTGATTTTTGAATATTTTCTGATACTAAAAATTGACCAATAGGCCTATTATGAAGGTGCTGTGTCCGGCATTGTCTTTATCATATTAGTCGTTGTTGTGGTTGTCGTCACTGTCATTGTCATCTTCATGAGCAATTTCTTCCAACATCTTCTTTGACGAAACTACTGGTTGGATTCCTTCCAAATTTTTTTGTAGCATCACTGGGACAATGTCTGCAAAGCTGGTTCACAGTTTTGAGCAATTTTGATTTTTGATGATGTTAAAAATGTGCCATTACTTATAGTGGTCCATATTTTAATAGTTTATAACATATAAATGGTTAAAGATATTAATATAGTTTCTATTGATCACTGATAGAAGTCATATATGGACTTTGATTAAATTAGTTGAGTTCTCCTCCAGTGAATGTACCACCCACTTCTATTGGGAGATTGATCTACTGTATCCAGGCCACAGGACTGGAACATAGAGATAATACCTGACAACCTCACAAGTTCAAGTTGATTCTTGATAGAACATTCTGGAGACCTACAGAACCATTAGTCCTATTTTATTAATTAATTTATTTTTTGTATCCATGTCATGATGTTCGCTAAAATACGCATAATACTAAAACTAGCTGCATTTCATATCACTTAGAAAACAGCCAAGTGTGTGGATTTTAATATGTAAGCTGTCAAAAGATGCTTGACATGAAACAGTGCCACACATGAAGGATGAAGAGGTGGAAACGAAGCTAAACGTCGTCTGAATAGGCTTTTTTTTTCTGTTTTTTTTTTTTTTTTTTATGGTTTATCTGTAAAGCAGAGTGGGATGGAGAACAGCGCTCTGCATTTGATGTTGTTTTCAAACGTACTGTACGTCGGTGTTGGCCTTGATGCCAAATATCTCCTCTGCGTTAGAAGTCAGGATTTATTTTTAATTGAAGCATAAACCAAACTGTGTTCGCTTTCATTCCGGCAGCGCAGTAGAATCCCAGGTTTCTTAAAGAAGCGACTGTGTCAGATGTTACAACAGAAACCCAGGCTGGATGCAACAACTCATCTTTATCCCAATACAATGTTTCATTTAAGTCTATATTAATAATTATTCATGTTTTTTCATGACATATTTTTACTATAAAGCAGGAGAAAATGGTTGAATTGAAGCCATTTTTACTTGAATCTCATATATGCTCAAGATGAATTTCAATATCAGGACAAATTTTAGTTACAAAAACTGATTCTTATTGGACTGGAACCATTTTACTGGGTAGTGGGTATTGATCATTTGGACCATTTGGTCAGTCTTTGACTTGCTGTGGATTAATAATGTTGCTTGTTGCTAAATGTGAACTTTGTCATATTTTACATTATCCTCTGCATATTCATCCACTGTTTTGTTTGTTGTATTTTGTTTGTTAACCCTCCGGTATCCGGGTGCACCTTTTAACACTTTCAGTGCCATAGGGCCGATTAAATCGGCTTTACGAAAACAACCTGTAAAGTGCCACGGGCCGATCAGATCGGCTTTGGAGAACACGCCATATTTGTGTACAAACAAACCATCCACCCCCATTTCTTTCTCACATTTTGATGATGTTCTTTCTGTGTCCCCCTTTTGAGACCAAGCAGACGGGAATTTGAGGTCACGCGACCGAATAATATTTTTATATCTTTTTAATGTTTCTTATTCTCCGGTGTTTCATCAGAGGGAGCCCTCCATGCCGGGGGGCGGCTGTGGACTCCGGGGGCTGTGGCGCCTTCTCTCACTGGGGTCCGCTCCTTTCTGGTGGGTGGGGGTCCCAGTTGGCCCTCTCCCACTAGTTGGGATGCGGGGCTGTGTTGCTGGTGCCTGGTCGCCGGGGTCGGCGGCTGCCTCCTGGTGCGGATGGCTCCCTGAGACAGCGCCTCCTAAACTGATGTTTTACTTTTACTTGTACATTTTTGTTCTGGTCTACCCGTGCTCAGTCAGTCTTCTTAAGTATGTGTGAGCTTGTGGGTTTGCATGTATATGTGTGTGTGTGTGTGTGTGCGGGTGAGTGTGCGGGTGAGTGTGCGGGTGAGTGGGTGGGTGTGGGTGGGGGGCGGTACTGATTTTTAAACTGATATGTAAAGCACTTTGTGCTACAGTTTTTAATGTATGAAAAGTGCTATATAAATAAAGATTATTATTATTATTATTATTATTATTATTATTATTATTATTATTATTATTATTATAAATTATGCAAATTACGATCAATAATGAATCGGCTGCGTCCGGTGCGTTTTGGATCTAATCAGCAATCGGTCGGATGTTACCGAGCGGTTTCCTGCAGGATTCTTCAAATATTATAAAAAGGACGCGAAATACTGAAACACGGCCAAATTCTGTGGCACTTTTAAGGCTTATTAGCCCCTTAACTGACTGGCACTTAAAGAGTTAAGCACACTTTGCACTTCGTTTTAAAAAACTTCATATTATTTTTCTCAATTCAAATAAGGTCAGAATTCAAAAGTTGTTCATTCTTGCACGATCTTTACAATTCTGGCCACCAGCTAAAATGTGCACATTGTAAACAAAAGAAAATTACAAGACTAGCATCTGTCTCCCAAGTGTGCCTAAAACGCACTATTTCTTCCATTTGATATGTATGATTAGAGCTGACCTTGATTTACAAAAATAAAATCAAATTAGCGCAGAAAAATAAATCAATATATAATATTTAATAGTTTGATTTATAGGTCTGCATTTTACGCACACTTGGTGACAGATGCTAATATTTTTAAACATTTGACCTAGCGCCAAAAATAATCATGCAAATTAACCAGTATTGCTGTTAATCATTGACATATGCCAGGCTGCAAAAATCAAATAATATGTGACCCATTTTTTATGTAGTATATTGAAAAAAAATAAGTTTTTGTGTTTTTTGCATCCAAAAAAATGGTTTGTTTACATTACAAACATGGCATTTAAAGGGTTAAAAAAATGTGACAATTATTGAGTATTTGATATTTTTATTTACGGCTCAAGTTGATGAAATAGAAAAAAGTGTAGACGAATTAAAAACGAACCCTATGAAATTTTTTTTTACATTATTCCACAAGTGTGCGAAAAACGCACACTTGGTGCTTAGTAAGAGCCTTACTGGACGGGATACCGGAGGGTTAATGAAATGTTTTTTAAGAACAAGAAAGAATTTGTTTTCATATTCAATAACATGGCGTAAAATGGCATCACATAGAATATGTGATAAGTTTCTTTTGCTGTTCAGTTTATATTGATAAGATTAGCGGTTGAACACTTCCTAAATATTTCGGATCAGTAGATGCGTTTGGGTCTTTAAGGGTTAATGCATTTAACCGAAACCTTCTATCAAACTTTTTTGTTGTCACTTTGTTTTATCACCCAGAAACAATCCAGTATTTTAATATTTACCCTTCAGCATGAATTGTGTTATTTCTACTCCATTAAATCCACCGCAGAAGCCTCATAATGCAGCCATCACCGTGTGTTTTATGTGGGTAACATTTTTAATATGAGCGTGATCGTCAGGAAGAGACTTGATGGGCAGTAATTCAGTCAGAGGAGCCATTTGCAATTCATCAGAAAACAGACAATCTGCAGATCAGTGGACAGACGGACTATCTGATCCTCCAGCTGCCTGTCTTCTCCAAGATAACAAACATTATGTGATTGGACGGAGAGAGAGAGAGGAGATAAGCTACTGCTAATAAAAAACAAGCCTTTCATCACTCTTCACTCTCAGAGTAAAAATACAAATGTGACAATTTATAAAGCGTAAACTTGGCCTTGAGTGCATTTTCCGTGATTTTTAATGAGAAAAAAAAGGAACGAACCCTTCACATCAAAGATAAACACGGGAAAAATCTCTGTGCATCTTTGCCTCCAATAAACAACTGTTTTGTTTTTGATCCATCCCTCATGTTTCAGTTTTTAAAAGTAGGCGCAAATTGCACTTGAGGGAAGTGGTGTGCAAATTAGGGCCCGAGTGGAACGAATGGCTTAATCAGAACGCTCACAGAGGAGGGAGGGGAGGGAGGCAGCGATGACGACGATGACGACGACGACGACGACGAGGCTAATGCCGGGATCAGGATGGAGAAGTTCAGCCCTACACTCACCGCTATCAGGATCCAAATCATATTAACCAGAGTGCCATAACACAGGGAGCAGATGAAACCGGTTTAAACTGCAATCAGGAGCTGCAGACTGGAACTAAACGCTCCACAACACTGGAAGTCATAAACGCACCGTCTGTTACAGAGGAGTTTATGGAAATGTCAGTCAACACTCATCATCTGCCACATTAAACTGCAGTGGAGTTACTTATCGTTAGCCTCGGAGCATAATTGCCTAAGTCGTACACTATATGGATAAAAGTATTGGGACGCGTTAAATTCAGGTCTTTCTTTTCTAACAGGGGTCTTGGGTATAAAACAATAATGACTAATATTATAATATAGTTTTATCCTGAGATAAAGATCATTGCATTGGTTAGTTTGGTTCAAATTGTTGTCTTTGCTTCCAAAATGCCTTAGAGATGGTTTTTGCTGAATTTCTCTTTGTTTGTGGTTTGTTGTGCCATGTAAGACCATGTTTTGACCAAAAAAGTGAAGCTGCAGAAATGCAAGGAATGATGGGAGAAACTTACCAAGCTAAAGTTAATGTGAATGAACACACAGAACACACTAGGGATGGGAAGATTATCCGATACGTATCGATACGCCGACACGTGCGTACACGATCCGAGTGCACCGGTAGAGAAGCTGCGAGTGAAT
The DNA here is from genome assembly GCF_902148855.1 of Sphaeramia orbicularis. Lineage (NCBI taxonomy): Eukaryota > Metazoa > Chordata > Actinopteri > Kurtiformes > Apogonidae > Sphaeramia > Sphaeramia orbicularis. The sequence continues at coordinate 10,567,729 of NC_043963.1, read as the reverse complement.
GAAAAGTTTGGGATGATGTCGCAATGCATCGGTTTTTGAATGTTTGTATCAATAAAATTCGATCCGTTCAATAGAATATATTTTTACTCTCATTTAAAAGTGTTACTCTTTATTTGGGTAAAGTTTTTCTTTCCTTCAGGCCCACGTTAACGTGCGCCGTGGATTTGCAGATGTGTACACTGTACACTAACGGTCTGAGCTCTGCACATGCACTGTGGCACGAGTGCTGTGGATGAATACTGTACAGTCTGTATCTGAATCTGACAGACACAGAAGGAGGTGACCACATGTGGTTAAGGAACATCTACTTTTTTACGACATCAGCTGTACTGAATACTGCCGTACATACTACAGATACTTCCTTAAACTGTCGCGTACATATCTAACAGTACATCAAGGTTATAATAGTTTTGGATTTTTCATTATAGGTTAGTTTTATTTAGTTTTGACAATTTTTTTCTCTAATTCAGTTAGTTTTAATTCATTTTTAGAGCAGGTTTGCTAGTTTTTATTAGTTTTCATTTTTTTTCTAAATGCTTAGTTTTAGTATTAATTTTAGTTTTGTCGTATCTTTTCTCTTCTTCGTCGTCGTATTCAAATAAATCCCAGACAGAACTCTGCTTTCTCCCAACTTTAGTCTCCATGTTTCCAGGTAGAGTGGGGACCAGAAGACGACTGGAAACCACAAGTGACGAGAAGTGACAGACCGTGAAGTGTTGTATGGTGCTGCTAGCTAAAGTTGCTAGAACAAAATAAATCGCTTTCGTATCAATCTGACATTGACAAAGACAAAAACGAAGGGAATTTTATCCATAATTTTCATCCGTTTTAGTTAGTTTTGTAAGCACACAATACAGTTTCAGTTAGTTATCGTTTTGTTCTTTTAATTATAGTTTTTATTTATTTCAGTTAACGAAGATGTTTTTTCAATTCTAGTTTTCGTCATTTCGTTAGTTTTCATTAACGATAATAACCTTGCAGTACATCCCATAATACCTTACACAGGTGCCTCTTATAGCGAGAGAGCCTTTTTCTGTTGCACCTACATTACAAATACATTTCATTACAAATTGATTCACTGAGGGAGCAAGAAGTTGAGTGTTAGAAACATGTTGAGAAATGACTTTGAAAACAAAGTCCTAACTTTTTTACCTGACTGAATCTGAGGCACACGTTCTGAAACTGAACTAAAGACACTTTGTGAAAAGTCATGGTCTTATTTGATAAATAATCAAACTCATTGAATTGCACTGCATATTTTTCTTTCCAGACTGAATGTGTTGAACCAGAATGTGTTTAATCGCTCTGTATCGTGATTTAGGTGTGAATCGTATTGTATCACATCACGAGTTGCCACACACGTATCTATAATATATCGGATCGGAGATGCTCTATCGAGATGCGTATCGCATCAGTCTTACAACTAAGATTCCCAACCCTAGATCACACACTTTGGTTTATAGAAGCTGGTTTTCCCCTGAAACTTTGTTTTTTGTGTACTTCTTATATATCCAGATTGTATCTCAACCCATAAAGACCAAGTGCTGTTTTTGTAGCAGTTCCCAAAGGATTTTTACCCTCGGCCACACTGGCCGCAGAGTATTGTCATCAGTTGGTCATCCGTCCGTCCGTCTGTCCAAAAACTTTGGTATGCACTGATAAGTCAGACCACTGGGGGCAGTAGTGCACCTGATGAGTCAGGCCGAGAGTTTTCAAGTGTGTGCACGTTGTTTTCTCTTTATTTAGCCTTTCTTAAGTGATTTATCACCATTTATTATAATATTACGTATATTGTGTATTTTGCATATTTCAGTTAAAATCAAGTTCATAAAAGCTCAGATTAAATTTGAGGGTTATTATATCACAGTGGTTCTCAACCCCCTAGCTGCGAATTTGTTTTCGGGGGGCAGCAGGGACTCAATGATGAGGTGAGGGGAGGTACAGAGCTATATAACACACCACATTGTCCACATACAGGTCTGTTGCGTTACTTTTAGAATTATGTACACACCCCCACCCCCTCCGGCCCCAGTTTTTTTCAGGCATGGGGGGGCACCAGTAGGCTCATGATGCCGATAGTGGGACTTTGTTCAAAAAAAGTTGAGAAACGTTATTACATCAGAAACAGAGAAAACTGAAGAAAAAGTGACATTTTCAGTCAAATCTAACAAACTCCATTGGTTTTACTGGTGAATCAATGTTGTAGAAGATGACAGTGTTTCCACGGTAACTACGGAGCCTCTGAATGTCCAAATGGGTCATATCTGATGACCATGAAAAGACGACAAACTGTATTTTACACCAATTATTTACGTGTATTGATAAGATTAGTGGATCAACAGGTATTAAACGTCTTGGATCAATAGATGGTTTTTGGTCGCTGGTCGACGCTTGGGTCTGAGAAATGCATTTGTTTATGTGGTCATTAGAACTTTACTAAACCAACGAACTTCATGTTGGATGAGGACTTCAGCTAAACTGTATTAAAACTTAATGAAGTTAAAATTGTATAAGAAAATCAGTGATGTTCTTACTGGTGTAACATCTTAGCCAGAGGTAAAGTAGAGCTGCCCACCCCCCCACCCCACCCCCAAAGGAGGGGGGGGGGAGTAAACTACCAAGGGGCAATCTGTGCACTTATTAGAGGGTCAAAAGGAATTGAGGCCAAAATGACCCCTGGAAAAAATGGACTCAGTATTTCTAAAGACAAGTTGAGGTTTTTGTATTAGAACTCAGCTGGAGTCGACCTCCTGCAGTCGTCAGTAGCATTAAACGTAAAAAAAAAAAAAAAAATCCCCATTGCTGCAGGTTTCGTTCAATACAGTCTCCAGCGAAACTACAGAGGAAACAGCAGATGTTAGTTTGAAGTAACACGGGAAATAAAAGTCCTGCAACAATAACAGGCTTGTATGTAATCAACCAGTGTAATGTGCTGCTAGACATCTGTAATTCTGCTGGTAAACGCTTGTTTTTTCACCGTACAGTATCAGACCACCGTTTCTCCCATTCCTTGAATCATGAAAAATCCCTTATTCTGCCTGTGAAGTACTCTTGATGTGTTATAGTGCGAGAAAAAAAAAGGTGAAAACAAAGATGCGGGGGGGGAAATGCAGCAGCTTCAGTGTATAATGAAAAAGCCACAACACGAGGAATCAAACATCAAAAAAAAAAAAAAGTGTGTGAAGCCGGAAGGGGACCTTAGCCTCTTCGTCATACACACTCTCATTTCATATTCTTTAAGATCTGGCTGCACTTGTCACAAAGGTAAGACAGTGTTCGGAGATTTTGGAGTCTGTAGCGCAAAAGACGCTTGTGAAAGTCAGACATGAAGGAACTTTTGTCTTCCCGTTCCCTCCCACGACTAGAAATTGGCGGCAAGGCGGCAGGTAATCCGCTTATTTATCCTCCAGTAAAGTGGCTGACGGAGGCGCTGAATTCACACAAGCGAGCTAAAATGGACTGAAAGAAGCCATTACCATCAAATAAACTGAAGGTTATTTTTTATACGGACGGACGACCAACTGATTAAACCCTTCGGCCAGTGTGGCAGAGGGTAAAAAACTATCCAGATAAATCGCACCATCTGGGTAGAGTGAATTTAACTGTGGTTGGATGAGAAGTATAAACCAAGGTTATTATCGTGAACGTAAACTAACAAAATGACCAAACAACTGAACGAAATAACTGAAATAAATAAAAACTATATTGAATCTCCTAAGACCCAGCTATGGGTTTTGTGTCCACATTTGTAGACGAGTATCACAACTTTATACAAAAAAAAAAGAAAACTGTCCACCACAAAGGACATTACATAAAAATTTTAAAAACTGCGTCTGAAAAAACTGTTGCAGCATGATGTTTCCAATATAGGCACTTATTTAATAAAAAACGAAAAAAAGCTTGTACTTTGCTGACATTTCCTGGGTATTAGGAGGTTAATGATAATATTATTATCATTACACAAAAATCATCACACAACAATAACAACAACAAAATAAATAATATTATCAATAATGATAATATTTATTTTTGTTGTTTTTTTGTGTTTTTTTTCTCTCTGTTTTTTGTGTTTGATAGGTTTGTTCTATAATTTGTTTTTGTTTTTTGTTTGGCTTTTTTTTTTTATTGTGTCTATGTGGTTCCTTGTGTCTAAGTACATGTTTATGTAAATGTATAATTTTAAATAATAAAAAAAAAAAAAAAACAAAAAAAAAAAAACAGTAGCACTTTAATTCATAAATGTGATCTAGCAAAGGCAAAAGGCAAATATTAAACATATGTTTTTTTTTATGTTGCTTGTAATTGGGATAAAGTAAACATCTGTTGAGTATTTTAACATAAAATTGTTGGATTATGTTGATGTTTCCAATATAGGCACTTATTTAATAAAAAACGAGAAAAAGCTTGTACTTTGCTGACATTTCCTGGGTATTAGGAGGTTAATGATAATATTATTATCATTACACAAAAATCATCACACAACAATAACAACAACAAAATAAATAATATTATCAATAATGATAATATTTATTTTGTTGTTTTTTTGTGTTTTTTTCTCTCTGTTTTTTGTGTTTGATAGGTTTGTTCTATAATTTGTTTTTGTTTTTTGTTTGGCTTTTTTTTTATTGTGTCTATGTGGTTCCTTGTGTCTAAGTACATGTTTATGTAAATGTATAATTTTAAATAATAAAAAAAAAAAAAAAAAAAAAAAAAAAAAAACAGTAGCACTTTAATTCATAAATGTGATCTAGCAAAGGCAAAAGGCAAATATTAAACGTGTATGTTTTTTTTATGTTGCTTGTAATTGGGATAAAGTAAACATCTGTTGAGTATTTTAACATAAAATTGTTGGATTATGTTGATGTTTCCAATATAGGCACTTATTTAATAAAAAAAAAAAAAAAAAAACTTGTACTTTGCTGACATTTCCTGGGTCTCAGGAGGTTAAAACAAAAAATGATAACTAAATGAAACTGTATTGTGTGCTAACGAAATGAACTAAAACGTCTAAAAATTATGGATAAAATTCCCTTCGTTTTCATCTTCGTCGGTGTCAGATTGATATGAATTTGGTGTCTTTCACTTGAGCAAATTTAGTTAGCGGCACTTCAGTCAGTCACTTCTCACTTGTCGTTGAGAGTCATCTTCTGGTCTCCATTCTACCTGGAAACATGGAGACTAAAGTTGGGAGAAAACAGCAGAGTCCTGTCTGGGATTTATTTGAATACGATGGCAAGGAATATGAAAAAAGTAAAATGAAACTAAAACTAAGCCATTTCCAGCCATGTTTCCAGATCAAATGCACTGCCACCTAGGTACCTTTTCATGTCCCAATTTTGGTCCTATTTTTAGCCCCAATATTTGATTAAAAACTCATTAATTTTGGGATGGCTCAGAGCAAGATTATACTCTTTTTTGCATTTATCTGAGGTCATCATTAGGTTCATCCTGGCTGGAAATATGTCTAAGGCTACATTCAGACAGCAGGTCTTCATGGACAATTTGGATTTTTTTGTGAAATCCGATTTTCTGTGTGCTCGTTCATATTACAAATTAAATCCGACTTCTATCAGTTCTCAATATGAACTGAATGCGACCCTGAAGCGACCCACATGGGCAAACGAGGTCCTAACGTAATACGTGGCCGGGCAGACACGCACTGTGTTTACGGAAGTAAATATGGAGGCATCTTATATCAGCGTGTGGCACTGATAAAACTTCTCTACAATCAAAGTCAGCACCATTAGTCAAATATTTTTTAGTAGAAGATTAAAAAAAGAGGAGAGTCAGGTTTTTTGCTGTGGCCTTTTGTGGTGCAACGGCTGCCACGTCTGTACAATGGTGTATTTGGATGCGAAGTCGGAGTCAGGAGTGGTGGGATAGTGATGTTAGCGGCTTCACTCACACAGATTTCATTTATAATTTTTGAATGATAAGAAGAACGTTTAAATATATCTGTGAACGCCTCTCCGTAACACTCTCAAGACAAGACACTCATCTCCGGCGACCTAAGTGTGTTGCAGTCGGGCTGTACTGGCATTTAAATGACGTAAAGGTCGGACAAATGTGACCTGGAATTGCATTGCAAAATATCCAGTAAGTATCGGATTTAGGACCATATATGAAAGTGGCCTGGGTGAGATTTTAACCCTTTCATGCATACTGGTCACTACAGTGGACAGTTCTTCTCCAGCTGTTCTCTTGTATATTCATGGGTTTTGTTGTTTTAGTTCCATATCAGCCAACACAGTGGACACTTAAGCATCATCTCATACCCTGACATTCATACCATTACTGTAACTTTGCTGTTCTTGATAAACCTGATCTGCAGTGACATGTTTTAGTGTAAATCAATTGTTATTTATTAGACAAAGAGGTTTTTATTTTGCATATTATCTCCATGAAGTGAGTAATTACTAGCATTAGAATATGTTCAAATGTGAGAAGACATCAGATTAGCCGCATTAAAAATGTTTTTATTTCATTGTTTTCATATGACTTTCTGATATTGGGTTTTAAACACAAGTTTCTTTACTTCAAAAATTAAATGCATGGATATTTTTGTAACTCTACAGAAAAAAAAAAAACTCGATCACTTTGTCTTTTTTATGCCTAAGGAGGAGTAAAAACACTCAAGAAAAAAATCTTGACTAAAGTTCTCATAATTCATGCATGAAAGGGTTAAAAAATCTGATTTGTGCTGTTCAAACTGTCTTTAACTGGTCAGACACAGGTCAAATAGCGGCAAAAAATCAGATTTTGGCCACATTTGGCAGCAGTCTGAATGTAGCCTAAATGTCTCTTTTATTATTGGGCCTAAAAAGCTGGCAAAGTACCAGATGCCAAAATCTGTGTTTTTACATGACAACTTTTATTCCTGGTTTAATCTGAATAAACGTTAGATCCTATTTCAGATGCCCATGTAAACACCTTATTCCAGTTGAAAAAGAATAGTTCGGATTCAAGTTAAATCTGAATAAAGTCACTGGTTTAATCCCCTTTTTATTCCGAACTAAATTATTCCTCGGACATGTAAACCCTTTATTCCGTTTGGACTTTATTCCTCCCATTCTGCGCATGTTCGTTGTCTTGTCCTGACGCAATGACGCACACATTCTGCGGTGGCGGAAGAATATGCAATGCAGTCTCGTCAAACCAAACCGTTCTATTCTGATGGGATCTACCAGCCTCTAAAACCCTGAAGGAAGAGTTCATCACCTGTTTTTTTTTATTAATTCATTTGTCATGCACTAATGAGTTCGATAAGTGGGCTAATCAGTTTGCACTGCAGTGCACCGATTGCCTTGTTCTCGCAGCCCTTCCGTTAGCTTAGCTTAGCCTAGCTTAGCATAATCGCTTCATTCCTATGGTCAGACATAGCCAGGCTTTTATAGGTGATTTGTTGTATTTTATGAGTGATTTTGTGAAATTCAGTTCTCCCCAATCATTCCTTTAGTCCGCTGGGGTCAATATGATCACAAATTGAGGCTCAAATCATGGCGATGTGACTTACTGCACTAATAAAATCTCGGGAAATAAAAACTAATGCAAAGCTAAAACGGTAAAGGAAGGGCTGCGAGAACAAGGCAACGTGAGCACTGCAGCGCAAACCCTTATCTACCTCATTAACACCTCATGTAAACCTTTATTCAGGTTTAACATTTCCATGTAAACAGAAGAGAAAATACTTTAGTTCCGAATTAATTTCTTCCGGAAAAATAAATCGGATTTAAAAAACATCATGTAACCGTACCCAATGAACCCAGTTTTGTAGAAGCACCCATATGCTAATGAACACTTAACACTTAAGTTCATTAGCATATGGATTAACACCTCCTCAGACCACTCCCCCTCCGGTCCAGTTTCCCCAACAGTTATTAGAATTGAAGAAGTCTCTTGGATGAGTGACAAAACATTTTCAAAAGAGCTAAACTAAACTAGTCCAGTTGAACCAAGAAGAACTGCAGAAAAGAACGATTTCCTGGGTAAATGAGAACCTACACAGACAATAAAGATTTGTTTTTAGTCACCTCAAATATGCGACGTCTGCAAATCCAGGCAACTACGAGAAGTGGAAACCTTATGTAAGCGGGCGAACATCTGGACATTTTCATTCTAATTGGGATTGTTATTAATGCAGGAGGTGGGGAGGCCAGCTGAGTCCTGCCATCGCCCTTGAGCCTCCTCCTCTGGGAGCGGCAGCGTCCCGTCGGGCTGAGGCCAAATCAATGGCGGTGATTTGGACTGCAGCTGGGCCTCCTGCAAACACCAGCTCCCCCGCCGCAGGACACATCGGCTGCATTATTGAAATAAATGAGCGTTGGTATTAACAGCTGTAAGGCGTACGCAAGACGGGGAAGCCATGGTTCTGCACTGGACATGTGCACGTGGGTTCTTTAGCCGCCGTTTGATGAAGATCGATGTTGAAATTTTCTTTTATTGCCAATTCCGCTTTGTCTTCACCTGCATGTCAGGTTTCTTTTTCCACATACAATCATTAAGAATCACAGAAATAATACATCTAAGCAATGTTTTTATCGAAAGACGTGACTATTTGTTAAATCAACGTCCTCAGAGTATTTGTTTGGTTTGTTCAAAAAGGCAAAAATGAGCAGATACTGAACATTTTGTGCATTTTGGTATCTACTGTCTTGGTTTATAGAGCCATATATGATCATGTTTTGACTAAAACTGGAGCTGGAGAAGTGCAAACACTGATGGGACAAAGTTACCAAGTTAATGTTAATGACCGGCCATCGTCTTTTTTTATCAGTTCCATATCATCTTCCTCCATTCTTTACCTGCTTTCCTCTTTCTTGTGTGTCTTTTTCCACATAGACTCACTTAGAATCACAGAAATAATATATCTAAACAGTGTTTTATCTAAAGATGTAAGTATTTGCAATGGTCCAAGTTGACATCCTCAGAGTATTTGTTTGATTTGGTTTGATCAAAAGAGGCAAAAATGAGCAGATATTGAATTTTTTTTTTTTTTTTTAACAAAAGAAAAGAAGATCAATTGGCTTTTGCAGGATCATTTTATGAATGTACATTGTGGTGTCTACTGTCTTGGTTTGTGGACCCATGTAGGACTGTATTTTGTCAAAAAAGTGGAGCTGGAGACTAAGCTAAAGCTAATGTTTATGACAGGTTGTCGTCTTTTGTCACTAATTCCACATCATCTTCATCCATTCTTCACCTGCTTTCCTCTTTCTTGTGTGTCTTTTACCACATAGACATTTAGAATCACAGAAATAATACATCTGAACAGTGTTTTATCTAAAGATGTGACTATTTGTTATGGTCCAAGTTGACGTCTTCAGAGAATTTGTTTGGTTTGTTCAAAACAAGCAAAAACTAACATTTTTACAAAAGAAACTGAAGATTTTTACAAAAGAAAAGGAGATCCACCGGCTTATGCTGATCATTTTTATGAATGTGCATTGTGGTGTCTACTGTCTTGGTTTCTGAAGCTACGTATGACCATATTTTGACAAAAAAAAGTGGAGCTGGAGACCAAGCTAAAGTTAATGTTAATGACCACATCACATTCCACATCGTCTTCATCTGCTTGTCAGTTTTCTTTGTAGTGTATGTTTTTTTCTACATAGACTCATGAAGAATCACAGATATAATACATCTAAACATTGTTTTATCTAAATATGTGTTTGTCGCGGCCCAAGTTGACATCATCAGAGAATTTGTTTGATCAAAAGATGCAAAATTGAGGTTATACTGAATATTTTTACAAAAGAAAAGGAGATCTATTGGCTTATGCAGGATCATTTTTATGAATGTGCATTTTGGTGTCCACCGTCTTGGTTTGTGGAGTCATGTTGACCATGTGTGACCATGTTTTGACAAAAAAGTGGAGCTGGAGACCAAGTTAAAGCTAATGTTAATGAGCAGTCATCATCTTTTGTCGCTAATTCCACATCGTCTTCATCTGCTCGTCAGTTTTCTTTCCAGTGTGTGTCTTTTTCTACATAGGATAATTAAAAATCACAGAAATAATACATCTAAACAATGTTTTATCTAAAGATGTAAGTATTTGCAATGGCTCAAGTTGACATCATCAGAGTATTTGTTTGATTTGGTTTGATCAAAAGAGGCAAAAATGAGCAGATATTGATTTTTTTTTTTTTTTTTTAACAAAAGAAAAGAAGATCAATTGGCTTTTGCAGGATCATTTTATGAATGTACATTGTGGTGTCTACTGTCTTGGTTTGTGGACCCATGTAGGACTGTATTTTGTCAAAAAAGTGGAGCTGGAGACTAAGCTAAAGCTAATGTTTATGACAAGTTGTCGTCTTCTGTCACTAATTCCACATCATCTTCATCCATTCTTCACCTGCTTTCCTCTTTCTTGTGTGTCTTTTACCACATAGACTCATTTAGAATCACAGAAATAATACATCTAAACAGTGTTTTATCTAAAGATGTGACTATTTGCAATGGCCCAAGTTGACGTCCTCAGAGAATTACTTTGATTTGGTTTGATCAAAAGTGGAAAAACTGAGCAGATATTGAATATTTTTACAAACAAAAAGAAGATCCATTGGCTTATGCAGGATCATTTTTATGAAAGTGCATTTTGATGGTTACTGGTTTTGTTTGTGGAGTCATGTGTGACCATGTTTTGACAAAAAAAGTGGAGCTGGAGACCAAGCTAAAGTTAATGTTAATGACCAGTCGTCGTCTTTTGTCACTAATTCCACATCGTCTTCATCCATTCTTCACCTGCTTGTCAGTTTTCTTTGTAGTGTGTGTCTCTTCCCACATAGAATCATTTAAATAATAATGTGTTAAATAATAATAAATAAGACATAAACAATAAAGAAAAACAAAAATGAACCTCCGCCATATCTGCATTTGAATAAATACCTAAACATATCGATACAGTACTTTTTAATATCGATACAGTATTGTGAAATGAAGTATCACAATATATTGCAGAACCCATATTTTGTAACACCCCTAGTTATAAAACGTAACAAATTATGAAGGAATTGAAACAGGTTATAGAAATCCACTCGATTTTTGCCAAAATTAATATAAAGATAGCTTTGCAGCACCTGGAGGGTTCAAATTCAAACTGTATGAACTATTAGGGTCCGAAAACACAAATAAGTGAACCAAAGACTAATTAAAGCTGCAAGCAGTATTGGGTGGGACCTCGCACCCAGCGATCCACCTCCCGTACGTTCCGCCTCCCATACGTTCCACCTCCTGTGCGTTCCACCTCCCGTGCGTTCCGCCTCCCATACGTTCCACCTCCCGTGCATTCCGCCTCCCGTGCGTTCCGCCTCCCGTGCATTCCGCCTCCCGTGCGTTCCGCCTCCCGTGGCCGTCGACACCTCCACTCCATTCACACCTCTTCGTCCTGACACCAGCCCCCTCCCTTTTGCATCCATCCTCCTTTCATCCTTACAGAACACCTGAGCCCCTCTGCTGAAACCACCATCACCTTTTAATGAGACTTTTATTTTGAAAAGCCTACTGTGTGTGTATGCAAGTGTGTGTGACAGACACAATCCGTTTGAGTGACACGAAATTGTCTGAACAGCTGAGCATAGAAGTGATAATTTACCATTTTTATAAAAGCTTTGATTTTCAAAAACTTTATTGTGTGTGTGTGTGCGTGTGTGTGTGTGTGTGTGTGTGTGAGTGTGTGTCTGTTTGTGTGTGTGCGTACCATTCACATTTTTATCATGTCCTCATTTTTATATATATATATATATATATATATATATGGGGGTGGGGAAGCAAAATTTTCAAAGAACATTTAGTTGTTTTTTCTCAGCAGGCACTACGTCAATTGTTTTGAAACCAAACATATATTGATGTCATAATCATACCTAACACTATTATCCATACCTTTTCACAAACTTTTGCCCATATGAGTAATCAGGAAAGCAAACGTCAAAGAGTGTGTGATTTGCTGAATGCACTCGTCACACCAAAGGAGATTTCCAAAATAGTTGGAGTGTCCATAAAGACTGTTTATAATGGAAAGAAGAGAATGACTATGAGCAAAACTATTACGAGAAAGTCTGGAAGATACTATTAAAGAAGAATGGGAGAAGTTGTCACCTGAATATTTGAGGAACACTTGCGCAAGTTTCAGGAAGCGTGTGAAGGCAGTTATTGAGAAAGGAGGAGGACACATAGAATAAAAACATTTTCTATTATGTACATTTTCTTGTGGCAAATAAATTCTCATGACTTTCAATAAACTAATTGGTCATACACTGTCTTTCAATCCCTGCCTCAAAATATTGTAAATTTTGCTTCCCCACCCTGTATATATGTATAAAGAAAAATAAGGATTTTAATTTGAAAGGCAATTTGCCAACTTCCTGTTGGAGTTAGCGCTCGACACTCACTGGAACATTTGTAGTGCTGATGTAACGAACATTTTGGCATTGGTTTCATGTCTCTCGGACATTCCTGCAGGCCGCTATCACGGTTTCTGTGTTTTTTGACATAGGTGGCGCTAGAGAGCCCATTTTGGCACCTATGGGGTATATTTTGCATTTTATCAAATTTTTTCGCCGGACCTGACATCTGTGCCAAATTTGGTGAGTTTTCGAGCATGTTTAGGGGGTCAAAATCCAGTTCAAAGTGGCAGATGACAAATAATAAAAAACGAATGAAAAACAATAGGGGCCTTGCTTTTCCTTGCCCTCTCGGCTCGGTCCCTAATAAAAGTGGGTTTAGATAAATATGACCCCTTTAGATCACATCTGAAAATGCATGCAGGGAAAGATGAGGTATAATGTTTTCGGTTTTTAGCTGATCTTTGCAGGTAGAATAAGAAACTCGACACACACGGAGGCTGAACATCTACTAAAACACATCAAGTATGGACTGAGACAGTATTCTTCTGTCTAAGGATTGAAGCGTAAACCGTAGTGACAATCTTTGTTGATACTGCCAAAAGCAATTTGTTGAACATATTTGCTTCCTAATGAATTTGGAAATGAAATACAAACAGCCAGAGTAATGTTGCAAATTACTGTTTGATTACCAGAATGCATTCTCTGTGGGAAGAACAAATGGTTGACATACAGCAAATCAAATATGTAGTTACAGAAAGCTTTGGGTGCTGGTGAATCGGTTGTGTTGATGAGATTACTGAGGAAATGTAAACTGTGTTTGCTCTGGAACATACAGTCTCATAATGCCATTAATACCAGCGAAGTAGAAACTGCAATGTTCTGTCAGTGTGAGGATATAGACTGTAATCCTAAAGCTGAAGAAATCAGAGTTTATAACTTTGGTGAATGGAGGACGGATGCAGATTGAAGGTCAGACACATGCTCTTCTCTGCTGCTCACATATATGTTATACATATATTATATACCGTCTTTATAAACTGTACCTCTGAAGGGTTTGATCTTGCTCTTTATGTGCAGTAATCCTGTAAAATAGTAAATTATGTGCAATAATTTATGTAATAATCCTCTGTTCTTACAATAACAATGCAATATTTATGCAATATTTATGCGATATTTATGCGATATGTATTCAAATGCTAATGCACTATTTTATATAGACTTTCATAGCTATACATGCTTTTAATACTGTTGGTATTGTACTGTCTTTTGCGTCTATTTTATTTTTATTCTGCTTTTAGTTCGATTCTTTTAGTTTTGTTACATTTTCTATTCTATTTCCATACTTAACTTTTTTCAAATTCATTTGTTTTTGTTTTTCTTTTATTTTATATGCGCTCTGTTCTTATTTTCTGATATATTTGTTTTTTATTTATATTGTGTGCACTGACAATAACAATAAACTATTCTATTCTAGTCTAGTCTAGTCTAGTCTACTTTATTCTAATCTGTTCTATTTTCTTCTATTCTACTTTGTTTTGTTCTATTCTATTCTAGTCTAGTCTAGTCTACTCTATTTGATTCTATTCTACTCTACTTTGTTCTATTCTGTTCTATTTTATTCTATTCTATTCCATTCTAGTCTAGTCTAGTCTACTTTATTCTATTCTGTTCTATTTTATTCTATTCTACTTTGTTTTGTTCTATTCTATTCTATTCTATTCTATTCTAGTCTAGTCTAGTCTAGTCTAGTCTACTCTATTTGATTCTATTCTACTCTACTTTGTTCTATTCTGTTCTATTTTATTCTATTTTATTTTGTCCTCTTCTCTTCTATTCTATTCTAGTCTATTCTAGTCTAGTCTACTCTATTCAATTCTATTCTACTCTACTTTATTCTATTCTAGTCTATTCTAGTCTACTCTATTCTATTTTGTCCTCTTCTATTCTATTCTATTCTATTCTAGTCTAGTCTAGTCTAGTCTAGTCTAGTCTACTCTATTCTATTTTGTCCTATTCTATTCTATTCTATTCTATTCTATTCTATTCTATTCTATTCTACTCTGTTCTCTTTTGTCCTCTTCTATCCTCTTCTATTCTATTCTATTCTATTCTATTCTATTCTATTCTATTCTATTCTATTCTATTTTGTCCTCTTCTATTCTATTCTATTCTATTCTATTCTATTCTATTCTATGTATCTCTATGCTGTGTCACTTTGCTTGAATGAACAGATGCAGATCTATATTTTTACTCTCTGTATATGTATGAGGATTTCAATATTTGTTTTGTTTTTTTTCCCCATAATACCTCTTAGTTCTGACTGTGACACGTCCACCTTTTCCGTCCGCCCTTCTCTGTGACAGCTGAAACTGAAGAGGTGCTTTTCCATCCAGGCTGAAGTCACATCTGTCAACCTTTGTCTCAGCTCTCTGTCATTTTTCTAAGTGTCAGAGGAATCAACGCCACGGCCTGTTTAACTGCAAAAAAGACCGTTTGGGCCAGTCAGTCTTTCATCACACTCTCCATCTTTTCTTCTTTTTCGCCCCTCTGGGATTTCTGTCGGATTCTCCTTTTCTTCCTTTCCCAAATGCCAACCTCAGGACTTTTATTTTTCGACTCACGCTGTTTTGTTTTGTTTTGTATATTCAGTTCATTAACCCTTTCATGCATGAATTATAAGAGCCTTAATCAAGTTTTTTTTTTTTTTCCTGAGTTTTTATTCCTCGAGGCATTAAAAAAAAACAACAAAAAAAAACAATGCGATTGTAATAGTTTTTATGAACCCGTTTTTCATGGAGTTACAAAAATGTCCACTCAGCTGCACACCATGCATTATTTTTTTTGAAGCAAAGAAACGTATTTACTGATAAAATGTGTGAAAACTATGAAATAAAAACATTTTTACTGCAGCTAATCTGATGTTTTCGCACATTTTAACATACACTAATACAGGTCATTACTCATTTCATGGAGATAATATGCAAAAAAAAAACCCACAAAAACCTGTTATTCCAGTTTAATAACAATAACAAGTCATTGATTTCCACTCAAACATGTTGGTGTAGATCAGGGGTGTCAAACTCGTTTTGGTTCAGGGGCCACGTTTAGCCCAATTTGATCTCAAGTGGGTCAGACCAGTAAAATAATAGCATAATAACCTATAAATAATGACAAATGCAAGTTTTTCTTTTTGTTTTAGTACAAAAAAAACCCAATTAAATTACGAAAATATTTACATTTTACAAAATTTGTGAATAACCTGAAAAACCAAAAATTTCATTTGAAAAATTAGTGCAATTTTAACAAAATTATGCCTCAACTTATTATTTACACATGTACATTTTACACAATGTTACATAAACATTTGGTAACAGGCAGAATATTGTTAAAATTTTGGAGTTTGGAACTAAAATTTGAACAATTTCTACAATATTCCATCTCTTATTATTAACACAACTACAGATCACAGTGGATCCATAAATGCACTAAACATTTAGTAACAGGCAGAATATTGTTCAAACTGCACATTTCAGGTTGTTCATCTTTGTTTTTATTTATGTATTTATTTGCATTTAATTGTGAAAGAATAGTTTTGTAAATGTAAATATTTTCACAGTGTGATCTTTTTTTTTTTTCACTTTCAATTTCACTTCAATTTTTTCACTTCAATTTTTTTTTTTGTAACTGTCATTATTTATTTATGGGTTATTGTGTTGGTATTTTTACTGTAGCTCACATTGGTCTGTATGTGGAACCTGAACCACAATGATTTGGACAATCTGGACTGTTCAGGTTCATTTTTGCACTTTCATCCTGCAGGGCCGGAATGGAACCTTTGGTGGCCCAGATTTGGCCCCCAGGCCGCATGTTTGACACCTGTGGTGTAGATCAAGTTTATCAAGAACAGTAAAGTTACAGTAACAGAATGAATTGCAGTGTATGGGATGGTGCATGCACTGCAAAAATCTAAATCTTACCAAGTGTATTTTTCTCATTTCTAGTCAAAATATCTCATCACACTTAAAATAAGACAGAATCACCTAAAGAGTAATTTTTTTTTTTTTTGCTTAATTCAAGCAAAAAACAAATCTACCATTGGAACAAGTGAAAATTATCTTAGTAAGATTTCTTGAAATCAGATTTTCCAGATCTATTGTCTAAAAATCAGTTCTTATATCTCACTGAAAAGTTACTCTTTAGGTCACAGGTGTCAAACATGCGGCCCGGGGGCCAAAACCGGCCCGCCAAAGGGTCCAATCTGGCCTGTAGGATGAATTTACAAAGTGCAAGTTAGGGCATCAAACTCAAAAATAATATCATAATAATCTATAAATAATGACAACACCAATTTTTTTTTCTCTGTGATTTAGTGCAAAAAACATTAAATTATGAAAATGTTTACACTAACAAACTATCCTTTAACAATAACATGTGAATAAGTTGAACAAAATGAAGAAATGAAGAAAATTAAGTGAAATTTTAACAATTTTCTGCCTGTTACTAAATGTTTTTGTGCATATGTATAAACGATAAGTCGAGGCATAATATTGATAAAATTGTACTTTTATTTCTTAACAAATTCCATTTTTTTCAGGTTATTCCAGTGGTTTCCAACCTTTTTTGGCTCGTGACCCCATTTTAACATCACACATTTCTGGCGACCCCAGACATTCAAAACGGAGACTTTTTTTTGGCTAAAATTAATTTGTTTTTGATCATGTAATAGTTTGCTATGCTATGTTGTGAATAAGCATTAATTTTAGAGGACATTTAGTCTATATAATGTATATTATTATGGATGGAGGCAGAAAAGCCAGGTGTAGATTACTGCACAAAGAGAGAATTGTATTTTCCTTTCCCAGGATATGTACAGTCAGTTGAGTTTGTATTTACAAGGCTGACAATTAATGGTGAAAAAACAAAAACTCAAACCATGAATTTATGAAGAAATTTTAGGTGACCCCACGTGGGGTCCCAACCCCAAGGTTGAAAAACACTGGTTTATTCACATCCTTTTTGTTTGGATACTTTGTAAATGTAAATATTGGCACAATTGAACATTATTTTTTGCACTAAAACTATTTGGAGTTGTCATTATTTATTGGTTATCATGCTATTATTTGACTGGTCCGGCCCACTTCAGATTAAATTGGGCTGAATGTGGTCACTGGAAGAAAATGAGTTTGACACCCCTGCTTTAGGTGATTATGTCTGATTTTAAGTGTGATGAGACATTTGGGCTAGAAATGAGGAAAATACACTTGGTAAGATTTAGATTTTTGCAGTGTGTGCGTCCACTTATTTCGTTGATATGGAACTAAAACAACAAACTCCATGAATATACAAGAGATGAGCTGTCCACTGTAGTGACCACGATGCATGAAAGGGTTAAAATACCCATTCTTTGCATTTCAACTGTTTTTTTTTTTTTGTTTTGTTTTGTTTTTTTAGCTTGTCTCCTGCAGTCTTTGTGTGATGTGTTTGAAGGTTACCCCGTGTATTCCTTCCTCCTTCCTCCATCTCCACATTTCCACCTTTTGAAAATGAGCCCAGCTTTGGTGACTCTTAATTTTTTCTGAATTTCTCTCTGATTCTCTTGTTTTCCAACTGCCAACCTCAGGACTTTATTTTCTACTCACGTTGTTTTGTTTTCGGCTAAAATTTCCTTATGGGGTCAAATCAGTGGCCATTTTTGTAAAAAAAAAAAAAAGTTGTAAGAAATGCATAGAACTGTGTTGAACTAATGCTAATCCATCTGTGCACAGACTACTGATATTATTTGACAGTGGAAGCTATATTTTCAGAAATATTGGATTTTGAATAGCACGTGTATGTGAAAACTTTTGCTGGTGGATGGACGTGACATTACCCATGATGCTCTGGTCAGTACCAGTACTTTATTAGGAATAAACTTATATACTTACTATTGCTAATTCTCCTCTTATTCATAAATGTTAGTATTGTGGATCTAAAACAATAACAGCTGACACAAAAACACAAAATGTGTCAGTGGACGGATGTGACATGGTTGTTCCAGATCCCATCATACTGATGCTCTGCAGCCATGTCACCGTTTCCACAAATGATCCCTGTGCAAAAACTAGGATCAGAATTATTTATTGTATAGTTTATCATCAAACTAAAGAGGAAATAACAATATAGAATTATTTCTTTATAAAAATGCTGATTATTAGAAAAATGTTGATTTTATTTATTTATTTATTTTTTCTCTTTTATGGGCTCAGCTGGCTGACAGGCAGCTGTCTGTACTGATAAGGCAGCAGCCAACACCAACTGTACTCCCAGTCATCATTGCCCATTTTTTCTAACACCTTTGCTCGTGTATCCTCTTTTATTTGGACATTTTACCAGGGAGTATCTCACACTACTTTTTTTTTTTTTTTCCTACTTGTCTTGTCCAGCATTCTAACAGCAGAATGGTTGATTTTAAAAAGTGACGTGTGACATTCTTCATGTATGTGTTGGCGTATCATAAGCAGGATGGATCAGCACCATACTCCATATTGAACCTGTAAAAATAAAACATGTGATATGTAGGATAGAATCTGGTAAGAAAAATTGGGGAATCTAAAAGAATAGAATATTTGTTTTTCAGGTAAATTCAGTTCAAATATAACTTGGCCATTTGTGACATGAAAATATAGCATTAATTGTGATGAAATTGGACATTTTTGAGCTGAAAACATAGTTCATATGAGCATCAACATGTTGTAACAGAACTGAAATCCTGTCTATTTGCAGAACTTGTATTTACCAACACAAAGTTCCTTTTGGGGATTCACTTCTATTGATTTCTTATGCACAAAGACACAAATAAGACTGTAAGAGCCAAAACATGATGGCTATTAGGAATTAATGTTTATAAATTTATTTGTGTGAAGTTGCAAATTTCTGATTTTCTTTGTTGCAATTTAATGCACCATCACTGTGTATGTGTGTCTTTTGACCTCTCTGCCGTAAGCAAAAGAGAGCTTACGGAGCTTATGAGTATATAGTTTTTTTTTTTTCAACCGTGAATGAATGAATGAATGAATGTTTATTTCAGTTAAATACAAAATACAAAACACATACATATTAAAAAAACAACAAAACAAAACACATACATATTAAAAAACAAACAAACAAACATAAAATTAACACATTTTGTAACTGAAAAAGGAAGAAGCTGAAGCCGGAGGCTTATTTCTGCTTCTCCTATTTACATCCTTAGTCCATGTCCACACCTTAAGTTGCAGCAGATAAATACTTAAACACAAATTATACTACATTCAGTGTTATAAGTCATTTTGTAATCATATTACTTTCATAGCCCTTCATAATTTGACAAATTAAATTCTTTTTGAAACTCAACAGTGAGCTACACAATTTCACTTCATCCTTCAATTCGTTCCATAGCTTGACACCAATAACTGAAACACTGTGATATTTAACGTTTGTTCTTACTTTACATTTTCAAACATAAACATCCCTCTTAAATTATAATGTCCTTCTCTTAACTTAAAAATTTTCTGAATCCAAAAAGGAAGGTTTTTACTTTTAACACGAAATATAAATTCCATTGTTTTTAAATATACAATATCAAAACATTTTAGTAAACCAGATTCTACAAAAAGTGGATTACTTGATTGGAGATAACCAGCTTTGTTTATGACTCTAATAGCTTTTTTTTGGAGTTTAATTATTGGGTCTAAATTAGTTTTATACACATTGCCCCATATTTCCAAACAGTATGATATATATGGCATTACAAGTGAACAATACAACTTATGCAAACATTTTTTGCTTAACAAGTCCCGAGTTTTACAAAGAATCGCAACAGCCTTGGACATTTTGCGTTTGATATATTCTATTTGTGGTTTCCAACAGAGTTTATGGTCAATAATCACTCCCAAAAATGTTGTTTCATACACCCTTTCAATTTCAATTTCATTAATTTTCAGTTTTATATCATAATTTCCCCTAGCACCACCAAAAACCATAAATTTTGTTTTATCTTCATTAAGTGACAACTTAATGACAACAACCGTCTGACATGATGTAAATGAACCCTTTTTTGTTTTAATACATTTTCAGAACGGATTACAGTCTTGTCATTCGCGTCAGAATACAACTCATACGTGATTTTTTTTGGAAATGAACGGAAGATCAATACAAAGACCTCTAAGCAAATTTGAACAAAATTGTATATTCAGTTCATTAAAATACCAGTTCTTTGCATTTCAACTTTTTTTTTTTTTAGCTCCTCTCCTGCAGTCTTTGTATGATGTGTTTGAAGGTTACTCCGTGTATTCCTTCCTCCTTCCTCCGTCTCCACGTTTCCACCTTTAGAAAATGAGCCAGGCTTTGGTGACTCTTAACAACATCCTGTGAAATCGGGTTATTCTCCTCCATAACCGGGCAGCAGACTCTTGCTCGGTCTGGAGTCGTGCCATGGATAATCAGTTTCTTACTCAGATGCGGTGTCTGGCTGTGTCTCTGTACCCAAAATGCCGTGCGTGGGCCAAACTCACCCCTTACCTCCGACTCTGCCGAGGAGATGACAGGATTGTTTCAGGTCAGCCGTGCAGCTTTGACCCTTCTACTCCTTTCTGCCTCTTATCCAGAAGACGGCCCGGCGTGTTGTGGAAGTCAGCTTGATTCCACCTCGAAGCTTAAACCTTTAGTCACGCTCTGATAAGTGATTGGCTAAAATAGCAGCCTGGGCCCAACAGCGCCGGGCGCAGCTCTCACACTCTGCACATATTGTGGTTAGCTGCTGATGCTTGGCCAAAACAAAATCAATTAAGGAGTAAATGTGTGAGCGGAGACTGAGGCCACGTTTACACATCAGAATCAGAATCAGAATTAGCTTCCTTGGCCGAGTATGTGAACACGTACG
Organism: Sphaeramia orbicularis; assembly: GCF_902148855.1. Taxonomy (NCBI): domain Eukaryota; kingdom Metazoa; phylum Chordata; class Actinopteri; order Kurtiformes; family Apogonidae; genus Sphaeramia; species Sphaeramia orbicularis. The sequence goes on along the minus strand of NC_043963.1, from coordinate 10,546,489 downwards.
AGGAATTTGGCTTCGGTTTTTCTTAGCTCTTGTCTTACGATTTCAACATAAACACTAAGGCACTTGCACTGTTTAAAAAAAAAAAAAACTCATACAAAAAAAACGTAATATTCCGGCAGCAGGGGTGCCGAAAAATACTGTTAAATAACGGAAAATAACCATCTCATAAAAATACGGTAATTTTCCATAATTAAAATACAGTTTTTTGCCCTAACTTTGCAAAAGATTTGGTATATTTTGTTTGACTTTTTAATGTTTAATAAAGAATATTTACATGTATTAAAACAATCAAATTACCTATAAATATATATATAAATAATTTTCAATGAGACTCAGTTGTACAATCTACTGATAAAAACTGTATTTGGACAGTTTATCAGCGCTTATACATGTTATACATTCACAAAAATACATTTATTCAACATTTTTGTTGTGAAATCTCCCGTAATTACACAAGATATTTGGCAATTAACAAACAAGTCTTGTTAAACTTACAGAACAAATACTTTTACAGTTAATTGTCAGTATTTCTATCTTGTTTTATTTTTTTTTTTTTTACAGTATTAAACTTTAAATTAACAGTTTAATCTCAAATAGATAAGAAATATTTGTGAAATGATGATACATTTGCAAATGTATTATAATTGTATTTTTCTGTCAGAAAAGAAAACATTTCTTTTAAAAATGGAAATTTTATGGTTATTCAGTTACAGCTTTTTTTCATGTTATTTTATGTTTGACGTGTAAAATCAGTCTATTTTTGTAATTTCATTGATATTTTCATGTATCTTAAAAAATACGGGAAAAATCTGTAAAATAAACAATGAAAATTCTGTTAAATTAGATTGTTTTTACAGTGTAACTCTATAATGCCAAACGTAACATATTTGATACATGAGTTTTTAAGCCCTCTACATGATCAGTGTTATATTATTTGTCTTGAAAAACCTGATGTATACAATTAGATACATGCAATACACACATAATCCACCAGGGGGAGGAATTCGTTTACCAGAGGCCTTTCCAGTGACTCTTTTTTTGGGGGGGCAGCCATGGCCCATAGAGCTGGAGAGTCGGCTTGTGACCGAAGGGTCGTCAGTTCAATTCCATGGACTGGCAGAAAAAGTTGTTTGCGGATATTCCCTTGAGCAAGGCACTTGACCCCAACCCCCATCTGCTCCCAGGGCGCCTGCCATGGCAAGCCCACTGTTCTTAGTTTCCTGCATGTTCTAGAGATGGGTTAAAAGCAGAGGTTGAATTTCAGTGTGTGGTTTAAAAAAAAGTACTATATACTGACAATAAAGGATTTTAGTTTAATTTTATTTTTAAAATAACATGTAGTGTTTTTCTATTGTGTTGAAACAGCGTCTATGACTCATTATCCTGAGTTCATTAGTGACCACAGGCAACACACACCAGCAGCTCTGGTCCATGGAAACTGAGTAACACATGCTAAGTGTTTCAACAGCAGGTGCAAAAAACTGCAAAAATAGACGTTCATCACATAAAAAACACAGATATTGTTCAGCTTAACCCTATAACGCCAAATGTATCATATTTGATACATGAGTTTTGAAGCCCTCTACATGGCCAGTGTTATATTTCTTTCTTGAAAAACCTGATGTGTACAATTAGATACATGCAATACACAGATAATCCACCAGGGGGGAGGAATTTGCTCACCAGAGGCCTTTCCAGTGACATTTAATTGAATTTATTTATTTAGACAGGGACAATGAGAACAGATGTGGTGTGCCAAAATTAGCACTAGTGCTAATTTCCACCTGTAGTCCCTGGACAGGCTGATGTTATCATTAAAAAATAGACATTAATAAAAACTAAAACATATAAAAAGCAGTAAAAAAAAAAATGCATTTCTATAACTCCATTTATATAAAAAATTCATTCACATCCAACCATTCACTCTTATTCGTCCCACTGCAGTCTGTCACACACACATTCTAAGCATGTTTACATTATATTACATTATGGCTACAGGTTTGGTTGGAGAGTAGCTGTTTTTTCACTATGCAGGAGAATGTGTCATTGTCATTAATGAGGAAGGGGGCAAGACTTTGTCAGTTGTGAAAAGGAATTACCAATTTGTTAGACATGTTTGTGTTATATTATGGTTTTGTTTGTTCAAAAAGCATTGAGCATTGAGACCCAATGTATCAAATATGACACAAAATTGAAACTCATGCATGGAAATTGATATTTGGGGAAAAATGGGGTTGCTCAGAAGGACCAATAAAAGCTGTAGTTTCAAGGGGTAGTGCCAAGTGCAAGGGGTAGAGTTAAGGGGTGAATTGGGATTAGGCCCAACACTACATAGAGCTGCTTTAAATGTACTACAGCAGGGGTGTCAGACTCATTTTAATTCAGGGGGCAACATTAAGACAAATTTGATCTGAAGTGGGCCGAACCAGCGAAATAATAACATAATAATATATAAGTAATGTCAACTCCAAATTTTCTTCTATGTTTAAGAGCGAAATAAGTAAAATTATGCGATGACAATGTTCACATCTACCAACTATCCTTTAAAACAATGTGAATTACATGAACAAACTGAAATTTTTAAGAAAACTAAGTGCAATTTCAACAATATTCTGTCTCAGTTTATCATTTACACATGTAAATTACAACTTACACATCACAGTGGATCAACAAACACACAAAACATTTAATAAAGAGGCAGAATATTTGTAAACTTACACTTCAGATATTTCAAATTTTTCAAATTTGTTCAAGTTATTTGTGTTTTTTTTGTAAAATGATTGTTTGTTTTAGTGTAAAAACAGTAAAATGACATAAAAATGTTTACATTTAGAAGAGAAACATTTGAAGTTGTGAGTATTTATAGGTTACTATGATAGTATTTTACTGATCTGACCCACTTGAGATTAAATTGGTCTGTATGTGGAACCTGAACTAAAATGATTAATATATTCAGTGTAATTTTTACATTTCACAAATTAATCCCGCGGGCCAGATTTGGTCCCCGGGCCGCATGTTTGACACCTGCATACTACAGGAAAACCAAGGGGCAAAATACTGCATCTGAATATTGTTAATTCACTGCATTCAACTGAACTACACAATAGTTGCAAATAAACACACAACCTACTTTTCTTTATTTCTTTTCTGGGCAGTAAATTCATCTAAAACAGTTAGGAAAGCCACCAATTATATTGCAACTCAGCACCCACAGACATTAATGAAAAATTTACCAACCGTAACTTGAATTAAGCCTGAAAGCAGCGTCTTCTTTTGCATTTATTAAACTGGGACTTCACTGTAAAGTCAGGTCACCGCAAATTAGACCAGAACTAAAAACTTGATATTCCTTAGTGGCACCAACAACTTTAGTTTTGTGTTGGTTTTTTGGGAGAAAAGAGAATAATGAGAGGTATTAGTGTTAAATTGTGCCTTTTTCTGGTCCAGCTTGGCCCCAATTTATAATGGCCTGGGTTTATAATGAGGAACCTTTTCAAAGCTTGAACAAACTGCTCCTCTGGGCTGAATCCATTGTGGCCTTTTTAGATCTTATTACCAGAGACAGTCTGTGTCATGACGTCGGATCTTGAGGCGTAATAGAAAACACACCCTTATTTGCCCCCGTGTTAGTGCACCTTTAAAGGCATCGATGCGGAATATAGAGTTTCATTCATCTAATCATCTGTCCCCTGTCACCGTCAGTCTTGCGTTTTCTGAAAAAAAGGTGTCAGCTGGCAGCGGTGTAATTAGAAACTACACTCAAGGCGTCAGATTGACTTTCGACAGGCTCAGTCAGGCTTTGAGTTTAAGTCTTTAAATCTTCACAAATGGAGTAATCTGTCATACACTTGTCTAAACGAAGAGGTGTGCAGGCTAAGGAGCTACGCCGTCTATTTTCCTTGTAAATCTCCCGCGTTTTACACTTATAAATCCAACGGCAGAGCGCTTATCGCATCAGATGAGATGCACTCGTGTTATTGACAGACTTGGTGGGAGATCATGGGCTGTTTGGGCGGATCAGTGATTTAGACGTTGCTACTTATGCATCCCTACTTTTGGCGTCGCAAGTCTGGAAAGAAGTCGTCTGAGAGCGCTGGGATTTCACGTTTGACTTCCTTCATTTGCAGTGTTGGTAGTAACAGGTTATAAAAGTAATGCTTTACAGTAAGATTACAGTAAGATTACTTTACAGATTACTTTTTGCTGTAACGCAGTCGTGGAAGGCATTACTAATGGAGTTTGCATGCTCTCTCCTCCCACCATCCATAGACATGCACTGATAGGTTAATCCAGGGGCGTCAAATGTATTTTCTTTCAGGGGCCACATTCACCCCAGTTTGATCTCCAGTGGGACGGACCAGTCAAATACACTGAACAAAATATAAACGCACCACTTTTGTTTTTGCTCCCATTTTTCATGAGCTGAACTCAAAGATCTAAAACTTTTTCTGTGTACACACAAGGTTTATTTCTCTCAAATATTGTTCACAAATCTGTCTAAATTTGTGTTACTGAACACTTCTTCTTTGCTGAGATAATCCATCCACACTCAAAAAAATAATTAAGCCAAAAATGTTGACTTTATGTATTTTAATTACATGTAAATTTTCCATGTAATTTTATTACATAAGTTTAATGTAAAGAGTTGCATTTAATACAATGTTTTTTCTATCATATTGAGTCAATATGAATAAATTAAATACCTTCAGTCAAATTTGATTTAGTTAATGCAAACTTTTACATAAACTGTGTTTGACTGTGACGCTCAGCCTTTTTATGTGATCTAGTAAATAAAGTTTACTTTATTTTTTTAGATTCACATTATACTAAGCATATTCCCATTATGTTTGACTTTTTCGGATAAATAAACTTTAAATTTCATATATTTCAGTTACATTTTACTTTAAAATATTACTTCATGTTTATTAAAGCCAAGAATCATTTTTTTGAGTGCACCTCACAGGTGTGGCATATCAAGATGCTGATTAGACAGCATGATTTTTGCACAGGTGTGCCTTAGGCTGGCCACAATAAAAGGCCACTCCAAAATGTGCAGTTTTATCACACAGCACAATACCACAGATGTCCCAAGTTTTGACTGTGCGAGGAAAATGGTGGTCACACCAAATACTGACTGGTTTTCTGACCCCCCTGGACCACCCAATACAGTAAAAGTGCACATTTTAGAGTGGCCTTTTATTGTGGCCAGCCTAAGTCACACCTGTGCAATAATCCTGCTGTCTAATCAGCATCTTGATATGCCACACCTGTGAGGTGGATGGATTATCTCAGCAAAGGACAAAGGAGAAGTGCTCACTAACACAGATTTAGACAAATTTATGAACAATATTTGAGAGAAATAGGCCTTTTGTGTACATAGAAAAAGTTTTAGATCTTTGAGTTCAGCTCATGAAAAATGGGAGCAAAAACAAAAGTGGTGCGTTTATATTTTTGTTCAGTGTAATAGCATAATAGCCTAGAACAGGGGTCTGCAACCCGTGGCTCCTGGGCCAAATGTGGCTCTTTAGCCTCTCTCTATGGCTCTCATTGTCAAGAAACATAAGGAACATTTTGAAATGAACTGAATGAGCCATTACTTTTTAACATTATTATAGGACTAAATCTATTCTAACTTTGTCCATCTGCAAAAATGCACCAGCTATGCACAGAATTGAATATTTTTTGACAGCATATAAACCAAAATGTGTTATTTTCTTGCCAAATTAGTTAATCTGTTTGAAAGTCAGCTTCTATATGAAAGTTGAGCTTTTTCTCAGTTACACAGTGTAATTATGTTTTGGAAATAGTGTCCATCATTAACCCTTTCATGCATGAATGATGAGAACCTTAATCATGACTTTTCCGCCCTGTTTCTATTCCTCTTTAGGCTTGAAAAAAATGCAATTGACAGCTTTTTATGAACCTTTTTTTTATGGAGCTGCAAAAATGTTCACTGAAATGGATACGATGCATTTAATTTTTGAAGCAAAGAAACATGTATTTACTGATATACTGTGAAAACTATGAAATATAAACACTTTAAATGCTGCTAATTTGATGTTTTTTCATATTTAAACATACTCTAATACTAGTTATTACTCACTTCATGGAGATAATATACAAAAAAAACACATTTTGCTAAAGAAAAAATGATAATTACAGTCTATTAACAATTGATTTACACTCAAACATGTTACTGCAGATCAGGTTTATCAAGAACAGCAAAGTTACATGGTGCATAAGTGTCCACTGTGTTGGCTGATAATGAACTAAAACAACAAAACCCATGAATATACAAGAGAACAGCTGTAGAATAGCTGTCCACTGTAGTGACCACTATGCATGAAAGGGTTAAAAAAAACATAAATTTTCAATGTTTTCTTTATTATCGTTGTATAATTTCATAAATGCACCACACATTGCTTTATTGTAATGGAAATACAAAGTTAAAATAGCAAACTAATCACAAATAGGCAACAGCAGAGCAGCCACCTCATGGTAAAATGTAGATGGGTTTAAATTTTTTTTTCATGGCTCCAGTTAGATTTCTTTCTTCTTTAATGAGAGAAAAATGGCTCTTTAGGTTGTAAAGCTTGCCGACCCCTGGCCTAGAAATAATGACAACTCCAAATTTTTTATAAACAAAAAATAACATTAAATTTCATTGGTCTACAATTTTTTAGAAATGATTTGCTTCAGAGATTAAATGTGCTAAATGTTACGTATTTTAATAAGATTAATTGGAAAATAAATGACAAAAATGCCGGTTTGCTGATGTTTTCAAGGTATATGATTAAGTGTTATTACACATATATATTGGTTTATGTACATTTATATTATAGTTTTAGAAATCTTCCACTAAATAGAACCTGTAAAGCAGGCATGTCCAAAGTCCGGCCCGGGGGCCAATCACGGCCCGCGGTCAAATTTTATACGGCCCACAGCTTGGGTTTTATATTCTATTATTTATGGCCCGCTTGGACTGTTGAACCGAGTACATGAATCATAAAAGGTTCAAGATGCAGTTTCTCCTTTCACCTCATGGTGGCAGCACCACTCTAACTCTATCTGGCTCTGTGACCTCTCCGTGAACCTTTTTCGCTAATTTCTAACCACGGCGCCTGTAAATAAAAAAAAGGAAAGTTGACAGTGAGGGCCGCCGCTTCTAGGAGAGATGGGAATTACAATTTTTTTTCACTGACAATCGAGGCAATTATGTTTGCCTAATTTGTCAACAGACTGTTGCCTTGTTTAAGGAATTCAATGTAAAGAGACACGAGCAGACAAAACATGCTAACGCATACGACAAGCTAGCAGGGAGTGAGCGCTCTGAAAAAGTGAAGCAAATTCCAGCTGCTTTAAACTCACAACAGTGACTCTTCATGTGAACCTGGGAGTTCAATGAATTCACCACCAGGACAGGATACCAAGTTGCCAGGTTAGTTGCCTCTAACTGCTGGTGTTACATACTTGTAGATGTGACACAAATATTACTTTCTGAATGATTTTGTGAAAGACAAGAGTAAGAGTCATATGTTTTCATCTTAAACGTTAACAGACTTTACATTACTGAGTAATATATGAGTAATGATTACTCATATAAGTCATGTTTAAAATGAATGTGGGGTTAAGATTTTTATCAACTTGGAAGTTTAAGATACTCTGTACAGTTTGTTCTATGTTATCTGACTCCAGATGTAAAAGGAAGGCAGAAATGTTTTTGTTTTTTTTTTTTTTTAATTTGTTCACACCTGAGTGGCTTAGATTTGGTTACATTGCCATTTAAAAAAAATTATATTGTGACAATGAAAATAAAATTGTTGTAGAACAGCACATTTATATGTAATTTTTACTGTTTAAAAATGTCTGTAGGGACCACTGGCCCCTGGCAATGTCCACATTATCAGATCTGGCCCTCTTTAAAAAAAAGTTTGGACACCCCTGCTGTAAAGTGAATGTATTCTAATGTTCAGACAGTGTTTTGAAGTAGATCTTGTAGCTCTGAGACAAATATTCCTTTGGAGTCAAACCCATTCTCTCGTTAATTCTTGAATTTCACATTTTGACCCAAGGCTGTATATTGGAAAGTTCAGCCAACCAGCATTTTTGACTTGATATTTCTTTATCAGTGACTCATGTGGTAAAATTTCATTACTTTTATTCTGGAAGACCAGTGTTATGAAATCCTTTACATTTTACAAACTATCCAAAGAATGTGTAAGATGTGAACAACCTCAAAAAAATGGAAATTTCTGAAGAAAAATAAGAAGAAATGATAAGAAAAATTTGATCAATATTTATACGTGCATCTACCAAGACACAAAACAGACAAAATATTTTTAAAATTGCACTTATTTTTCTTTAGACATTTCAGGTTGTTCATATTTGATGTTTTATGATTAAAGGATATCAGAATTTTATGTTCTTTGCAGTAAATCAAAGAGAAAAAATTGGTGTTGCCATTATTAACAGGCATAATGTCATATTATTTTTTTCACATTAAACCAAGAAGAAAATTCGGAGTCATTAGTTCTAGGTTATTATGCTGTTATTTTCGAGTTTGACGCCCTTGACTGTTAATATCTTCTGTACTTTGCACAGTCATCCCACGGGCCAGATTGGACCTTCTGGCAGGCCCAATTTGGCCCCCGGGCCGCATGTTTGACACCTGTGGGTTAATTGGTTAATCTAAATTGACCCATAGGTGTGAATGTGAGAGTAATTAGTTGTTCGCAGGGGCGCCGCTACCAATTATGGGCCCCATGAAAGGATAACACTGGGTTACAAAAAAATGTTTTTTGCAAGTTTTCCAGGTTTTTTCAACTGAATTAGGACCATGTTGCACCGCTAAATCCAAAATTGACATCTGTTTTTCACAATCAGGTCAGGTTTTTTTGCTAACCTGATTTAGAAAAATTTGATCTTCTCACAAAATTGATGACATTTTTGTGACTTTATCAGTTGATTTTTTATATAGTTCTCACCCAAAATAGATTTTAAGAGAAAAAAAATCCTTTTCTAACAGGATGTATTTATTCAACTTCAGAGAACTCTTCTTGCCTTTGGTCTACTGACGCAGATACTCGGTGCATGACTTGCATACAATGTGTGGTGCCCAAACTTTATCTTGGTCACCAAGTTTAATACCAAAATAAGATTGGTAAGCACACTTTATGAAACTTGTGACTTGATTCCTGTTAGGTGCAATGGTGTATTCACCGCAGATGTAGCAGAATACATCAGGCTTATTTTTGCAAGATCTTCTAGTCGAAGCCATTTCATTCACCTGTAATATTAAAAAAAAACATTAATCATAAATTGGCAAAAGTAAAATCTTCAGAACTCGTTTATTGCATGTTATGTATATGTATATGTTAAAAAGCCAATATGTAGCATAGTTCAGAAAGTTGACCTGATTGAGCAAAATCAATGTGATTTTGGATTCAGCGGGGGGGGGGGGGGGGGGGGGGGGGGGCGTTCTACTGCACACATACCATTTTTGACGAAAGTCCATATGTAACTCAAACTCAAATTCATTGCAGCTATTGTGTGAATTTGGCTAAGACGTAAGGGAGTGGTGGTGGTGGAGAAGCGATGCCCGTCTAATTTGTGCTGTGACCTCCCTGACATGAACGTTACTCGGGCCGGATAAGAACATCTATCTCGTTAGTGAGGACGTGGATGTAATAAGAGAAGGGAGGACACGGAAAGATCAATGGGAAGGGAATCAGACGAAAGAGAAGTCAAATGGGAAAAGGAAAAAATGAGAGGAAAGCATCCTGTCATTGGAGGTTGTATAATAAGTTAGCATATACGCAGATGACATTACATTATATTGATATATTTGCAGGTGTACTGTTGCAACAATGAAATATATAAAATAAGAATACAAATAGAATCGTGATAATATTGATTTTAGTGACTGTACAGAGAGAGAAGAATCCCTTAACCCATAAGGACATATCGTCGGCTTCCTGATAAAACCTGCAAATTTTACAGGAGAAACAAAAAAACTGCATATATATAACAGGAAACTGTGAAATATGACAAAAAAAATATCTGTTCCTTTAATGTTGGTACTTATGATGGAATGTAAAAAACTTTCACAGGAGACTGAAATTTGAAGCTATAATAGGGGAGACAGTTTTTTATTCCCAACCAAAAATGTCACTTAGCAGGTTTTATCAGGACACTCACCATATGTGGCAGTTCCCAAATGAATTACTCTGTAAATTTTTGCAGTCCTTATGTGATTTACCATTTATTGTAATATTATCTTCTGTATTTTGTGTTTTTTTTTCAATGGAAATCAGGTGTTTTTCCACATCTAATTTACTAATCATGCGGATGTTCATCAAAGCTCAGAGTAAAGTTGAGGGCATTATATCAAAATGGAGAAAACTGAAAAAAAAAGTCACTTTTTCAGTAAAATCTATCATTAACTGAACATAAAGCAAACATGTCCATCCACTGTCATTGATCCAACTCCATGGGTTTTACTGGTGAATCAATGTTGTAGAAGATGACGGTGTTTCTATGGTAACTACGGAGCCTCTGAACATCCAAATGGGTCATATCTGATGACCATGAAAAGATGACAAACTGTATTTTACGCCAGTTATTTACATGTATTAATAGGTTTAGTGGATCAAAATCAGGTGTTTTTTTCCACATTTAATTACTAATCATGTAGATGTTCATAAAAGCTCAGAGTAAAGTTGAGGATTATTATACCTAAAATAGAGAAAACTGAAGAAAAAAGTGACTTTTTCAGCAAAATCTATCATTAACTGAACATAAACAGTGTCACTGGGAACAATTGCATTCGAAAGTGCAGACTTGAAACACTCTCTCCATTTTTTATTTGAGATATCATGTTTTGAAACCCGGAGCAAACAAGTGATATAGCGTTATTATTGCGATATAAAGCAAGCGCTACATTTCCGACCATATCTTCGTCCTTTTTTGTCCTTTTGCCTCTGTAAAGACACGCCTTTATGTCAAATATTTGAGTATAGTTTAAATTTATTATAATTTTGATTTCATACAGCTAATATTTGGAGCCAATATTCACTTTTAAAGTCTTTGAAAAGGTTTGTTAAGCATCTTTGTGTTATTTTGTGCATAAATTATATACATTTTTCAAATTGGATTTTATTATTTTTTGTGTTTTTTTTGTCATTTTGTGTTGATATAGTAGGTTAAAGTGAAAAATAATAGACAGATGCGTTAGATGAAGTTGTGCTGAAAAAGATACCAAACATGGGTACTAGTAAACATTTCTTTATGTAGTATATAGGGATGTAACGATTACCGGTATAACGCTTAAACTGCAGTAAAATTGCAGATGGTTAGTATTACTGTTTAAATTCTAATTATCATGATAACCGTGTTTGATTACTGCACTTTTAGGGGAAAAACCCTATGTAAAGATCTGCTTTATGTCAAATATTTGAGTATAGTTTTAATTTATTACCAATTTGGATTTTATCTACTTAATATTTGGAACCAATATTCACTTTTAAAGTCTTTGAAAGGTTTTGTTAAGCATCTTTGTGTTATTATGCAATAAATTTATACACATTTTTCAAATTGGATTTTATATATTTTTTGTGTTTTCTGGCCTTTTATGTTTTTATAGTAGGTTAAAAGGAAAAAAAAAAAATAATAGGCAGATGATATAGATGAAGTTGTGCTGAAAAAAAGTTACCAAACATGGGTATTAGTAAACATTTGTGTATATAGTTTATAATAAACCAAATCAAAAGTACTTGAAAAACGGCCAAAATAGGCTCAGACCCCTCATGGTTAAATACTTGACTGTTTCTGCCAACAGAAAGTACATTGTGCCTAGTATTTTTTTTTTTTTTTTTTTTTTCAAAATACAACTTGGTTAAATTATTTCAGTGTGTGAATTAGTACTTTTGGAACATTTTGAGCACAATTTCAATAATACCGCGATAATAATGATAATCGTGATAATTTTGGTCACAATAACCGTGATATGAAATTTTCATATCGTTACTTCCCTATAAAGCTCACAGTACATTTGAAGTCCATACAACAATTCATGTTTAAAGTATATGTTTCTTTTTGTGCCTTTAAAAACTGAAAATAAAAAAGACCTTGATCCAGAAAAAAAAAAAAAAAAAAAAAAAAAAAAGCTCAGAGTAAATTTGACAGTTATTACATAAAAACACAGAAAAATTAAGAAAAAATTACTTTTTCCAGCAAAATATATCCTTAACTAAAGCTTCTCCTGCAATAGAAATCCTCCAAACTGTCTCGCACATTCCTTATGGATGAGTGACTCATGCTTCATCTAAGTCTTGAAAAGGTTTAAATACACACTCAGGGAGTCCAAAAACCTCTTCTACTCCACCTGGAACCCAGTAATATCCTTTATAACACATTAAAAACTCTCCCTGATAACTGAGTGGGGTTGGGGGGAGGGATGGGGTGGGTATTGTACATATGTTACGTGAAAATCCAAAACATAGTTTTTTCTTGTATGATTGTCACTTTTTTTTTTTTTTTTTTACCTTGATTCTAATTAAAAGAACGTCATTAACTGAACATAAAAATAAGCACCTGCTCCCACTTTCATTTACCAATTACATGGGTTTTATTGGTAAATCAACTATGCAGAAAATGACTGTTTCTATGTTCACTATGGCTAAATTAGACCCATCTGATACCTTACATCCCTAATAGTATATCAAGGTTAAAATCAAAAGTACTGAAAACAGCCAAATAGGCTCTAGACCCTAAGGGTGAACAAGTATATGTCATTTCCCACTACATTTCTGTTTTGGCCCATTGTTCATGGTTTATGTATGATTTTAACTCAAGCCAAACAAACCCACCCCTCCTCTTACAAACTCGCTGTAAACCAGAACTGTGTATGAACACACTCATCCAAAGTGTGTGTAAACATTCAGCCTTGACAGTGGATACAGGCTTCAAGTGTGTGACAAAAAGGCCGATTACAAAATAAGTGATGAAATGTCCAAACTGTTATGATGTAACAGTTACTGAAGAGCGCAGAGGCAGAGTTCTAGCTCTACCACCACACTGTTGGACTTTTCTTTTGTAGACATGATGAGCTCTGCCTGTTCTCAGTCACCTCTTGAACTGGAATCAAAGCCACTCATTAAAGCGCCCGCTCTGCCCGGGCTCTAACTGTTGAACATTAACACACTGAACTCCATTCACCAGCAGCCTAAAAGACACAAAGGTGGTTTAAAGTGAACAGTTTTCACCATATATTCATTTAATTAATCTATTTAACAATGTGAAATATATACATATATATATATATATAATATATATATATATATATATATATATATATATATATATATATATATATATATCTTGACTAGAATGACAAAATTTCATTTCATTTTGGAATATTTGAAGTTACCACGGCATATACGAGCACATTAGAAAATAAACACTTGTCACTGTGAGAATAAAGACATAAAATATCGAGATTAAAACACGTAATTTAATGAGAATAAAGTCGAATACAAACAAGAGTCATAATTTACGAGAATGAAGTCAATAATGTCGTCATATTTCGAGACTAAAGCCTAATTATGGGAATATATGAGAATAAAGTCGTAATATAAAACAGGCAGGGAAAAGTATAATTAAGAGAAAAAAGTTGTACCCACTCATCACATAATGGAGAACTTGGAACATTTGTGAGGTTCTACTGTCAACAGACCCTCTCTGTATCTCTCTGGTGTAACACTCGATAGCCCTGCAGACGACATGATCACTGTGGGGTATTAAGACTTTGAAAGACCCCACAGGAACCCTGATACACAGAGACTGGAGGGTGGGGTGCTGTTAGCAGTTGTGGGCTCCTTGAAAGCTAAAACAATGTGGCCCCCGTGGGGGTGCGGTACTAACTAGCATAACCAATGCTGGCGCGAAGCAAAGGTGAAACTTGCTTTCAACATCTGCACAAAATTTTCACAACTTCTAACCTGTATTATTGGACCCCCTCCACTGCTTCTGTGCCCCCCAGAAATGTTTGGCCCCATGAATGACCTCATTCAATTTTATATCCAAAAATAAGTTGAATTTTTTTTTTTGTTTCATATTTCAGACTTTTCCTAATTGATGGGACAACTGCTCCTCATGATGATAATTTTTCAATTTGCTGAACAAATATGCACACATTGGTGTTCTTCTGGGGTCAATTGAACCCAACTGTTTTATCTGTGTAAAACTGGTCTGTGTGGGTATGTGACCTACCAACCCCCACACTGCAGGTGCAGAGTTGATACTTCTGAGTTTATCCATAACAACTATTCCCATCAAAAATTGATACTTCTGCTGGTGTGGGGCATGTGGGAAACAATGGACTAGTGACTCCTGCCAAATGAGGAAGTCAATGTCGGCTTGCGAGTTGGGGACCACTATTTTTCGGGGCATTCTACTGTACGTGCTTCACATGGCGGTGTGGGTTAGGCTAGGGCGGAGGGGAGTAAACATGACAAATTCATGGGGCCCAGATTTGTGGGGGGTCCAGTGGATACAGGTTAGAAGTTGTGAAAATTTTGTGGTATAATAGTGGCACAGAGGTCAGGAGTTGGACATTGAAAGCATGTAAGTTTCACTTTCGTTTTACACCAGCGTAAGTTATGTTAGTTATGGGCCGCACCCCACATATACCCCCCACCCCACCCCCACCCCAACAGATTGACAAGATACTGCATTTTGTGAAGGGTTCACAATGTTTACATTTCCTGGGGCCCCACAATTGCTCGCGGCACCCAGGGTTTAGGGTTAAAGTTAAGGTTAAGGTTAGGGGATAACTGGATTATGACCCCATGCTGACACAAGAACCTGCATCCAAAACATCCGTGACGCAGGACGTAACCCCGCCCCCCTGTACGAAATGCTCCAAAAATAGGAGTCCCTTGCGAGTTGATCACATCCAAGTCTTTTCAACCAAGGTTATTATCGTTAACGAAAACTAACGAAATGACGAAAACTAGAATTGTAAAAACATTTTCAGTAACTGAAATTAAAAAAATATACACTTCAAGGAAAAAAACATAGCTAACTGAAACTGTATTGTGTGCTTATAAAACTAACTAAAGCGTATAAAATTATGGGATAAAATTCCCTTCGTTTTTGTCTTTGTCAATGTTGAATTGATAAGAAATCGATTTATTTCCTCAAGCCAATTTTAGCTGCTGGCACCATATGATATTTAACGGTCCATCACTTTTCATCACTTGTGGTTTCCAGTCGTCTTCTGGTCCCCACTCTGCCTGGAAACATGGAGACTAAAGTTGGGAGAAAGCAGCAGAGTCCTGTCTGGGTTTATTAAATTCGACGGAGAAGAAGATAAAAGATACAACAAAACTAAACGAAACTAAACTAAGCATTTAGAAAATAACGCAACACTAATAAAAACTAGCAAACCTGCTCTAAAAACGAATTAAAACTAACTGAATTAGTGGGAAAAAAAGTAAAACTAAATAAAACTAAACTATAATGAAAAATCAAGACTATTATAACCTTGTTTCCAACTACATATGCCTCCCCTCTAAATTATTACCTCAAGTACAATATTAATAATAATAATTATAAACAAATGCCTGACACAAAAACTTGGTCAACAGTTTTATGTAATCATTTTTCTGGAGGCAGATATCCCAAAGGTTGGATTGACCCCAAGGGTAAAATATGTCAGTGATATTTGAGGGTGACGCAGTGGTGCAGTGGTTAGCACTCGTGCCTCACAGCAAGAAGGTCCTGGGTTCGATTCCAACACCAGTCGACGGGGGGTGGGACCTTTCTGTGTGGGAGTTTGCATGTTCTCCCCGTGTCTGCGTGGGTTCTCTCCAGGTACTCCAGCTTCCTCCCACTCATCCAAAACACGTGCACTGATAGGTTAATTGGTTAATCTAAATTGCCCACAGGTGTGAATGTGAGAGTGATTGTTTGTCTCTTTATGTTCAGCCCTGAGACTGAACTGGTGACTTGTCCAGGGTGTACCCCGCCTTCACCCCTATGTAGCTGGGATAGGCTCCAAGGACCCCCCATGACCCTAGTGAGGATAAAGCGGGTTCAGATAATGAATGAATATTTGAGGACAATAGGAGGGTTAAAAAGACACAAAACTGTCAGTAATGTGAGTAAACATTCTGCAAATGGAAGTGAATCTTAACTCCGTCTGTTCTACCTGAAACAAAGCGCTGCAGTAGGTGAAAAAATGACAGCTTCTCCCCCCGAAAAGTAAACTGACAGATAAGACAAAACAGACGAGCAGTTGACTGTCACAAAATGCGGACATTTCTATGAGTATCCTTGAAGTGAAGGAGAGCCCGTAGTGACAGAGCGCCGTTTCGCATGGGGAGGTCTAAAGCAGGAGAGGAGAGGAGAGGAGAGGAGAGGAGAGGAGAGGAGAGGAGAGGAGACAGACGAACAGATGGCCGACGCGAAGGAGGAGGACGGATGGAGGGAGGCAAAGTGACACAGAAATGCAGAGTCCGCTGGAGTTTGTGGGCCAGGAGGGCCTCGAGGCGCCGCAATCGACTGCAGAGGGATTAATGACGGGAGGTCACACCCGACGCTTGTTTACAAAGACACACACAGATGTTTTCAGCGTTACTGCCGAGCTGCAGGCGACAAACCGCAACCACGACCACAGACGGTGGTAGGGGTAGAGTCATGTATGTGTATGCACAGCGGTGGTGTTACCTCTGACACTAAAGCATGGGCCAAAAAAAACAAAAACAATTTTAGGTGGAGCTTTGTATCGGAGACTGATTCGGTTTTTGCTGATCATATGACCTATGATGTCTGAAGTTTGGACAGACAGAATTCTTCAGACATCATGGGTAGACAGACAGACAGATCCACCCATTTTGGACGTTCAGAGACTCTGTAGTTACCGTGGAAACACCGTCACCTTCTACAAATGGACTCACCAGTAAAACCCATTGGAGTGGATCAATGACAGTGGATGGACACATTTTGTATACGTTCAGTTGATAAACTTTACTGAAAAAGTTGCTTTTTTCTTAAGTTTTCTCTGTTTTTGGTTTGATAACCCTCAAATGTAATTCTGCGCATCATGACTAAAGTCACATGGACTAAATTCACTATCAGTGAATCAAATGTCAGAAAATACCATCTTTCACTGAAAAAATGTGAATACAGAGGATAATGTTATAATAAATGGTGATACCTGTCTGCTGTTCTACTCTATACAACTGGCTCGTGAAACACGCTCAGAAAATCAGTTTCCTATTACATATTTGAAGGTTTTTCAAAAAACTAACTCAATAATTACTTTTCCTGGTAAACTAATTACATTTATGAAGGAGTAATTCTGTACTAATTCAATTACTTTTTTGGGAAGTGACTTAGTAACTATAATTAATTACCTTTTTTAAGTAATGTAATGTATGTATGATAACCCTCAAATGTAATCTGAGCATGATGACTAAAGCACATAATCAGTGAATTAAATCTCGGAAAATGCCATCTTTTCACTGAAAAATGTGAAATAGAGAGGATAATGTTATAATAATATGGTGATAAATTACTTAAGAAACTTTAATTAAGGACGTATTCACACCTGGAAAGTCATTTGTTCTGCTTCTTTGGTTCGGATCGAATTCAGACTTTTTTTTGTTTTTCGTTTGGGTCGGATTGCATCCTCATTGCACTTTTTCGCTAGCGGACCAAAATTTGTAAACAGAAGCACACATGTGATGAACTGCGCTGGCATTGGACAGAAAAGTCAGGGGTGGGGTGAATTAGAGACAGCGGGGTGTTGATAAAAACCACACTGGAGGTCCTACGTGGACCACTGACCAGATGTCAATGAACACATTCAGTCTCCTCATTGGTCCACGTCTGTCCACGGCTCATGGCTGCTGCTAGTAGCTCTAGCTACAAATGCTGGCTTTTCCCTTTTGTTGATTACCCACAATGCCATGCAGCTACGGTGGCTCATCAAGCACCAAAAAGGCTCACGGTTCCGAGTGGTGTGTATTGGTAAGAATCTGGCGATACGATACAAATCACAATACTAGGATCACGATACAATATATCATGATATATCATGATACTGTTAAAAAGGCAATTTTTTTCTTTTTTTTTCTCTTCTTTTTTAATCATTTTATTTTATTTTGTTTTTTATTTTATTTATTTATTTATTTTTGAAAGGCAGTTCTTTGTTTCTTTTTTTAAAAGATTATTTCCTGGAAGAATTGAATTACACCAGACATATGCACAAATACTAAACACTTTTTTTATCACAACAGGATCTAATGCTATATCACATAATTTTCCTGTGTTAAATTTAAATTCTGTTTTACAGACATTACAGTTTAACCCTTTCATGCATAACTGGTCACTACAGTGGACAGTTATTCAAAGTACCTCTGATGTATTTCTATGTTTTTTTGTTTTAGTTCCATATCAGCCAGCACAGTGGACACTTATACATCATCATATACACTGTGATTCATATCATTACTGAACCTTACTGTTCTGGTAAACCTGGTCTGCACTAACATGTTTGAGTGTAAATCAATTCCTTGTTATGTTATTAGATTGTAATTAACAGGGTTTTTTTTCTATATTATCTCCATAAAGTGAGTAATAATAATTAATATTAGCGTATGTAAAATGTGACCAAAACATCAGATTAGCAGCATTTTAAAAAAAAATGTATTTCATAGTTTTTCACACGATATATCAGTAAATATATGTTTTTTTGCTTCAGAAATCAAATTTGTTGTGACAGCTGAGTGGCTATTTTTGCAATTCCATGAAAAATAGGTTAATAAAAAAATGCAATTACCGTGTTTTTTAATGCCTAGAGGAATAAAACACTCACGATAAAAAAACAAATCTTGATTAAGTGTTTCATAATTCATGCATGAACGGGTTAAGATCCTGTTCAATGTTCATATTCTATTAGTTCAGAACCAACATCATAACATATATTGTGCAATCCCAACAAAGGAACTAACATCTGCCTCTCAGACAGTAAAAAGAGCTCTCGGGATGCTTTCAAATAACCATTATTTAACCCTTTCATGCATAGTGGTCAGTACAGTGGCCAGGTTATTCTACAGTCATTTTATTGTATCTCATGGATTTTGTTGTTTTACTTGCATATCAACCAACACAGTGGACACTTATGCAACACCCCATAATTACAATTCATACCATTACTGTTCCTGTTCTGCTAAACCTGCTCTGCAACTAACATATTTGAGTCTAAATCAATTGCTAATTGTTATTAGACTGTAATTTATTTATTTATTTTTTTGTTGCATATTATCTGATTGAGTAATAACTAGTATTATAGTATGTTAAAATGTGAGTAAACATCTGTTCACAGCATTAAAATTATTTTATTTCATAGTTTTCACACCAGTCTGTCAGTAAATACATGTTTCTTTGCTTCAAAAATTAAATGCATGGTGTCCAGTTGAGGGGACATTTTTGTAACTCCGTGAAAAAGTTTCATAAAGAAATTTCAATCACATTGTTTTTTTTTCATGCCTAAAGAGGAATAAAAACATTCAGGAAAAAATCTTTATTTCAGGTAATCATAATTCATGCATGAAAGGGTTAATAAAACGGTGTTAAATAATATAAATAAGATAGAAACGATTATTAAAGAAAAACAAAAAACAAAAATGAACCTCTTGCCATATCTGCATTTGAAATAAACACCTTAAAATATCGATACATACTTTTTAATACCAATACAGTATTGTGAAATGAAATATCGTTGATATGTCGCAGAACCCATATTTTCTTACACCCCTAATGGTTCTTTGGTTTGTTTTGGTTTTTGAAGCCGATTACATTCACAACAGAAGTGAACCGACCAGAGTCTGTTCGTTTGGTTCGAATCAGAGTTCGCTTGTTCGTATTTACACTCCAAAAAAAATCCAGACTTTCCAGGGAAATGAACTCTGGTCCGTTTTCACACGACCAAACGAAGTACGTCTGAATACACCTGAAGAGAAAAATGTATTTGGAAACTGTCGCAAAAGTAGCACTGGGGTCTTTATGGTTTAAAAGATAATTTGGTAACACTTTATTTGAAGGTCTAGTTTTAATGCATTAAGCGCACATTCATAAGACATATAATGCATTTATAACGCATTATAAAAGTCATTACAACAGTTTATGATCATGTACAACAACTTATACCAAGTTATTAAAGTGTTATAAGTGTAGGTATAATGTATTATAAATTCAGCTTTCAGAATATTTTATAATCCCTACAAAGCAGTGGGAAGGAATTTATTTTTTTAAGTGGAGAACTTTTGTTAAGTTTTTTTCACTCGTCCCTATAGCCATCTATTTTAGGGATTTCATATTTATTAAAAAAAAAAAAAAAAAGTATGTGTTTGAATTAACAAAGATTTAGAGCTGCCACATTATTTTTTATTATGTGTATAAGCAACATGTAACACTTCTATTTACTGTCTCTGTTTTTTTAATGTTTTGTTTTTGCAAAATAAAGAGTTATTAAGAACACTGTGATGTATAATTTTTGACTTACACTTAGAGCCAGCTGATACTGCTCGTAAGTCATCATTCTTGTGTTATAATATCATACAATTGATAATGTGTTCTGTAACTGAGGACTTGAGATTCTTCCTACAAACACTGTTGTCACTTTGGTATGGATGTATACAACATTATGAAAGCTGAATTTATAATACATTATGCCTACACTTATAATACTGTATTAACCTTGGTATAAGTTGTTGTACATGATCATAAACTGTTGTGATGACTTTATAATGCGTTATAAATGCATTATAATGTCTTATGAATGTGCGCTTAATGCATTATAAACTAGACCTTCAAGTAAAGTGTTACCGATAATTTCATAACATCGTGGAAGCTGCAGTTTTTCGTAAAAGTGCACAGGTATCAGTCTCTGAAAACACACAGTTTCATTGTAACTTCCTGTGGATGTGTGTGCAGCGTTAACATGACCAGATGTGTACTTATTTTCACGTCTTTTAATACTTCGTCACCTCGCCCTCGAATAATGCGGTGAGAAATGTCGAGCTAACAGCTGGTATGGTGTTGGTGACATGTATGGGACTGAGCTGTTTCCACACACCTCTATAGATGTTACTTTATAAGCTTTAAAACACTGACTTTCTTTCTTGGCGCATTTTCTAAAGTGTGAATGTGTAGGTGATGACACACTTCAGATGGGATTTAAAATATTATCTGTCATCGCTGACAACCATTCTGTAGTTCTATCCCATGGGGCGCAACTGGAAGGGTCACAGTATTTATATATAGAGAGAAAAAAAGTACATATTTATAGATGCCAGGCTTGTTTTAAAGTCATATTAAACACATTCAGATAGGGAACTTTCGATCCTGGAAACAATGAATGCTCTTGATTTTGACTTAACCTATAAAGACGCATTTTTGTGTCGGCTCCTAAATTACTTTTTTTTTTTTTTTTTTTAATATATTGAACCTTTTTTAAGTAAATATGGAGGCATCTCATCTCAGCATGTATGTTGTAGCTGCTGTTGTTGTTTTTCCCGACGCTCCTCCTCCTGGGACACAGAATTACAGTATTTGTCGCATTTCAATAAAAAAAACTGTGTGTTTTTAACCCATAACGACTCAAACAGCCCCCCCGACCAAAACAACCCACTGATCTAAGATGTTAATACCTGTTGAGCCACTAATCCTAACAATCCATGTCAATAATTGGTGTAAAATACAGTTATTCATTTTTTCATGCTCATCAGATATGACCCATTTGGACGTTCAGAGGCTCTGTAGTTACCATGGAAACACCATCATCTTCTACAATATTGATTCAGCAGTAAAACCCATGGAGTTGGATCAATGACAGTGAATGGAGACACTTGATTTATGTTCAATTAATGATATTTTTACTGAAAAAGTCACTTTTTCTTCAGTTTTTCTCTGTTTGTGATATCATAACCCACAACTGTAATCTGAGCTTTTATGAACATCTACATTATTAGTGAATTAAATGTAGGAAAATACCTGATTTATACTGAAAAAAACAAAATACAGGAGAATATTACAATAAATGGTGATAAAACACTTAAGGATGGTAAAATATACAGATTATAATTCTGCTATTATCCTATATGTAGTTTTTTGTTTTTATGTCTTTGTAAAGCCCTTTGGGTCGGATTTGTGCTGTTCAAACTGTCTTTAACAGATCGAATACAGTTTGTCGTCTTTTTATGGTTATCAGATATGACCCATTTGGACGTTCAGAGGCTCCGTAGTTACCATGGAAACATGGTCATCTTCTACAACATTGATTCACCAATAAAACCCATGGAGTTGGATCAGTGACAGTGGATGGAGGCATTTGGTTTATGTTCAATTAATGATATTTTTACTGAAAAAGTCACTTTTTCTTAGTTTTTCTCTGTTGTGATATATAACCCACAACTGTAATCTGAGCTTTTATGAACATCTATGTTATTAGTGAATTAAATGTAGGAAAATATCTGATTTATACTGAAAAAACACAAAATACAGGAGATAATATTACAATAAACGGTGATAAATCACTTGAGGAAGGTTAAATATATAGATTATTATAATTCTGCTGGTGTCGTATGTAGTTTTTTGTGTTTTTATGTCTTTGTAAAGCCCGTTGGGTCGGATTTGTGCTGTTCAAACTGTCTTTAACAGATCGAATACAGTTTATCATCTTTTCATGGTCATCAGATATGACCCATTTGGACATTCAGAGGCTCCATAGTTACCATGGAAACACCGTCATCTTCTACAACATTGATTCATAAGGTAAAACCAATGAAATAGGATCAGTGACAGTGGATGGAGACACTTGATTTATGCTCAGTTATTGATATTTTTACTGAAAAAGTCACTTTTTCTTAGTTTTTCTCTGTTTCTGATATAATAACCCACAACTGTAATCTGAGCTTTTATGAACATCTACGTTATTAGTGAATTAAATGTAGGAAAATATCTGATTTATACTGAAAAAACACAAAATACAGGAGATAATATTACAATAAATGGTGATAAATCACTTAAGGAAGGTTAAATATATAGATTATTATTATTCTGCTATCGTCCTATGTAGTTTTTTGTGTTTTTATGTCTTTCTAAAGCCCTTTGGGTCAGATTTGTGCTGTTCAAACTGTCTTTAACAGATCGGATACAGGTCACATATGGGCAAAAAATCAGATTATTGCCACATTTACCTGCAGTCTGAACGTAGCCTTAGGTTTTTTTTTGTTTTTTTTTTCCCATGTTTTGCCTATGAGGGTAAAAATATACCCAATTTTTAGATTCTATCAGTGTGTATATTTTTTATTGGATGTAAGGAATTGGGGGGGGGGGGTGTGTAGCTCTGGAGACAGGCTGGCTCTGCTGTGGGCTTTGTCAACGGACGTATTTAGGGCTACCAACTAGGACACAGGTGTAGCGCCCGTAGAAACACACCGGTGTTACTAAATGAGGTTCTGCAAAAACCCAACGCACCGTAAAGGTCATTTGCACATTTAGCTTCACAAGGCTCAGTGCAGTTGTGCAGAACCGAGCCCGTCTTGAGGACATTTGACACTTCTTTATTCAAAAAGGCCATGTAAATACCAAAGGCACATAGTCTGTGTAAATGACACTGACCGTAGCGTGGTGTTCCTTTACAACGGGCTGTTTTTAACCGGACGGACCCCCTTCATTTAGCCCAGATCCGGCTGTAGGTGACCTGTGACCGGACCGTCTGATTGGACGCCGCACTGCGCTATTTAGAATATAGGCCACAATCAAACCCACTCACTGAGCTCCCCGAAGACACAGACTCTGCATCTGAAGACACTACATTTATTTATTTATTATTTATTTAAAGGGACAGTGTATAATAATGGACATGTAAATGTAAATATGCCGTCACACTTGGCGGAGGTAATTATCTAACACGTCTAAATCTAAGTTTATTTTTATCTTGGAAGGAACCAAATCATTTTCAGTGTAGTGCCGACAGGTCTGGTTTCCTCTCAACCACTTTTATAGATTGTCTTTAACCCTTTCATGCATAGTGGTCACTTCAGTGGACAGTTATTCTCCAGCTGTCTCTTGTATACTCATGGGTTTTGTTGTTTTAGTTCCATATCAGCCAACACAGTGGACACTTATGCATCATCCATGACACTGCAATTCATACCGTTATTGTAAATTTGCTGTTCTTTATACACCTAATCTGCAGTGACATGTTTTAGTGTAAAAAAATCGCTTGATATCGCTATTAGACTGTAATTAACTTTTTTCTTTTTTTTTTTTAACAAAAAGGTGTTTTTTTGCATATTATCTCCATGAAGTGATTAATAAATCACTTAAATCACTTCTTAAAACACATTTTTATAGACTTGCTTTTATGTGATGTCTGTCCCCTTTTTAACCTTAATTTTTAATTTTAATTTTTAAATTTGATCCTGTTTGATTATTAATTTGTCATACATCTCTAATTGTGTTGCTTCTGTTTTAGTGTTTTTACTTGCTTCGTGTATCCTGCTGTTGTGCCCTCTGTCAACGCACTTTGTAAACTTTTTTTTAAAGGTGCTATACAAATAAAGTAAATATTATTATGATTATGATTATTATATTATATTATTATTATTTTATTATAACTAGTATTAGTAGAGTATGTTAAAATGTGACGAAACATTGGATTAGCAGCATTTAACATGTTTTATTATGTAGTTTTCACACAGTATGTCAGTAAATACATGTTTCTTTGCTTCAAAAATTAAATGCATGGTGTCCAATGAGTGGACATTTTGCAACTCCATGAAAAATAAGTTCATACATTTATTTTTCAATTACATTGTTTTTTTTAATGCCTAAAGAGGAATAAAAACACTCAGGAAAAAAAATGTTAAGGTTCTCATAATTCATGCATGAATGTGGTCCAGTCTGTTACTGGAGCTGGAATCTCCTTCCAAACCTCTGTACCTTTGACTGATAACACCTGTTTACTGAAGGCTGTGTGTTTACGTGGTTCTGCACAGACAGGAGGAGGAGCCTCTGGTTCTCCTCCCACTGGTGCTGGATTTGAACATAATGAACTCCCCCAAAGGCGGTGGAGCAAATCCATGCAAGATCTCATAAACAAAGCAAACAAGTTTAAATTTCTTAAAATTTTCAAAACTTAGAATATTGTATTTTTGGATGTTAAAGGTGTCAAACTCATTTATCCCAAAGTGACCTCAAGTGGGCTGGACCAGTAAAATAAAAGTGAAAAAATGCAAATTATTTTATAATAATGTTTATATCTACAAGTTTCCTTAAAAATAGGAATAACATGAACAACTTGAAATGTCTTAAGAACAATAAGTGCCATTTTTACAGTTTATTATTTATACATGTGCATTACAAATACACAAAACCTTGAATAACATCTAGAATATTGGTACAATTGCATTTACTTCTCTTTAAGACATTTCAGGTTGTTCATATTTTTTTGTAAAAAGCTAGTTTGTTCATGTAAAAATTTCATGTAATTTTACTTTTTTACATTAATACAAAGAGAAATTTGTGGTTGTTATTACTTTTCTATATTATAAAAGCCAAGTGGCCTCTGTGTGTGTGTGTGTGTGTGTGTGTGTGTGTGTTGTGGGTGTGTGTGGTGTGTGTGTGTGTGCATATGTGTGTGTCTCAGGAATCTCACAAAATCCGTACAGAGCTGACTGCTGCAGTTTATCACACTTATGTATTTTTGGTCGAGGAACAGACTAGTGAAAATGACAAGTTGACTGGACCAATATTTTTGGAGATATTAGTAATTTTGAATCCAATAGCTGTACACTCATGTTGCTATGCCCAGAACGCTTTGGCGGTGACTACTGGACAAATGCAGTACAGCATGTACAAATACACAACAGCATAAAAACACATCTAGAACCTGTGGATCCCGCTAGTGCAGGGCTGTCAAACTCATTTTAGTTCAGGGTCCACATTTAGCTAAATTTGATCTGCAGTGGGCCGGACCAGTAAAATAATAACATAATAATATACAGGGTGGGGAAGCAAAATTTACAATGAACATTTAGTGATTTTTTCTCAGCAGGCACTACGTCAATTGTTTTCAAACCAAACATATTGATGTCATAATCATACCTAACACTATTATCCATACCTTTTCAGAAACTTTTGCCCATATGAGTAATCAGGAAAGCAAACGTCAAAGAGTGTGTGATTTGCTGAATGCACTCGTCACACCAAAGGAGATTTCAAAAATAGTTGGAGTGTCCATAAAGACTGTTTATAATGGAAAGAAGAGAATGACTATGAGCAAAACTATTACCAGAAAGTCTGGAAGTGGAGGAAGCAACAAAAAACGTACCAAAGCTTTTATTAAAGCTCTCAAATCCAAAATCCTAAAGGATCCAACCAAGTCCATGAGAAAAATGGCAGTTGAACTTGAGGTAGACAACAAGAGCGTTAGAAATGCAGTAAAATAGGATTTGAAGTTAAAATCTTCCACAAGAACACCAAAACACTTGTTGACAACAGCAACAAATCCAACTTTAGCAATTTTTGGGAATCATGTTTATGGCCGCCTTCTAGCCCAGATCTAAACCCTCTGGATTCTGCTGTTTGGGGCGTTTTAGAACATGCTACCAATAGAACATCACACAGCAATGTCGACTTTCTTAAAGATACTATTAAAGAAGAACGGGAGAAGTTGTCACCCGAATATTTGAGGAACACTTGCGCAAGTTTCAGGAAGTGTGTGAAGGCAGTTATTGAGAAAGAAGGAGGACACATAGAATAAAAACATTTTCTATTATGTCAGTTTTCTTGTGGCAAATAAATTCTCATGACTTTCAATAAACTAATTGGTCATACACTGTCTTTCAATCCCTGCCTCAAAATATTGTAAATTTTGTTTCCCCACCCTGCATAAATAATGTCAACTTCAAACTT
Organism: Sphaeramia orbicularis; assembly: GCF_902148855.1. Lineage (NCBI taxonomy): Eukaryota > Metazoa > Chordata > Actinopteri > Kurtiformes > Apogonidae > Sphaeramia > Sphaeramia orbicularis. The sequence goes on along the minus strand of NC_043963.1, from coordinate 10,519,501 downwards.
TCCTCTATGTTTTAGTGTGAAAAAAGTAAGATTACATCATGAAAATGTTTACACCTACAAACTATCCTTCAAAACCATGTAAAATAACATTTAAAAAAATGAATAAATAAGTGCAATTTTAATAACATTATGTTTCAGTTTATCATTTACAGCAGGGCTGTCAAACTCATTTTGGTTCAGGGGCAACATTAAGCCAAATTTAATCAGCAGTGGGCCGGACCAGTGAATATAATATATAAATAATGTCAACTCCAAACTTTTCTCTCTGTTTTAGAGCGAAAAAAAGTAAATTTACAGTATGAAAAGGTTTATGTCTACAAACTGTCCTTTCAAAAGATGTGAATAACATGAACAAACTGAAAAAAATAGTGTAATTTTAACAATATTATTTTTATCATTCACACATGTTCATTATAACTTACAGATTACAGTGGATCTACGAGCACACGAAACATTTAATAACAGGCAGAATATTGTTAAAATTTGAATTATTTCTCTTAAGACATTTCAGGTTGTTCATATGTGTTCAGGTTATTCAAATTTTTTGCAAAATTATACTTTGTTTTTGTGTAAATGCATGAAAATATTTACATGTACAAAGAGAAAAATTTGGAGTTGTCATTATTTATATGTTATTATGATAATATTTTACTGGTCCTGTCCACTTGAGATTGAATTGGTCTGAATGTGGAACCTGAACTAAAAGGTTTGTTAATATCTTCAGTGTAATTTTTGCATTTCACAAATTCATCCCAAGGGCCGGACTGGACCCTTTGGCGGGCCGGATTTGGCCCCGGGCCTCATGTTGACACCTGTGATTTACAGACATAATACTGTTAACATTGCACGTACTTCTCTTAAGACATTTCAGGTGTTTCATATTTGTTCAGGTGATTCACAGTTTTTGCGAAATTATACTTTGTTTTCGTGTAAATACATGAAAATGCTTACATTTACAAAGAGGAAAATTTGGAGTTGTGAGTATTTATAGGTTATTACCGTAGTATTTTACTGATCCAACCCACTTTAGATCATATCGGTCTGAATGTGGAAACTGAACTAAAATGATTGTTAATATCTTCAGTGTAATTTTTGCATTTCACATACATCCAAAGGGCCGGACTAAACCCTGTGGTGGGCCAGATTTGGGCCCCGGGCCACATGTTTGACACCTGTGCACTAGTGTGTTATTATGATCATATTTTACTGGTCTGACCCAGTGGAGATCATATTAGTCTGTATGTGGAACCTGAATTTAAATCATTTTGACACCTTTTATTGTTAATATGTTCAGTGTAATTTTTGCATTTCACAAATTCAACCTACGGGCCCAGTTGGACTCTTTGGTGGGTCAGATTTGACCCCCGGGCCACATGTTTGACCCCTGTGCACTAGATGGATGTTTCCACCTCAGATGCAGGATGATGAATCTCCCTGCCTATCTGGATGCATATGTCATTCTTAAACGTACTGTAAATCTCCTCTTAGGTGGCAGCGTGATTGTTTTCTTAAGCAAATATTTAACTCTAATGTTTTATTAATGAGAGGAAAATCCTTCACGGAAGAAAATGAGGTGCTGATTCCACTCAAAGCTGAGGAAAAGGAGGAGTGTTTACTGTCAGGATGAGCTACACTTACCACTTATGCGTGTGTTTTTTGTGATTAATCAGTTAATTGGTCCGTGCTGAGCAAAGCATTTTAACTCACAAAAGTAGAGAACTGTTTTTGTGGCAACTTCCAAATTAATTTTACTCTATATTTAACCTTTTTTGAGTAATTTATCACCATTTATTATAATATTATCCTCTGCATTTTGCATTTTTTTGTGAAAATCATGTATTCTGCTTTATGTATTATAGCTGATGATATCCTCCTGAGCATTTTTGTCCTCTGTAGGGGACAAAAGTTTGACCGTTTTACTTAAAAAAAAAAAAAAGCTGTCCATTGCAAAGGACATTCCATTAAAAAATAAATAACTAAAATAATTTTTAAAAATGTATCTGAATAAACTGTTGCATTATGCAGTTTCCAATCAAGACAATTGTTTACTGTAAAAAAAAAAAGCTAAAAATTTTCACTTTCCTGGGTCTCAGGAGGATATAAATGTTCAAAAAAGCTTATTATAGTAAGAAAAGTAACGCAAAAGTGACATTTTCAGTAAAATATATTATGTTATTAACTAAACATAATGCATTTATGCTCAGTTAATGATATTCAGCTGAAAAAAAGCCACTTTTTCTAGTTTTCTCTCTGATGATATAATGATGTTTGAATTCACTCTGAGCTTTTCTAAATATCTATGTAATCAATAAACTAAATA